>NC_053160.1:78837230-79151917 GCF_016835505.1 Polypterus senegalus | reverse complement strand
ACGGGAGGCTCAGAGCAGGCAGATGGGCATCCCAACCAGGAGAGAGGAAGGAGCCAGTCCTGGAAATGATAGTTGGAGTTAATGGACAGATACCCCACCGGACGCTAGATGGCAGCGGCCCTAAATATCAGTACCCAATACAGAATCTGTAGGGCCGGGGTGCCCAATGTGTCGATCGCGATCAACCGGTAGGTCGTAAAGGGAGTGCAGGTAGATCGCGTTGCATTAAAAAAAAAAAATTTAAACGTTAGTCTATCATATACCCTCCCTATGGCATTTGCCACTTGATTGACATACAGGGCGGCCTGTCTGAGATATTTTTTCTTCAAACACACTGGTCATCCCGCACGCATAATCAAACGCGCAAGCTACTGTAAAAGTCCGGCTGTGATCTAGTTAGCCGTCCAATTTATATCGACTAAAGAAGAGATTTTAAAAAAATGTTTGAGGAGGGTATGGGCTGAATGTGTAACTGGAAGAGGATTTTTTTTCTCACAATGTCATAATCGAAGTGCTTTTGTCTGACATCCGAGGTTCGATCCCTGATGAGGGAATTAAATTTGCAAAAATCTCAAGTAAACTTTTTTTAAATTGTCATTATGGGGTGTAGTGTGTAGAATTCTGAGGAAAAAAATGAATTTAATCCATTTTGGAATAAGGCTGTAACATAACAAAATGTGGAAAAAGTGATGCGCTGTGAATACTTTCCGGATGCTCTGTATATATAGCATTTTTAATGTAGGTAGATCATTTCGACCTGGTCATTTTAAAAGTAGCTCACAAGCCAAAAAAGTGTGGGCACCCCTGCAGTAGGGCATGCTGAGAAGTGTAGTTTGGTAACATAGCCCTGCTGGTGTACGTGGGTGCTGGAAGGGGGCGCTGCAGGGAGATGCGCTCCCTACTAAATGGGACTTCCGTATGACCTGGAAGTACTTTGTCACTGGAAGTACTCCTGGGTCCCTAATAAAAGGGAATGCACTCCCTGGACAAACTTGTTAAGAAGGCAGGCTCTATTGTAGGAGTAAAGTTGGACAGTTTAACATCTGTGGCAGAGCGACGGGCATTGAGCAAACTCCTGTCAATCATGAAGAATCCACTGCATCCACTGAACAGTGTCATTTCCAGGCAGCTTCAGTGACAGACTTTTGTCACTGTCTTGCTCCACTGACAGACTGCAACTCCAACACTATGCGACTCTTCAATTCCACCCGGGGGAATAAATGCTAACATTACTCAAAATTATTGTCTGCTTTTACATGCATTTTTACTACTATTTAATTTATTATTGTTTTTTTATATCAGTATACTGCTGCTGGATTATGTGAATTTCCCCTTGGGATTAATAAAGTATCTATCTATCTATCTATCTTCATCTATCCAGGTGAGTGAGAGCTGGGAGGACATAGAGCAACACTCGACTGGAGTAGGGCAGTATGGTAGTGAGAAGAAAGTATTATGGAGAGTGAGAGAGAAAGAAAACCTGTGTTTGTGCTTTTGCAACATTGTGGAGGCATTGTGTGGAATAAATCTTCCATTATTTGAACCCGGGACTCTTTGTGTTGTCTTAAATATGAGTCCAAGACATTATAAAGGTTTGGGGCAAACACCCGTATATTGTTTTTCCCAGCTGCATAAGGGTTTTATGGATCAAATATACGACGTGCATAACATAGAGTCCAAAACAGAACTGGCTATAGTATCCCAAGATGGAGGCTTTAAAGGTCTGGGGCCTCATGAATAAACGGTGCGTACGCACAGAAATGTTGCGTAAGAACTTTTCCACGTTCAAATCGCAATGTATAAAACCTACACTTGGCGTAAAGCCACGCACTTTTCCATGGTACCTCATGCCTTGTCGTACGCAAGTTCTCAGCTCGGTTTTGCAAACTGGCGGCACCCAGCGTCAAAGCAATGGTACTGTTCTTGTGTGATTACTCATTATTTTCATGACGCGGCTTTATAAATACACAGAAACTAACCGCATATTGTTTATTAGTGTAATGCATCTGATTGTAATTAACTAGTAACAATATAATGGTCCAGGGAACAGCCATAGTATTCCAAATACCATAACTGCTCTCCTTTCTCCTTCTTCTTCTTCTTCTTCTTTTAGCTCCTCCCGTTAGGAGTTGCCACAGCGAATCATCTTTTTCCATATTGCTCTCACTGCACGACTCGGAGTATTTATATCACTGTATCTGAGTGTGAATCACAGCAGCAGCTGATCGGAAAGAGAATTATCGGTATACAGCTTTAAGTCCACGCTGTCTCAGCCACTGCAAAACGTTTTAAAGCCTTTCCTGTACGGACCTCGTGGTTCAGAAACAGTTTAATCCCAAGAACTTTAAATGCACTCAATCAATTGCTCCTTGTAGAACGGTTTGTACTTATAAGTACAATCACCACACTGTAAACTTGCACTACAGTTATAATATCTCACAACCTGGGCCACTTTATAAAGCGCGTATTTACATATGATGACGATATCATTTTTAAGGTGAAATGCAGCAAAATATGTTTGTTAAATTATACACATAAAACTTTAACTTCATTTAAATAATCTATATTCTTCACTGGGAGTGTCGTGAAGGATAGAATAATTAAACATGTACTACGAAGATATTTCAATGTTCTTTAAACGTTTTGAAGAATCGGCGCTAAGCTTACAGATGGCTTAACGTCTATTACAGAGCTGATTGTGTGGCGATCGGTTACTTGGTTAAAGAAAAGCACTCTTGGGGCGGCCACGCCAATATATATTGAATATAAAACAGAAAGAGAAAATAACAACACAGCTAAAAACGCAGCGACAAATTTCGACAAAAGATAAATGCTTGTCATGAGCACGAGGCTCATGAAACACATGTTTAATAATGTGCTTTAGCTCCTATCATCATGAAAAAGACGTATACATCTCAGTATTTTAGTTATTCAGAGAGCTGTAATATCACAAATGTAATGGACTCTGTGTCCAGTTGGAGGAAGAGAGCCAGTTTAAGAAGCAAGTAGTGATTCACACACATAGATCACATACGAGTAGAAGATCAAATACAAAACAAAGCATTTAACGTGCTACTTTAATTACGATGTAATTTTGAGAAACTGGTTAATTAAACGATTTTAAGATGAAGTTTATAATGTTCTACTAAATGACAAAATAAACTACGTGATTAAAGTGGAAATGTCAAGATTGAAGTTGACATTTCGTGCTTTTTCCCCACCGTGTGCCTTTTTTCTCTGTACCCTAATAAACTTTCATATGACACTCAGACGGTGGGCTACAACTCTTCTTTTCACGGCAACTTTGATATGTGACTTCTTTTTTATTTCCGGCACTGTGCGATTTTGTGAATGTGAGCTTTCAAGTTTCTCCAACACGCTATGTCACTCGATCAACTTCATTTTGTTGATTATACCACGGTTTATTTGAACAAATAGTATGTTTTTCCTTTGCCTCCACTTGGTATTCGCTGAAATTCTTATATTTTCCCCGTGCTTTTCCCATTGTCTTTTCAAAGAAGGCTGCGCTTAAGGGCGCTTTATATTGATTTGCATATTCAAATAGGCGTAATTCTGGGAAGATTTGGGGCGTTACATAATGCGCGTGCACGAGCGTTAGTTTTCACGCTGATCGGGATTTATGTAACGGAAGAACATGGAAGTTGGAGTACGCACAGATTCCTGCATCTGGATTTTTCTGTGCGTAAGCACATTTCAGCTTTTGTGCTTAAGCCATGTTATAGTGCGAGTTCTACGCACGGCGTTATACATGAAGCCCCTGGAGAGGAACTGATGTCAGCAAAGGGGCCGGAACCAGAAGTGACATCATCAAAGGGGCCGGCTTCGGAAGTGACGTCATCAAAGGGGCCGACTTCGGAAAGGACGTCATCAAAGGGGCCGGTTTTGGAAGTGATGTCTTCTGAGGTGCCAGAACCTTGCAGGATTTCCCGGGAAAGGTCTGTAGGGAACTGAGAAAGGCAGTCAGCGCACTCCGCCGCCCCCTGGTTGGATGTTTTATTACAACTACTCAGGCCCTTTAGCTGTCTCCTACTCGCACATGTGTGACAGTGTGTTCATGTTTTGGGGTTTAGGGTTCTCTGATGGTGCAATTCCATTACACCCATTATAACTAATGTGATCTTTACACAAGATAAGGAATATAGTTGTCAAAAATATCTTGCACAATACTTCATTTATTTTTTTGGTTTTATTAACAAATTAAGGAATTCAAAATTCTAAACAAAAAAAAAACCAAAAGGGCAGACATTAGTTTACAAAAAATTAAGACAAAGCCTTCTTAGACAATTGTCCACAAATATAAAATTTAAAACCCTAAATAGCAAGAGAATAAGTCAAAATCAGAAAATTCCAAAACTATCTAAATGTCCAAAAGGCCACAAACTTTGCTTAAAAGAAGAATAATAAAGTGTTGTGATTTGTGTTCATTATGACTTTTTTTTACAATTTTCTGACCTTTGTTGTTAACTGATGATATCTTTATATAGATTTCTTACCCCCTAAATCATTTTATGATGATAGTTTTCGATTTTGAAGTCATTTTCTTTGTGTTAAGTATTTTTTGCATCTTTTCCCAATGCTGTTTTGGTTGTCATACATGCCATCATTTTGGCCAGTGGTTGTCACAGCGTTGTTTGGAGATATGCAGTGCGGTTCTTGCACTATTAGTGTTCAAGTCTTATGTTTCTGGCTTTGACTTTGATTTTTGGTTTAGAGTTTTCATTTTGACAAAAGATAGTATGGACCCTCAGTTATGATTTTCTCAGCTTATAATTTTGATGTTTCTTTTCCTAGTTATCTTATTATTAAACAGCAACCATAACAAAAACTTGGCCAAATAACCCAGTTGCAAAAAGCAAACTAATGATACTTCAATTAGCAAAGGCATAATGGGAGTGATATACAGTAGCACTTTCAGGTCACTGCTCATTGAATTAATTCAATGCCTAATGTAAGAGACAAACAAAACAAAACAAAACAAAGACAAACCTACATAGGGAACATGAATAAGTAACAAAATCAATGAAAAAACATAAAATACAAAACAAAACTGACATCTTAAAAACTGGAAGGCACTCAGCAATCTAAACATACTGTCCCTAAATTCTGTGCCACAATGATAAGGCATGTACGTTCATCCTGATCATCTTCAGAATCTAGCTGGATCTCATTCATATGAGCAACTACAGTTGGTTTTCACCACCACCAAGAAAATCTAACCAGAATTTTCCAGTCCTGCTTCATGTTGTTTCCAAAACAAGCAATTATACTTCCTGTCAGAATACTTTTGATGGTGGATATATAGAAGTTCTTTAGCATCTGGGATGGTAGCCTCAAATCCCTGAGGTGCCTGAGGTGGAAAAGTCAATGCCGTTCTTTCTTTACCAAGGCGTTGATGTGATTGGAGCTGTTCAGGTCCTCTTTGATGTGGACCCCAAGGTATCTGAAACCTTACCAGCCAACTGCACCTGAGTGGTGTTAAAATTGAGGGGATGGTAGTGTGTGCCTGTGTTGTTTTTGCCCAAAGTCATCAATCAGATCTTTTGCCTTGCTGACATTCAGGAGTAGACTGTTGTCCTGACACTGGTGTGGCTGACTCTGTACATTACCCAGGTAAGCTTGCTCATTGTTGTTATTTATCAGGCCTACCACAACTGTGGTATCAGAAAACTTGACAATGATGTTACAGTCATTTGCAGCTATCCAGTCATATGTGTAGTGGAAATACAGCAGAGGGCACAGAACACAGCCCTGTGGAGTGCCAGCATTAAAAGTGAGGGATGATGAGGTGTGGCCACTTACTTGAACCACAAGGCGTCTGTGTGTCAAGAAGTTAAAAATTCAGCTGCACAATGAAGTGCTTTCATGCAGGTTTTTCATCTTGGTGAGGAGCTTAGAGGGACTTATTATGTTAAAGGCAGAGCTATGGTCTATAAATAGCATTTCCACATAATTCTATCTCATGTTGTTCAGATGGGTCAATTCTGTATGAAAGAGCAAGGTGATGGCACCCTCTGTGGAACTACTGGACCAATATGAAAACTGTAATGGATCCATTCTATTTTTGTTATTACTTTTGAATATGAATCATTGTTACTAAATCATTTAATAAACAAAAATGTGATAACTAACTTTGATGAAGCACCTAAAAAATCTGAATGGCTCCATCTTTCATATCAGTTAACATGTCAGGTGAATATTTTTTAACTTATTTTAACATTGTAATAGACAGCTATGTAGCCCTTTTTTTGTCTTTTTGGACGATCAACAAAATGCTTTCGAATTCAATACCCCTGACCTTCCATATGGTACTGGTGAAGTTATTTTGGAAGTCACTTTTTCCAATCCCTTGGGAGATGTTAAATTACATTATTTGTACATTGGTTTTGATTTAACTGTGAATCGCTCTGTTTTCTAACAGTACATTGACACTTTTGCAACAATCAAATCAAATTTATTCTAGGTATTATTTTGTAAATGTTAAATGAATAAGAGCTGACAAGCTTTGTTAGGTTTGTCCATTCATGTCTAACTTCATTTATGTGAATACTGCTAGAATAAGTCATTTAGTGATACTTCACACTCCTTTTTTAACTGTTCTAATCTGAAGTGCTTAACTGTTTCTTTGATTCCTGATGGCTCACCACTTTTCAGCATTTCAGATGAGGCTCCAAAGAATTAAACTGCTGTAATGTTACAGTGTTTTCACTGAAACTTAGTGACCATTGTTTATTTGCTAATCCATTTTAATTTTTTAAAACAGCACTACTCAGACATGTTTGGTTGAAATGACTTGAACACAGATAAGCTTGAAGCAATCCATCTTTTTAGAGTTTTGCATACAGATCTGGTATAATAAGATGCTACACATTGAGTAACGTCATTTGTCACTGTTTGCTTCACTATTACTAAGCTAACACATCACGGCACAAGCTGTACATCCCAACTCTACAATGGCTCCTTGGCTTCAGCATGCAGCTCATGCCTTTAGAACATTTGCATGATAACAAATGCAGCTAGGGTCAGAGGAGGCAACCTCCTCACCCCTGCTAAGAGAACAATGGACGTTTCCATGAGCACAAAGTGGATATTCTACCAAGTGATTTGATTTCAGTTTAATGAAAGCCATCACAACTCTTAGTCAGTTAAGCAATTTTCTCTGGGTATTTTCAGTTTTATTTCAAAACCCAAAAAACATTCAAGCTAATGTGCAACTTTGCAGCAGTTCAATGTGTTCCTCATTGATTCCGGATTTCACTTTGGTACTATTATGAGGGGTTGCAGTGCCTCCTACTGTGACCATATAAACAGGAAAGAAGGTCAAGAAATAAATGGATGTATAAAGACTTTATGTAACAGTGAAATTTGAAGAATATGCATTCCTGATTATTATGCTTCATTTGTGGGATTGGTAGCTATAAGTTGATCTGATCTGCAAGTGGTATATGCATGAGTCTGCCTAGTCTCAGGCTGAATTAGTGGTTAAACAGATTGAATAATTATATATGATGATCCTCAATGACCAACATGGATGCATTAAAGGATTCCTTCACCAAAAACAAATAATGTAAAATCATACACTTGAAATTGGAAGAAGCATTTATATGCCCTGTTGGGTTCTTTAGTCTAACAAGTTTTATTAAACCCATGTAACTTTATGACAGATACCACGCAATTACAGTACCACACCCACAAACTTCTTTCACCATAAATAATATTCCTAAATTCTTGCCATAACTAGCACTCTACTACTATATTGTTTTCATTAGATCTTCCTTTGAGGACAGATACATAAATGGTGGTCAAAAGTTATGCCAAAACTAACATAGACTCCATTGAACCATATCTTTGTGGATTCCTATCAAACCATATGCCATATCTCTAGGTACTGAAAGGCTAGGCAACCAAACTGGCAACTTGAGCAGCCTGCCCTATGTTATTCAAGGCAGAGTGCAGATTTGGTCTTAATGTGAGTTAAAAATTTGGCGCAGGCAAGCTGCAGAGTGGCATAGCAGTACAATGGTAACTGTGTGGTCACAATCTGTATAGCGATTGTACATTTCCCCCATGTCTACAAGGATTTTTCTCCAAATATTCAGGTTTTCCATCCACAATCTGCATCTGTGCATGTTAGTTTACTTGGCAACTACAACCTGGCTTAATATCAGTAGATGTCAGTGTGTGTGTGTGAATGTATGTGCTCTGCTATGGACTAGTGTCCCATTCAGAGAGCTCCAAATGGACAAAGCAGTTATAGACTGTTCTGGCTCTGATATGTAGGCAAAAGAGGCAATCTCTTAGGCTGGCATATTTGGGGGGCAGCATTTTTTAGACAGTACAGACCATGGCTTATTTAATAGTATGTATGTACAATGCCATGATTATTATTATCGTAGCATCCAGCAGAATGAAACACTTATCAGTCATGTGGGGCTAAGTATCAGCAGCATCACTGCACCTGGTTGACAATGAACTAGAAATGCTATTCCATTGCTTTCGGGGCCCAGGTTATTTAAACAGGAGGGTTGCTGTTTCTGGTGGTAGGAGGTAATGGCAAGAGTGTATGATGAGGAGTTTCGGGTAAATGACAGAAGTGGGATGGAGTAGTTGAAGAACAAGGTGCCAGGAATTGAGAGTCCTGATGATTCACATATTGGAAAGAGTTCCCAAAGATTTGGTCAGAAGTTGTCAGGAGTACGATCATCCCAAGTGTATGTGCAGAGGTCACAAAGAAAGGTGAGGGGTACAACTTATCCCAAAGTTTAGCAGCATATTTGTAATATCAGGTACACTCCCTTTGAACCAATTTTGTGTTGTGATGTTGAACAATAAATACGATCGCCTTTCCGAGGATGAAAATATGCACATCCTGGGTGGTATATCTGTCTCTCGCAGTGGTAGTGCTGCTGCCTCACAGTAAGGAGACCAGGGGTCCCATCCCGGACCCTCCCTATGTGGAGTTTGCTTGTTCTCCCTGTGTTTGCGTGGGTTTCCTCTGATTGGTCCAGTTTCCTCCCACAGTCCAGGTTAGGTGATACTACATTGACCCTACCATGAGGTTAGGCTGGATGTGTGTGTATGTGTGTATGTTCACCCTCTGATAGACTGGCACCATTTCCTGGGCCTGTTGCTGTCTTGAGCCCTATGCTGGCGGGGATAGGCACCAAAATCCCCTGTTCAGGACAAAGCAGGTTAGGAAATGACATGATATATTAACATTAATAATTTTTAAAACTTAAAAACCTTTCATACTGCGTGTCATTCATTTTTGCAGTTTATATTGTGTATGTGTGTGTTTAATCTTATATAAAATTGTCACCGTGTGGAAGTGTGTGTGTCTGTCTGTCTGGCCCGGAAGTGAGTGGTGGAGTTGGGGTAAGGGCTTCACCTCTGGGGAAACAGAAACTCTCTTAGCCACTAATACACAAGTAGGGCAAGCACATCAACAAAACAATATCCCTTTTACTTTTCCTTCCACTGCTAATACACAAGGGGGGCGAGCACATCGGCAAAACAAAACCTCAGAAGAAAGACAAAGTCGCTTAGCCGCTAATACATAAGCAATGACAGCATGTTGGCAAAACAAAACCTGTCTAGAGTAGTTACTTTCAATTATTTGACACCTCTACATACAATACTTTCTAGGACCCCGGGCTTTTTACAGCACAGACTAACACAACTAGTATAACATATGTTTATACACATTTTATGTATATATAGCTTCATTGGGTAGAGTGAAATATTTACTTGCACACATTAATAAACATGACACATTACCACTCTCCAGCACCATGATTGGTGGGTAGACCCACTTCACCTTTAAACTTCTGTCTTCTGTATCTGCAGTTACTCCCTTATAAAAGTGTCCTTTTAGAAAGAAGTAAATTTCTTGTTATAGGCGTTATAATGTCTGTGTGTGTTTGTGTGTCTTTATGGTTCATATAATTCTCAACAACTTTATCAGTGGAGAGTAAACTAGTCAAAACAATGGATTTGAAAAAAATTGTTTCTTAGTTCAGAAAGGAAAAAGTAGTTTTAAATTTCAGGGACCTGTCCTTTTACAATTGTAAAGGACTTTAAATGTATTATTATTTACTTTTTAAAACTGGTGCATATCTACCAGTTACTAACTCTCTTTGTAAAATTAAACTACTGTTAAGAAATTAACCAATTTAGTGTTATGTTATTTTGTTATATGTTGTGACACTAGGGGTCACTGTTGCCCAGTGTAACCCACAGTCAATACATCCAGACACCAGGTAAAAGTCCCAGAAATATTTTAATTTCTTATATACTGTGCACAAAGCACCTCCACCTCCACAATACTCAATAATAATAATCAAAACAATAATCAATAATACAATAAATCCTCCTCTCCACCCAGTAGCTCTGTCACACTTCCTCCCAGCTCCGGCTCAGCTTGCTGGGTTTCCCACAGTCCTTAAAATAGTCCTTGACCCAGAAGCGCTACTGTCCTTCAGCCCACGTGATCCATTGGCACTTCCGTGTCAGATGAAGATTTATATTTTTCTTTCGCCCAGGAGTACTTCTGTCCTTCTGTCCCCATGACTTGGGAGTACTTCTGGGTTGTAATAGAAATAATCTTGGTGTCTTCCTGCAGCATCCCCTGGTGGTCCACATGGTATCCAGGAGAGCTGTGAAACCAAACTCCATTGTTCATGATGCCTTGGGGGAATTCGGGGCACTTCCATGTTGCAGGGATGACTCCATCTGGCGGTGTGGATGTATTGGCCAGGATAAGCTGCCAGCCATCTCTCACAATGTATACATTATTATATTTGTCCTTACACATTTTGCAAAGAAAATGTACTAAGTGCTCAACGATTAAGTCATATTTGCATTCATTGACCTAATTCCTGTAGTGAACTGCTCACTTTCTTTAGCATCATTTACCATGAATAGTGAAATACTGTATATGCAGTTTATATCTCTTCATAATCCATTTAAACTAATAGATTATAAACAGAATGTTACAAAGGTAATAGTATATCAATGGGTAAAATAGCAATAATTCAATATTTATGTTATAGAAAGGGTTGTGAGGTTGGGGGCAGTGAGTTGGGGGTAACATTTACAGCTTTGCCTAGTGCAACAAAAATGCTAGAACGAGCACTGACATAGAAAATGGATGCACATATTTATGGACAGATTTTAATCTCAAGATAGATGGATCAAAATGCTTAGCAGTTGCAATAGCAAAGAAAAAAGGAAAAAGTATTAGATTGACAATTTCATGTAAAAATTCTGCTTTGCCAGATTATTACACAATGTGGGCGATACTTCAGTGTTGATAGTTTTCAGCTCAGGAGTTCTCAGCTTCATGAAAAAAGAAGTCAAAAGTAATTTGCATCTGTCACCATGCACTGCACTGAAAAGCTTTCTTTAGCCATCCAACCTTAAAGCAGAGTTGCAGATGCTCTCCTGGGGCCTCAGCTCAGCACATTGTCATTCATGTCAACATACCATGTGACATGACCTAGTTTTCTTAGAAAGAAAGAAAAAAAAACTCCACATTACAAAAAACAAGTGACTGCTATTGGAGTTTCACAAATGTGTGTAAGCCAGGCAAAATAAAATTGTATGCTCATTCTAGCCATGTGGTTGTGGCAAGTTTCATGCCTGCAAGGACTTGCAAAATCTCAAGTTGCACTTAGAAATGTAACACAAAAAGTGGCAGTTAATATCCCTTCTATATCCTAAATACTTGGTTTCCTACACTTTACTCAAGTTTATTCCAGCTTTCTTAGAGGAGAAGAACATAAAATAGCATAGGGAAAACAATTAACTGTTTTAATCTTACATCAAGTCAGTGCAGCAAAGCAGTTTAGTTAATATCATCATAAACATTTCTTTAAGTTTTTTTGGGCATCTTGAATACAAGTCTTTACTGAACAAATCCTTTCCTCTTCTTTGTTGTAGATTGGTCTAATCCTACATAACCCTGTCTTAATTCATTTTACCTTACCTTTTGTTAAAAAACTGAAAGAAAAGGAATAACTTTAAAAACTAGTATCTTCAAACATCTATTTCAGAGAGATAGATAGATAGATAGATACTTTATTAATCCCAAGGGGGAATTCACATACTCCAGCAGCAGCATACTGATAAAAACAGTATTAAATTAAAGAGTGATAAAAATGCAGGTATAACAGACGATAACTTTGCATAATGTTAACGTGGAATTGAAGAGTCGCATAGTGTTGGGGAGGAACAATCTCCTCAGTCTGTCAGTGGAGCAGGACAGTGACAGCAGTCTGTTACTGAAGCTGCTCCTCTGTCTGGAGATGATACTGTTCAGTGGATGCAGTGGATTCTCTATGATTGACAGGAGCCTGCTCAGCACCCGTTGCTCTGCCATGGATGTCAAACTGTCCAGCTTCGTGCCTACAATAGAGCCTGCCTTCCTCACCAGTTTGACCAGGCGTGAGGCGTCCCTCTTCTTTATGCTGCCTCTCCAGCACACCACCGCATAGAAGAGGGTACTCGCCACAACTGCCTGAAAGAACATCTGCAGCATCTTATTGCAGATGTTGAAGGACGCCAGCCTTCTAAAGAAGTATAGTCAGCTCTGTCCTCTCTTGCATAGAGCATCAGTATTGGCAGTCCAGTCCAATTTATCATCCAGCTGCACTCCCAGGTATTTATAGGTCTGCACCCTCTGCACACAGTCACCTCTGATGATCACGGGGTCCATGAAGTGCCTTGGCCTACTAAAATCCACCACCAGCTCTTTGGTTTTGCTGGTGTTCTGTTGTAGGTGGTTTGAGTTGCACCATTTAACAAAGTCCTTGATTAGGTTCCTATACTCCTCCTCCTGCCCACTCCTGATGCAGCGTACGATAGCAGTGTCATCAACGAACTTTTGCATGTGGCAGGATTCTGCATTGTATTGGAAGTCCGATGTACAGGACGAAAGAAAGTACAGTCCCCTGCGGTGCTCCTGTGTTGCTGATCACAATGTCAGACCTGCAGCTCCCAAGACGCACATACTGAGGTCTGTCTGTAAGATAATTCACTTTCCATGCCACCAGGTATGAATCTACTCCCATCTCTGTCAGCTTGTCCCTAAGGAGCAGAGGTTGGATGGTGTTGAAGGTGCTAGAGAAGTCCAGAAACATAACTCTTACAGCACCACTGCCTCTGTCCAAGTGGGAGAGGGATTGGTGTAACATATAGATAATGGCATCATTCGCTTCCACCTTCTCCTGGTATGTGAACTGCTGAGGGTCGAGGGCGTGGCGGACCTGTGGCCTCAAGTGGTGAAGCAGCAGCCGCTCCATGGTCTTCATCACATGTGACGTCAGAGCGACAGGCCGGAAGTCATTCAGCTCACTGGGACGTGATACCTTTCGGACTGGGGTGAAGCAAGATGTTTTCCAAAGTCTTGGGACTCTCCCCTGTTCCAGGCTCAGGTTGAAGAGGACTCCCCAGATCCAACGCACAGGTATTCAGCAGTCGTGGTGATGCTCCATCTGGACCCACTGCTTTGCTGACACAAAGTCTCCTCAGCTCTCTGCTTACCTGGGCTGCTGTAATTGTGGGTTGGGATGTCTCTCCTATGCTGGAATCAGAAGAAGGATGGATGGACGGTGCAGTACTCCGAGGTGAGAGTGGGTTAGGATGGTCAAACCTGTTAAAGAAGATATTCATCTGGTTTGCTCTCTCCACATCTCTCTTGATGGTGGCACCTCGCTTTGAGCTGCAGCCAGTGACAATCTTCATCCCATCCTACACTTCCTTCATGCTGTTATTCTGCAACTTCTGCTCCAGCTTTCTCCTGTACTGCTCCTTCGCCACCCTGAGCTGGACTCGGAGTTCCTTCTGCATGCCCTTGAGCTCATGCTGATCACCGCCTTTAAAAGCCCTTTTCTTCTGGTTCAAAAGGCCCTTGATGTCACTTGTAATCCATGGCTTGTTGTTAGCATAGCAGCGTACTGTTCTTACTGGAACTACATACATATAGAAGTTGATGTAGTCAGTAGTGCAGTCAACAGCCTCCTCAATGTTCTCACTATATGATCCCTGCAGGATGTCCTAGTCCATAGTTCCAAAGCAGTCTCTCAGAGCCTGCTCTGCCTCAGGGGACCACTTCCTGAATGAGCGTGTGGTTGTAGGTAGCTCCCTCACTCTTGGTTTGTAGTGAGGCTGAAGCAGAACCAGGTTATGATCATGAACCAAACTCTCATGCATTTACTCTCACTCATTTACGCACCGTTAATGTGCCAATTAACCAGACACACATGTGTTTACAAGGAAAGCTGCAGCAGCCAGAAAAAACCCATGCAGGCATCAAGACACCATGCAAATTCTGACTAAACATCACTAATCACAGTGTCACGTTTGTATGAAGTTTTGTTTGAACTGAATCATATATTCCAATGTTTAATTGTACTCAATGCCTGTCTAATTTGAGGAACATTATTCAAAATTGGGCTGTTTCAAGATCTGTCTGAATAATAATAATAATATATGAAGGAGGTCTTTGTGAGTGCAGCGATGGCACTACATGTCAGTCTTTACAGTACAGGAGTTAAGTAGTAACTGGTAATGGTACTCCTTCCATTGAGGTTGCAAAGATGTTCAGCCAGTTTTATGTCTGGATTTGCAGGAAGTCAATGAAGGAGCTCTAGACCAGTGGTTCTAGTGGACCAGAAATGGTCATGAGTTTAAGAAAACTAGAACTGTCATACAATAATATCAAAATGCAATGAACTTTGTTACATTGCTTTATATGCAGAACCCTAGAAGTGTCATGAAAAAATAAATATATGGATCAAAATTAGAATACAAACTAAGGGATTATGTAGTGAACTGTCACCACCTTAATTATGTGCCCTTACAGCATGAAAGAAATCAAATATCTGCTTAGTTCAAAAAGTGTAATTTTAACAATGGTGAAGCTTTCCAGAGGCTGCCACACTATATTTCTTTTAAACTCACAGTTTGAACAGAAGTTAAAATGTACTGAGAAGCTAACAAATAATGATGTATCTACGAATCTAGCTAAAAGCTTTACTTAACTAAACAGTGAGGACACTTCAACAAGCTATAGCCTAAACCAATAATGCAATTTACCACAGTCGTATTAAATAAGCTCATTATCTATCTATCTATCTATCTATCTATCTATCTATCTATCTATCTATCTATCTATCTATCTATCTATCTGTCTATCTGAAACAGAATGTCTGTCTGTCTGTATGTTCCCTATACAATCGTACACCCTTTCACCAATCTGGACCAAATTTGGCACAGTTACTCTCTAGGATCATACAATGAATATAGACTGTTTTGGAAGCCTAAATCTTGTCCTTGCTGTTCACTATGGGTTTTTGTTTTTCCTGTTTGTTATAATTTGCACGCTAGTGACATCTGCTGGCTTACATCATGTGTAACAATCCTACACACTTAGACTGATCTTGACCAAATTTTGCATAGTTAGTCTCTAGGACCATACATACCAGACAGACTAGTTAGGAACCCAAAATTTCGACCCTGGGAGTCCCAGTCCCAGTTTTTTTTTATTTACTGCGTGCTTTTAAAAAGAGGAGCACCTTGCACTTTTGCAGGTAGATGTTGTGTGAGGCTTCATTGATGGTGTAAGTGCAGCGCAACACAAAGGAGAATCAAAGGGTTGTTGTTTAATTCCTGCTTTGTTGGCTTTTATTTATAATTTAAGCAACACAAACTCTCCACCTTGAACTCCGAGGACAAGTCAGACATGACCTCCCAGCTCAGATTTACTACAATTCTGGAATCCATTTTGACACAAAAAGTACAAATTCTTCACTCAGGACAGCAGAGTCATTAATAGAGACACAGACGAGACAGCTAGCAATAACAACAGGGTGACCAATTAAAAAACACACACATACATTTGCTTTCTTTTCTTAATCCATTCTACAAATACACCTGGGCAACACCAGGTAGTTCAGCTGGTTGTCAGATAAAGTTGCCTATAAAAAATAAAAAGCAGACATTTCAAAGCAAAAATAATGGCAATACATGTATTTTTGGATAAGAACATTTTAATGACTTGAATCTAGTTTTTATTATGACATTATAATAAATTAAAAATCTCTCTTAGTATAAAATCAGAGTATTGGCCTATCAGGTGGTTAGTCAGTTTTGAGCTGACGTGTTTCTTGCTCAGAGTTATTGTTTGCAATGTATTTCCAGACACAACAATGTTATCCTGAGCACAAACCTTGAAAACAAACATTTCTAGACATGATATTTATATTTAACATAAACTAAGGCTAAACTACCAGAAAGTGGGAGTATGGTACTTGTTGGTCAGATTCATTGTATCCTGTACACATACTAAATCGTAAGTGAACTGACTACACTACTTTACCTTTCTTTATTACACAAAGTTTTAAATTTGTGAAAGAGCCAGTTTCCACCTACACTTTGTTACTAAGTTCAACACTCAGCATTACTTGCTTTCCATGGAGTGCCAATGGGCGATACAGCAAAAAATCAAGCAAATCAAAAAAAACTGATTATGCAATAGAGCTAAGCAGATGATGAAACAGAATGAAGTTCCACAAACCACTTTTTTTATAATGTATGCCAAGTCACTGTTATTGAGAATATGGTAGAAAGAGTGTCGTTGAGTGAATAAAATGTATAAGTTTTACTGTTTTCTTATCAGCAGAGATTTATTGAAGTCCATAATATTGTAACAAGATGAAGGAATGATCTTATCTCTCTGACAATGTTGGTGGTAGTTGACCCTTAAAAGTACCATTTGTGGCCACCCATTGTTTCCTTTTTCAGCCACTTTGCAAAGTCATTTGATGTTCTGCTGCTATATACACCCCCAGCCTCCTCATCTGCACCAGTACATACATGTCACTGGTTCTGCCTTATACTACTCACCTAGCAGCGATAGCAACACCGTCTGCCACATTTTGAATGAATTAAATCATCTTTGTAACATTACTAAATATGCTACTACTGCTTTCTTGCAGCATGTCTATGTATCCTTCTCCCCATGCTTCAGAGGCTTTCTGACATCCATGCATCTGCAGTATTTCTTTTCAGCAAGTGTTATGTTTTGGGGTGCTGTAGCATCATTACTGACAACCATTTTCATATGTAGATTTCCTAATGTGTCGGTGGATGTTTCCAAGTAATTCCTCTGCTTGCAGTGTGGTACCTTCACTCAGTACTACTGATATAGTAAAAAAAAAGGCACCATTACATTTTCTGAATTTTGGTATCAAAATTTTGGTACCGAAGTATCAGTTCTTGTAACATCCTTTATTATGGCTGCATAAAAGTCAACACTATGTACTTTCTGGTTATCCCTGAATGCAGTTAGTCTTGGCATGACTGTTATTTTTTCTTATAGTGTTTCAAGCCTAAGTTTTTTTACAACTTTGATCTTTGGTGAACACTTTGGCTTAAGTGATTGTGTATTCTCAATATTAAGATTTTTACTGTTAGCTTGTTTTTTGACTATGTCTATTCTCCTGGACCCTTAAAACTAAAAACTACCTGCCAACCTGTTCATCAGCAGAATAAACATCACTTACTGTACTTAAGAAAAAAATTCCTGGCATCATAACCATTTCCTTTTCATGTTCAAACCAATTTTGCACCGATCTACATACTGTAGCTTGAATTCAGTTTGATTCATAACCTATCATGTAGAACATTATCAAAAGCTTTCTGAAATTCAAGATAAATGTCACATGCATTTCTCTGATGCTTTTGTTGCTTCCTCATGGAATTTCAGTATGCAATGAAAACAATCTCTCCTGTCTACATCCAAACTGACTGCTCACTAATACACATGTTCTTGCCATGTGATGCTCAATCGTTTCTTTAATAACTGTTTCCAATAATTTACCCATGATGGATATTACTTACTGGCCTATAGATATTTAGATCAGCCTGATCTTTGAATTTACTGTATAATACAATGGTAGCATTTGCTAGCATCCAGTCTTTAGGAATTTCCATAGTGTGAAGTGATGTTTGAAAAATAGGCATCAAGGTTTCATATAGTATATGCACTCACTTACCTCCTTAAGCACTCTAGGGTAAAGGTGCAGGTGATTTGTTTGATCGCAGTGTTTTCAATCAAAGTAGCACTTTTCTTTCTACAATTTCAAAAAACTAAGTACCTCTCTTGTAGTCCCCTTAACAGCTAGGATGTTATTGATTTATTAGATTAGATTAGATAAACTTTATCAATCCCAAGGTAAAATTCAGATGCATTCAGTTGCAGAATCTTAAAAAAACAAGGATACAGACTCACAGGACAGGTAATATGCCCAATCAAATAATTGATAAATAAATAAAAATAAACTTAACAAGTACATCAGATAGAAGCATTGGATTGCCTAAAAGCAGTGGGCAGAAAAGACTACCAGAGGTGCTTCTTAGCACACCATGGTAGGATGAGCCTGTGGCTAAAGCTGCTCCAAGACAGTGCTTCCTGGAGAGGCTGGAGATGATTTTTCATGATAGCATTCAGTTATGCCACCATCCACTTTTTCTTTTTTTGTTTTTATTGATTTTATTAAAATCAAATAGCCTTCCATGCAAATAACTCAAGTTTTACAAAAAAGGTTAGAAACAAATCAACCCCACCACCTGCTTTTTCACAACTGCTTCCATTGTGTCCAGAAATAGCAGGGTGTCCTTACATGTGAAACTTTGAGAAAAATCCAAACATTGAGAATTATATTTTAGCTTCCTCTAATCATTTCTAATATGCTTTAAATCCTACTTTAATATTCTTTTACTTCTTCAATCAGTCTCATGCCTTCCCATTTTTAATTCCCGAACTAAAAGATTCATACAAACACTTAGTCAAGTATTGACATTCTCTTGGCTTGACCACTATTATGGAAAGCCTGCATACGTTTCTGACAATACATCAAACCCTATAACAACACAAATTCCCAGTAATGTCTTTGCGTTGGTTGTCAATTATGCACTCATTTAGATGCCTTGAAACCAAGTGTGGAATGTAATGTTAGGCACACATAAGACTCCCAAATCCTTTGCAGAGCTTACTGATTCAATCATAGCTTGCTGTGGAAGATTCACTGCTTGCTCCTGATTATAGGAGGGGAGAGAAGTGGACGCCTTACACTTGAAACAGTAGATGTGGACTCTACTTCCCTGCAACCCTGGAATTAGATCAAGCAGGCTTTGCAAATGGATACATAGAGAGACCAAGCAAAGATTCTGTCAGTATATTTATTGTTTTGAAAACATGGAAGTGAAAAGGCCGTGTTTAAAATGCGCAAAACATTAGGAACAAATTCTATCAAAACAAGAGAAACTCATCACCTAGCTGATACATGAACCTCTGCACTTATTCATTTTGTATAATATTCACATATAAAAAGTGTCATTTTTATTTCATTATTTTCTCTCTTCCTTCATAAATATGACTGAAATAGAAGAAAATAGCATGTGGAAGTAAATCTGGTCAGTACAAGGACTAAAAAGCCTTCAAACACTTTTTAGTTCTCTTATTGAAATTGTTAAAAAGAAGAACTTTTATTTTACATCAATTTTTATTTACTTCCTTTTCATTCACCTATTAAATATATTTATGTAAATATTTCCTTTCAAAGTGCTGTTTGTGCTTTTATAAAATTCTAAACTTCTGTAAAAAACTTTACACATGGTGCCATCTTATGGTCAAATATATGCAATTCTCCTTTGTATTGTTCATAATGTCTCAAGTTGCAAAAAAAGATAGAAAAAAATAGATTAATTAAATGATTCCACAAAAATAACTCTTACAATTTGAAAATTTTTCCAGTTATGACCATTATTCTATATACTTTACTCAACTTTTATATGATGTGTCATTTTCTTTCCATAGTTAAGCTGGTTAGAATTTTCACTTTAATGAATCTATGCATTTTAATTGAATTATTTATTTTATTGGTGCCCCACGATTTTATTTTTAGTCACCTATAACCAACAAATCTTAGTAGCAGAAACAATTTATTTTTTACTTTTTTAGTACATTTTTATGGGCGGCACGGTGGCGCAGTGGTAGACGCTGCTGCCTTGCAGTTAGGAGACCCAGGTTCGCTTCCCGGGTCCTCCCTGCTTGGAGTTTGCATGTTCTCCCCATGTCTGCATGGGATTCCTCCGGGTGCTCTGGTTTCCTTCCAAAGACATGCAGGTTAGGTGGACTGGTGATTCTAAATTGGCCCTAGGGTGTGTTTGTGTGTGTCCTGCGGTGGGTTGGCACCCTGCCCAGGATTGGTTCGTGCCCTGGGACTGGCTCCCATGACCTTGTGTTTGGATTCGGATGGATGGATAGTACATTTTTTAATAAAATTGTGCCACTTAAAAGTCTTTTTTATAAATAGATTTTTTAACCACCCTAATGCCACACAGTCCTCAGCACATTACGAAAACCTTGACTTGGGTGGAATCGAACCTACAACCTTAAAGTGAAACATAACATGTATTCCGGTTTATTTCTCATTTCAGAAAATCCAAAACACGGTGAAAACGTACACATGTGAAGTACTGGAAATGTGTGTTTGTCTATTGGAGAATCAAACCTTCAATCTTTCTTAGAAAAGCCCAACACTTTATCCACTGATCCAAAATCGCTAAATCACCGAAAAGAGTATTTCACCAAATTTGTGCATAAATGATCAAAACCTGGTAAAATGTAAAAAAAATTAGCCTGTGTACATTGGTCTCGAACCTATTCATTTGATTGAACGTGCAACATGCTAACCACTTGACCAATGCTGCTTAACTGTCATATTTAAGTAATCTGACAAAACTTCAATTAATCAAAATCATTTTGTTTAAATTAATTTGTCAACATTGGTCTTGAACCTTCGACCTTTTGGTCAGAATGCCAACAAAGTAACTGCTTGACCAACACCACTAATTCATATATATGCGTGTTGGCTAAAAGTATAATATAGAGAAATGAGAATTTTAAACTTGACACAATCAACATTCAGATCCAAGGTCAAAACTGATTAAATAATGCATGGTCAGTGAAGATCAGCATGAATACAAAGTTTGAAGGATATCAGTTCGACAAAAGTGGGTAAAAAATTGATTGCAAAATTTGGCCCAGAAAAACAGAGAGTTGAATAAAATTGTGTAATAATGACAGACTGATTTGTTAAATTTCTTCTCATCAAAAAGTTCCTCCTCTTTGTCAACGAAAAGAAGTTAATTGCCATTATGGATGTTGCGGGATCCAGGTAATACAGCACATGTAATTACAGTACCACCTTACTGAGCCTGGACCCCAGTTCAGTTCCTTCTGGGAGTTTAAATGTACTCTTTGTTTTTTTTTAAATGATTCCTTCAGAAACTCTGCTTTCTCCCCTGTACTCCAAGACATTCTATTGGGTGGACTGGCAGCTTTAAATTTGTCCTGTTTTAGTGATTGTGAGTTCCTGTAAGCATGTTCAATGTTTCACCTACAGTTTGCTCCTAAGTTCAAACTGTTGCTGCTAAGAAGTTTTCTAACTCCTAGAACAGGATAAAAGGTGGCTAGAAAATCAAAGATGGATGGTTAGATGGATCTTAGTCCCGCTTTTGAATCCATGAGGCAACGATCCTAACCACTGTACTGTCATGCTTTGTTAACAAAAACAAATTCTTATTATTTCAAGGACCAAAATAATAATGTCCTTACATTCAGAACTGTACGGAAATTTGAAATTAAATAAGTAATTGAGGTCAGTCTTTGAAACGTTCACCAGGATTTGCTTATCCTTTTCCCTAATCAGGGATAAGCTCTTTTTTTTATTCAGAAATGGAAAACAGATTTCTCTGGGAGATGAATGGTCTCATTTTCCCAATGTGCTGAACTAACAACTTACATTTACTTCTTTGGCTGACACCTTTATCCAAGGTGACTTACAACATTTATTATACACATGGTTACATTTCTTTTTGCTTTTCCAATTGGAAAACAGGCAGGTCATGTGACTTGCTCATGGTCACACTGTGTCAGTAGTGGGATTTGAACTCAAAGCCTCTGGGTTTGAAGTCAACAGCCTTAACTACTACACCATACTGCCACACTTCTTACAAGGTGGAGTTCTGGTTTTCATACTGTTTAAGCCAAAAGCAAGAAACAGTCACCTACTGGACATTTTGTGGTTTGTCCTGGGTCATCTCTGGATCTGTTGAACTGAAGAGGAACTGCGGGGACTTTGGAACATCAGCAGTACTTACGCTTCTCCAATGGTGACACACTTTGTCCTCCCATGTGGTTTACCATGAGCGGGGTAGGCAAATTGTGACACTAAGATAGTAATTTAGTATTCTTCCTCCACAATGCAGCCTAAAAGTTGTTAAAACATGATGTAATTTGCTATTATAATACAATATATGAAATATCAACTTTGCATTATCAATAAAAAGCATTTTTAAATGTCTACTGTCACACACAAAAGTTTTGGCAACACCACGTTAATTAGATGGGGAAGGATGATGTGAAGCACAGTCTGAAACTGCTTTTTTACCGTAATGTGGAGGAAGACATTTCAGCAGATCATGACATCACTTCAACCCAAGGCCCTTCCCTTCTCGCCAGCCTCTTATATAAGTCAAATAGCAACCAGATGTTACCATTCCTTTTGGAACTCTTTTTGTTAAAGGCAAAGACACATATTTATTGTTACCAGCGGTCCTACCATTTTGTTTTGAAAGAAAAGATTTACCAGAAATATTTTCATTAAATAGGCATCCCAACAACCTGACCTTGACATTGGTATGACGAGTCTCTCTGGATTTTTCATAAATTGTCATTAAAAAAAGAGTAATTTCTTGGTAAGGCAAGGGTTTCATATCTACTTGTTCCTTTCTTTTCATACACACAGGAGGAAGGGTGAGGCAACGCTTTTCACTTTCTGCACTTGCAGAGAACACACCCATTCATTTTTCGATACTTTCCACATTTCAGATTATCCATCCATCCATCCATTATCCAACCCGCTATATCCTAACTACAGGATCACTGGGGTCTGCTGTAGCCAATCCCAGCCAACACTGGGCGCAAGGCAGGAAACAAACCCCGGGCAGGGCGCCAGCCCACCGCAACATTTCAGATTAAAGAAGTGAAAATATTGCTAGATTTTATTTAATTTAGGAGAAAAGGTGCTGACACCAAGTTTATAAGAACTATGTTGATTTGTTTTTTTTTTTTGCAAAAAGGGGCTGCCTTTAATTAATAAAGCATGTACAGTATATGAAAACCCATTTAGAGCATCAGGAATACCTCAAGAAAGTGTTCAAATAATACTGCATTCCATTTATCTTTGTAGTTGCGTGTCAGAGCAGGGAATTATATCACACCTGAGTTGACAACGTTACAGTAAAACATTCAGAAGACAATTTGGATGCCTCCAGGAAAACCTTTGTTCTGCTTGCTCTATTGGAATACAGACAACTACTGAACATGGCATTACGCAGTATGTTGCATATCGAAATACATTAGCAATATGTCCACAGATAGAGGTTGGATATTGCTGTGTGTACGACAGATTTAATGAGACTCAAATAGACAGAAGTGATAATAAACAGTATAATGTAAAACTTTCACTACAGTTCAAGGAGTATGTCGCCATTTTGGATTGATGTCATATCCTGAAGTCGGACAAACTTGGACTTGACAGACCAGCCCAGAGTTTCCAAGTAGAAAATCTGATTTGAGGGGGAAATTCTGAGTACAAACTCAGAAATTCTGAGTTTCCAGTTCAAATGAAGTGCACCATAAAATCACTTGTCCAACAATTGTACTATAAAAAATAATTTACTTAATTAGCAAACAAGACTCACATCGGAGTGCTGAGATTATTGCTGTTTGACAATGCAAAATTACAGTATAGCTATAAAAGAACCGTCAAGAACAAAAGGCACAGCCCTCATAATTTGTATGAAAGAAGTCTTAGACATCTTAGGGACATCTAAATATTGTGTGTTATTTAAATGCATGAGTGTACTGCCCACTGCTCACCATAGAATGCGACGTTGAACAACATGAATGACATTATTTAAGATAAATGCAGATGCCAATGAAAGTCAATTGCTGTGTGGAACAGCAGACATGCAACTTAGAGAAGGACAAAACAAGCAAGAATCAGTTTACTAGGGTAAAGGAAATGATCCTCCTCATGACGCGGAGTCATGAAACAAGAGTTTCTGTTGGCTCCATGTGTCATTAGCTGAATTAGCTGAAGAGCATAAAGATCAAGCCTTGGTGAAATCAACATGAACTGTTTAAAAATTTGGATGAATTTGTAGATTTAGGTGTATGATGAACTGATAGACATACTTGTGTCACAAAATCATTTCCAAGAAAACATGGGATCAGAAAGGCAGGGCGGACAGGCAGATAATATTGTAAAGTGAGATAGCATTGTTCAAGAAGAGAAGTCATGAGTACCATCCAACATTGATCCAGCAAACTTTGCTCTTTAGAGAGGATGCAGCATGGTTCCGCAGTGATAGACACCACTTCCTCAAAAGGAGTATAAAAACAGCCAAAGTGGCCTACAGAGGAAAGATTGAGGGTCACCACTAGGGACCCAGCACGTATATAGCAGGGCATTCAGCAAATAACTAACTTCAAGAGCACCAGAGACCCGCCTGTAGGAAATGATGCATCTTTGGCTGAAGAACTAAAACACTTTTTTGCTCGAGTTGAGAAAGGATCAGTCTATGCTGATACACCCAGGCCGGCCACAGCCGATCACATGTTCACTCTGCAGACACATGAGGCTGAACATGTTTTGAAAACTGTGAACGTCAAGAAGGCAACAGGCCCTGATGGGATCCCAGGCAGGGTTCTCAAAGACTGTTCTCGCCAGCTTGCAGAGGTTTTAACAGACATCTTTAATCTCTACCTGGTGTATGCCACTGTCCCAGCCTGTCTAAAATCTGCTACCATCATCCTGGTGCCTAAACAATCCAACATCAGTTCCCCCAATGATTATAGACCAGTGCCCTTAACATCAATTGTCTCAAAGTGCTTTGAGAGACTTGTTCTGGGGCACACGAAGACAACTCTCTCTCCTACCTTGGAGAAGAACCAGTACGCCTATAGGGCGAACAGATCCACAGGGGATGCTTTAAAGACTGTGCTTCACATTGCAATATCTCACCATTTGTGGATTATAGCTCTGCCTTTAATACTATTGTCCCCAGGATACTATTCTGAAAGCTACAGGACCTGGGGTCCATGAACATCTAAGCCTATGGATTAAGGACTTCCTGACCAACCACCCACAAACAGTGAAACTTGGTCCCCATACCTCCCCAGTCCTGACACTTACTACAGGAGCACCGCAAGAATGTGTGCTCAGCCCTGCTCTATACTCCCTTTACACCTACAACTGCACGCACATTCATCCCACAAACACGATCATCAAGTTCGTGAACGACACAACGGTCTTGGGTCTTATCTCAAATGTGATGAGACTGCTTATAGAGATGAAGTCTCTAGACTGATGGGATGGTGTGCAGTAAATAACCTGTTCTTAAACATCAAAAAGACAAAGGAGCTCATCCTGGATTTCAGGCGGAAACAGGACGTGCACCTGCCACTCAGGATAGGAGACCAAGAGGTGGAGCAGGTGACCAGTTTTAAGTTTCTTAGGACCCACATCAGCAACAACCTAAAATGGGGTATAAACACCACTGCTGCAGTGAATAAGGCCCAGCAAAGATTGTACTTCCTCAGGATACTGAGGAAAAACCACATCTCTGCCACATTGCTGAAGACTTTTTATCACTGCTCAATAGAGGGCTTACTGACTTACTCCATCCTGGCATGGTTTGGAAACTGTTTAGAGGCAGACAGGGCAGCCCTCCAGAGGGTGGTCGACACAGCATAAAAAAAATTGGACTCTCCCTCCCCACTCTGAAAGACATCTACAGGTCATGCTGTTACAGCAAGGCCTGCAGAATTATCAGTGACATTACTCACCCTTTCCATCACGTCTTCACATTGCTACCCACTTGGAGGTGCTACAGGGCCCTGAAGTGCCGCACCACGAGACTGAAGAACAGCTTTTACCCCTTAGCTGTCCAAGAATTAATTCTCGGTCCTCAATCCCATTGCCTCTACTTTCACTTTCACCATCTTAATAGCCTTGGACTTGTTTTCATGTGAGTTTTATGCACTTTAATTATAATTTTTTAAATTATTTTACAAATCCAATCAGTTTTTGATCTGTGTATGTGTGAGGATGTGTGTGTGAGTGATGAAAGCATCTCTGGGAGAGCTGTTTTAAATTTTGTTGTAGTGTTCTCAATGTAATGACAATAAAATATATTCTAATCTATTGCATTGTATTGTATTGTATTCTATTCTAACTAACTTTAACAGAGTTCTGGGTTCATATCCTGCCCCAAGTGGTTGAGTGATTTGTTTTTTTTATGAATTCTCAAATTTTCCCACCACCTCCAAAGACATGAATAGCAACACTTCTCTGGCCTCACTGTGCATGCATGTGCGTTGCAGGGGACTACCAGCATTGTGCTTGATGCTTCCCTGGTCTTCTGCCCCTTAGTTCCCTGATTAAGCAAACTCAGTGGTGGATGTAGTTTTGCTTACTAATTTATCAGATCAATAAAATAAAGTTGATGTATTCTTACTAGCTGAATAACAGCTTTGACCTTTCACATTTTCTAACAAAGCAAGCATCTGCATAGAGTGTTACAATTTACAATTAATAAGTGAAATTATTGGGCAAAGTGATCACATCCTCAAAAGTAAGTGAATGTCAACTGCCATGCCCACTACACAAATCACAAAAGCAAATTGGAGGTGTTATTATTTAGATTTCAATGCAGGTCTTCTAAGACAAGAATGTGATTCATAATGAGCTGCAGTACCTTGCATTTTGGTTTCACTTATTTCTTGAGGAAAGGGCCTTTGCTTCTTCTATAGCACTAGATGTCACTGCAGACCAATTTTAAAATTACAAATTAAATTCTGTGTTGGATATGCTAATGGAATCATTTTAGCAAACAGCAAAGCATCAGAAAGCAGATATTTGGTGAACAAACAAGAAAATACTGGAATTAAAAACTAAGTATATGGAAAACAATATTACCATTTTAAATTTGATTTTTGTCTAGTAAACTCCTAGTAGGCACAAAAAGATACAGTTAATTTCATTTTGTCTGGAGCTGCAGATTCTTTCCATTTTACTTAAACACATAATATTCTCAAACCTGATTAATCCACTTCATGGCTGCAGGAGACTGGAGCCTATCCCAACAGGATGGGTGCATGGCAGGAACAGATGTGTCACAGGATCAAGTTCAAATCACCATGTCAGTAATTTAGTACAATTAATGTTGATTATATAGATGTCACATGTAAGATTCAACTAATATACTTTAAAATAAAATGAATTAGAGCCTTCATAAGTATTCAGCTTTTCAAAAAATTGAGTTTATTAAATAGCCCACATTGAAGCGTAGGATAGTTGAGTTCAGTTCAACTGCTTTGACAGCCTAGCACCATGTTCAGGGAATTTCTTGCCCCTTGTATTGCTGGGATAGACTGTGTCCCCCATGACCCGAAATTGAATTAAGCAGGTTTGAGACTGTTATGTTTTATATTTCAAATCAGTGTAATGATTTTGCGTCTTGGAAGAGTGGTGGTACAGAATTTAGGACCACTGTCTCATGGCTTCCCAAATCTATAAGGATCACGTTAGGCTTCATTTTGCTTTATTTTCTAGAGTTTCATGAGCGTTATTGTTTTTTTTTTATCGCAGTGACATCATTATTTCCTATGGATGCTGCCACTTTGTTCATTTTGTATGGTTGTTTGGTTGGGTTGTTAAGCAACTGATGCATGTTATAAAAATGGCTACTCAAACTGAGCATGGGTCCTAACTCTAAGACCAACTGATGTCTTGTGAAAGCAGAAGAAAAGAATCTAAGACCGGATTCTCAAGTAAAGTTACCAGATATTTCATAGTTTCCAGGGCAGTCACGCATTTCTTACCCAATTTTGGTGTCCCAATTCATTTTTTGTTTAAAGTTTAAAACATGACTGATTTCTCAGTTCATCTACAGAGTAGTATTCAAGTCATTGTAGAAAAAGCATTTCAGAGTATATGCCCTTCAAAGCATTCAAAATCAGCAATCATAACTCAATTAAATGATTCAAAACTGGCCATCCTGGATTGTTTTCTAAGTTGATAGAACTATCAAATCTCATGGCAAGTTACAGAGAGTTGAGGTATTGTGGCATTTTGGGTATTGTGGACAACCATATTAAACTTTCTGTTTCAGACAGCTATTTAATGCTAGATGGGTTACATCATATACAATCAGACGGATTGGGAAAAGCAAGAGGGGGTGTGGAGACTTATGTGAATGACATATACTAAAAAAGTGAGCACATTACAATTAAAGACTTTGAAATGCAGCCTGAAGTCATCCACTCTACCGACATCTTGTTGATGCTTATTTTTAAACTTGGAGACAGAAATGATTCACTCTGTTGTGAACAATCTAAAGATGAATCATTCTAAATGCTTGTGTCTTCAACCAGAAAAATTTGGATAGAATAGACTTCTAAACGCATGTTCCTTTAGCGGCCAGAGCAAGCTGGATTTGCTGTATTCAAATGTTAATGCCTTTAAAAGCAAACCTGTGGTACATCTGGACAGGTCTGACCATCTTACTACCACCTAGACGCCTATTAATGACAGCAGCAGCTCATCATTATCCAAGGTAGAAATTCTTAAGTATGTTTGGGGGGGTTGTTTTTAGGCCTGGGAAAGTTAATACATTCATTTTTGCGATTAATGTGGCCTTTTTAATGCTATAATACTGTAAATACTGAAATATTTCCACATTCAGGGCCAGCAACAAGCAAATACCTTAGGCAGTGCTTTGGTCAAGGTGGCATTTTCATGTTTTTTTTTTAAACATTATGAAACAATAATACAAATAAGTTAAGTGTGTACCTAAAGAATGACATACACATCCAGTACCTTATTTATATACTTCCCTTAAAAATTTTCTGAAATAAAATTTTCATTTAAAGGCTTAACATTTTGTATTACACGGTTCAGAACGATAAGCCTCATGTCCTTATGTAGCACTGGTGTTAATTTTCTTGATTTACACATACTGACATAGGTGCAGGGGGTGGGGAGGGGGGTTCACAGCCGTCCTGGTGCAATGCTAGAGGAAAGTTGTGAAGGTAAAAATTAAGATCTCTTTTTTTTTTTTTTTTTTAAAAATATCTCTGTAAAAAGATTGAATCAATGTCATTTCACGCAAGTGCTAAATAAGTTTTATTTGAGTGGCACTAAAACCAAGATAAGTCTCTAGTACCTCTTTATTTAACTTGCCAGTCTTCCTGGTGGCGTACAGTGTGCTGACTGCCCTTATATAATGACAAAATTCTACAAAATAGAAGTGTAATGATCAGAGGTGTGACCAGAACATCATGTGTGGGTGGGCATTTGGCTTGTCTGGGGGGCAAAAAATATCCATCCATCCATCCCCATTTTGTAGGGGGGTCAAATAATAATAACAACATAGTTTTATATAACATATAAAGGCAAAAAATGTGGCATAAATAATAACCTATTGTTCAATAAAATTAACAGAGGCAATAGAACTTGTATTATTATTTTTGTGAACAAATATAGAACTACATCTACAAGGTAAATATCAATAAAGTCAAATGTATACAACATATTAGAGCAAGAACAGAAACGTGGCTCATTGTAGTCATTAGGGAGGCTATAGGATGTCAGTTTCCAGTGTTTAACCTGGATATTATCTACAAGACCAGTCTGTGGTTACTTTTGGCAAATTCTGAAATAAATTCATTCGTGTCTAGATTTTCTGTGATGTTCTTCTCATGTGCCAGAATGATTAAATTTCTCTTCCTTGAATGTAGCATTTTTTGGAGGAGTGGAGTGAGAACAACAACAACAACAACAACATTTATTTATATAGCACATTTTCATACAAACAGTAGCTCAAAGTGCTTTACATATTAAAGAATAGAAAAATGAAAGACACAATTATAAAACAAAATAAATCAACATTAATTAACATCGAATAAGAGTAAGGTTCAATGGCCAGGGGGGACAGAAAAAACAAAAAAACTCCAGACGGCTGGAGAAAAAATAAAATCTGTAGGGATTCCAGACCATGAGACCGCCCAGTCCCCTCTGGGCATTCTACCTAACATAAATGAAACAGTCCTCTTTGGATTTAGGGTTCTCACGGAAGGGCTTGAAGATGATGATGGTCACGTAGACTTCTGCCTTTTAATCCGTCCATCTTTGTTGGAGCATCATGAAGCTTTGAGTAGATGGTGGTGGCCTGCACCACCACAAAGAAACCGGAAAAAGAAAAGAGAGTAGGGGTCAGTAAGGAAGAATGTGGTTGAAAGTAGAGAAAGAGCTTTCACATGCAGCTGAAGACACACCAATGATGAGTGCTGTGACATATAGCGAATGCAATATAGGGAAGGCCTCTTTGTACTGCTGAATGCATTTGCATGCTTCAGAGAGATTAACATCAACTGGCAGTTTATTGATCAACATTGCTTTTGCCACAGCAATTTCATTTTGCAATCTCATGCTGTTTTGCTCTGTGCCTGCAAGTGCCTGAAGTGGTTTCAGGAGAGAATGATCAAGAAATAATTCTGATTTTGGCAGGAGAAGAGATGTGGCCCTCAATAATTCAACATTTCTCTGAGAGAATCTTGTCTCCATTTCCACAATAGCTCTATCAAAAATGCTGAACATAGCCCTTTTAAAAGTCTGATTAGGAGCAATTTGTTCATCAGAGTCACCATGCCCAAGCGTAGACACAACAATACTATCATCAAGCTGTGAATTAACTTTCCGTTTCCTTTTGAGCGAATTGGTAGGCCTACTTTCACACTGAGAGAAATGCTCCTCCCAGAATGAGTGGCATCTCATCTCCTTCAGTGTGGCCAGTGAAGCTGTCACCACCTCCCCACAAATCCACTGCGTGTGCCTGGAGAATTGCATTGGCTGGTGTCAGCACACCAAGCACATGAAGGAGGAATTTTCCTGTATTGAAGAAATTCTGCTTTTTTATTGGGTCAAAAGACCACATGCCTCTATGCAAATGTCAAAAGGGGCAGTGTCAGCCTCTGCTACCTCTGAGAGAAGCCCCCTTATAGCGTCCTCATTGTTGACAATGGACTTTGTGATATCATAATGACTGGTCCATCGTATTTCTAGAAGTCTTTTCAGTGTGGGTGTATTGTATGTGTGTGAAACATAATGTCTGTGACAAAATGTGTTCAATGAATTTGACCAGTCAAAGAACTTCTTAGTCAGAGGTTCTGATTCCATTGCATGTATCACTGCTAAATGGAGCTTGTGGTTGTAGCAGTGTACATATGGACTGTACTTGTAACAAAGCCTGGACACCACCCCTTGTCCCAGACATGACAGAAGCACCATCAAAACACTGGCACACTAAATTGTCTGGGCTGTAACCTAGCTCAGAGATATGTGACAGAATTTGGTTACAAATATATTCAGCATCAAGCTGATTCAGTTCAATTGAGCCAATCAGGCGTTCTTCAGGGATGAAGTTCTGGACAAATCTAATCACTACAGACAAATTCTCAATGTTACAGCAATCCCTGGTACCATCACTTTTAATGCAAAGTCCATGAGTCAGCTTTTTCATATTTGGTCCTGATATCTTTTACCACCATTTTAGCAAGAGTGTCAATTATTTCATTTTGAATTACATTTGATGAGTATTTTGCATTGTCTGGGATGTATTTTACAATTTCTGCAAGTTCGGCATCTTTTTTGATTGTGTAATCAAAGAACTTAAGGAAAAGTCCCTCCTCCCCACCTTCGTGATTGTGACCGCGCAAAGCCAGTACATTGACAGCAAGTAACTGAACGGCCTCCCCAATGCTTTTCACATAATATCCATTCTTTTCTATCTTTGGCTGGACCTAGCAGTTGAACTATGCTTTCAACCGTCTCTGCCCGGCGCCGATACTCTTGCCATGCAGCCATAGCTCCGACGTGCGGGATACTAGACGCGTGTTTTTGGAAGCCGCTGCCGTCTCTTTCTAGAGCTTTTTCCAATTAGTGTAGCCGTGTTTGGTGAATATGTCCTCACGGTCCGAATTGGAAATACTAAATTTGCGGCAGGCAAAGCAAAAGCTGGCATCACGGACAACAGAATATTCAAGCCATGGTCGAGACTGATACCAGCTTGCACTAAAACATCTGAGTGTCTTTCCGAATGCGCTCTTGGGATAATTAATTAAAATGGGCTGGGATGGGCTATCCATATTTAAGTCAGGCAGACCGGACTGTATACACGGGCACAGAGGTGGAGGATTGTATAGGCTTATCTACATCTTTTGGATTTTCAGTTCCCGACGTGGGTGCGCTGTGCTCCGTGTTGGTAGCAGCGGTGCTGGGCTCAACCGTGGAGCCAGCAGCTTGCGGAGGGACAGAGGTTAAGATGTCTGCTTTTTAATAAGCCACCTATGCATAGCCTTTGGTGTTACCAACCAGAAAATAAAAGAAGAATGGAACGTATACGGAGTTTTAATTAAAGAATGCGGTCAACATGTTCAAAACGTGCTGCAAAAAGTGCGGCGAAGTGAACTTTGAAAATAAAATATTTTCAATGGACAGACAGAGCAGTTCGCAGGGTGGGCACGGCTTGTCTCTGGGGGGGCAGTGCCCACCCCAGCCCCCCCGTGGTCACGCCTCCGGTAATGATTATCCCTACTCATGATTTGCAGTAAGTATGCAGTATGTTTGCTAGTTTATTCAAAGAACGCCACCTAACCATCCAAGTAATGCACAGTATTGTTTTTTAAGTGAGATAGGAGCTGCAAAGATCTTTTTTAGAGTGCCGGGAGCAAACATGTAGGTAGGGCAGTGTTTTCCAACCGTTTCTTCTGTAGTGGAACAATTTTCGTAACCTAAAAAATCCCAAGACACACCACGATTCTACTAACCACAAAAATATGAAATCTCTTAAGACATGCTATACTGTGGGAAGGGAGAGGAGGCGGCAAAAACTGTAGCGCAGAGATCGCCATACACAGACACAGCACTTAATGAACACTTTGGATGCATTTTCCAGCTGCTTTGTCCCTTTACCCTCTCATACAGGATGTACTTTCTGTCTGACTTCTCTGACCCAGGGTCAGAGGCAAATTGTATTTCCAGTGTCCCTTGGCTCTGCGTGAGTCGTTGCCAAACATACACCTAGGCATGTGTCACTCAGACTTACACCCAGCATGTCTCTCTCAGGTCAGAAATCAGGAGCATTACATTGTTATTTCCACAGCACACCAGTTGAAAAATACTTGTGTTGAGTATAATCATCAAGTTGTGATGGTAATGAACAATTGAGGATAGTATATATGGACTTTTAGCACAGATTTTAATGTATGTCAATTTAAGGGATGTGATTCAGTGTGTATTTACTTCATGATTGATGTATTAATTTTATAATGACATGTTTCAATGCTAGATGCGAATAATCATAATTAATTACATTTATGCAATTAATTACTTAATTTTTTTAATTGATTCCCAGCTCTAATAATATATAGTCAAGCATGTGCACATAGGGGACAGCTCAAGAACTCGAATAAAAGTAATACCCCGCCACACCTGGTGTTGGCGCTGTGCACTAATGTCTCTCCTCCTCCTCTAACTTCAGTCTTACATCTGACAGCTTTACCACTGCTTCCAGTGTCTGTTCCTGCCAGATGTTCTCAGAGCTAGAAGATCTTACATCTTAGGGCAGTCAAGATTTAGACTTGCATCTGAAAAGATGTTTTCTTCTGAACGACTCATTAATTTTCATTTCATTTACATGGGGTTTGCCTCAGGTGCTGTTTTATGCTGTCTTGTCTATTCAATCACAGTATATATACTTTTTTCTTCTTTTAAGCTTCTGTAAAGTTTTCATTTCTATTTCTGGACTAATGAAGTCTATATAGTCTAATCTAGCCTAATTTAATATCAAACCTATTGAAAACCCCCCGTGACCCTGTAGTTAGGATACAGCGGGTTGAATAATGGATAGATGGATGGACCTATTGAAAACAGATAATAAGAGACCAGTCAAATATTCTTTCTCTCTATTGTAAAAAAAATCCTGTGGAATGAATGACTAGGAGACGATACATGATCTTCACGTTAAGATCACAAAAGACAAATAAAAGAACCGAGAGACGAAAGAGAATGAGCAAAAAAAAATCAGTAGTGTAAAGGGAAGCAGCACACACAGATACAGGTGTCTCAGTGCATATAAAGCGTATAAAGGACAATACATTATAAATGAAATATCGACAAATAAAATATTGCATTATCGCAAAAAAAAAAGGAAATTAATCATTAGGACCAGGTGTAATTGAAAAAATAGCAGGACAAAGCGACGTCAGAAATAAAAGGAAAAGAGCAGAAAACAAAACGTAGATTTACACAATAATGGAACATACGCTATGAGAATCTGTGAACAGTTAAAGAAACGACAAGTTTAATTTCAAAGAAAACACAATTCAGTCAGGTGTATATTTATGATCATGGAGAAACGATCACAATGCAAGCAGCAGAGACACAAAGTAGCAAAAAGGACAGCGGCTGGATAGGCTTTAAAAAGATTGAAGGGCAGCGCGACAGCAGCCCCCGCCCTGGACAATGTGCGCAGCGTTGTACATCCTGCACGAAAGAATTTAACCATGCTTGGGACTGAAAATAAAGGACAAGTATTGTTTTTACAATGTCACGCGAGACCAGGCAGTGAGCTATCATTTAAAACAAGTCCACAGACATCTAACCTAGCAGTTGTTGGATTGTTTTTGCCAGACAAGCATCATGTGCTCCAAGCTCTTAAAAGAATGACATGCGACAAGCAGAAGAGGCAGCTCGCAAGCAGCAAAAAGACAGCAAATGATCCAAAGGCATATCCTTAGCGTGCGTTCAGACAGCCCCCTCCCTTCACAACACGAGCAGCATGATACGTCTGGCAAGAAAGAGATGTAACCACGCACGGGGCCAGAAATAAAGGACAAGTATTGTTTTTACAAAAGTTTTTAAAGTAAAAGTGAAAATAACGCATATGTAACAATTCCCAAAAAAATAACAATCTCTTTAAATTGTATATTGCCTGCCTAAGGTAAAGTCATCCCTGATGGAGGATCGCAGGAATCGTGGGAAAAAGGGGTCCTTTCATCAGATTAACACTATTTCAGATGCGGAATGGCCAAATGGGGGAGGCAGCTTGATGCATGAGGTCTCCAGGACTTAAAACAAATCCAAATCATATTATGTGACATCATCTCATGTGAAATTCTACTTCGTACTTCTAGAATTTTTATTTTTATACTGTATTGAGGATTTAGTCTGTTCTATGTATTGTACTGTATTGTATTGTATTGACCCCTTCTTTTTGACACCCACTGCATGCCCAACCTACCTGGAAAGGGGTCTCTCTTTGAACTGCCTTTCCCAAGGTTTCTTCGATTTTTTTCCCTACAAGGGTTTTTTTTGGGGAGTTTTTTCTGGTCTTCTTAGAGGGTCAAGGCTGGGGGACTGTCAGGAGGCAGGGCCTGTTAAAGCCATTTGTGGCACTTCTTGTGTGATTTTGAGCTATACAAGAAAAAATACGTGTGCCAGGTAGGATAGGACTTGAAGCAGACATATTTTAAACAAACTTAGGGCTGTTCTCATATCATTCAGGAATAAAATATGATCTGACTGGCTGCATAAGGCTTACTAATTCAATAAAGTTCTTATATGTACAATAGAGTTAAAGTAATTGTAGATAGTATTGTAACGTAGCAATACGCCCCTGACAAGAGCATAAGGTGTTTAAAGTACACAAGTAAGAAAGTACCTTATTATATGAGTGTCTGTGAAGGCTGTATTTGCTTGGCTTTATTCTTTAGAGTTGTCATGTGTATCAGTATTGTAAACAAGTTTGTACACAGCGTTATAAAATACGATACCGCCAGCCCTGTCTCCCTAGAGGGGCTGTCCCATATTCTTTTAGGGAGAATCTCATTGAGTTATTCTTAAGTTCAGTTCTGGTACCCTCTATTTCTACATGCTTTCATCGCCACCAACTTCTACATTATTGGACTCCATCCTTGATTAAGCATGCCATTATTTCCCATATTTGGCATTTGATGTCAAACAAGAAATTAGATTCTGGGCTTGCTAAATTTTAATTGGAATGTAGCAGGCATTTATATATGTTACGTAAGGATGATTAAGTTTATTTGTATCTTGCTTTTTAACATTTTCATCAGCCACATCAATATTGTTTTTATTGCAGTTTTCCAGGTGGTCTGGTCAATTTAGCCTTTTTTTTTGATGATCATGCAAGTGGGTCTGACACTGAAGCAGCTACAGCCTTCCAGCATTCAGTGTTGTTGATCCTACTGTCTACTCCCTTTGACTTTATTTGTCATTATTAGGATACAATTAGGGGTGCAGACTTTACAGAGGAAAGAATTAGAAGGGAAATAAGTAGAGTTACACATTTAAAGCAAAATACAAATATATCTGAATTTACTGTAACAATAAATCTGTGTTTGTCTAGATTACTAATAACAAAACTAGTTGGAACAAAAACCTACAGCAACAGTATGCACCCCAGGGCTGAACTTGAGAACGCCTCATAAAGAAAATATTTTTTAAAATTTGAATTCTGGTATGCATTGTCCTTTTGACTAATGTGCTTGCAACTTAATGTATAACAGAATCCTGCTTGTTTATTGACTACTCTATCATAAAGTACTGTAAAATATTATTTTTTCCCTGCTGCTAACAAACAAAACAAATCTGTCTATTAGGACCATTACCTCAGTCCTAAATGTTCATTACAACATCCTGGAAACAAAGAGTGACACCATGAGAAAGAAGTTACAGATGTTCCCTAATGGATTAAATTCTCTGGCATCAAATTTGCACCTCTTTCTGTGTGGATTTTGTAGGTTCTCCTTGTTAGTGCATACTTTTAAGCAGTGTGATTTAATCATTATGTACTTGCACTAAAAGCCAGAATGTTGCCAGTTTAATTGCCACCTGTGATTCACTGTGTAAGCCTTAGCAGGTTCATTTAACTGATTGGGCTTCAAATGCAAATATAAATGTGTAAGCAGTTGTAACGTACTGTACCTCTGTGCTGTGTTCACAACAGAAATGAGCTTTATGAGCATTTTAGACTGAGATAGGGAAGCACTTTTCATGAATGGTAGAATTCTCAGACAAAATTACATAGTGAAGTGGAAATGCTGACAACTTTTAAAAGTTGTCTGGATTTGATACTGAGGGACCTTAGCTATTACCTAATGGTTGTGTGTCACTTGTGAAACTTGTTTTGTTCCTATATGTGACTCTGAAAGTCCAGAGAGGTTGCCATCGGACCTCTGCTGGTCCCTCTAAACCCAGTGCACAAGTCAGCACCACCTTGACTCTTTTGTCTGTTTCTTGGAATTCCCCTACTATCTAGCCGTAAAATACCTCCCGTTTACCACCTCTGCTGTTTTAATTTGAGCCGTCACCTTTGTAATTCTCTTCAGCCTCTCCAGCTGGGTATGTTCCAAATGATAATGTTAAGCATATGTTACTAAATATAACATTATGAATCATTCATCGGTTTTCTGCTTCATAGTATAATGGGGAACCATTACAGGACTGCCAGTCCAAACTTGCACACAAATCTTTGGCATTTGTGCCACCCAAAATACACACTTGAATATCAACCAATTATGAAGACAAAAATTCAATTTGAAAACAGGACAAGGTAAACTCCAATACATCTACAGTGACTTGCAGCTGGCAAATTTGGATTCACCAGTTAATCAAACAAGACACCTGAGTACCCAGAGAAAAGCAATGTAGACAACATGCAAAATCCAAACAGACGGTGACCAAGCCAGGAGCTCGATCCACATTGAAGAAGCTGTGAAACACTGGACATTATCATTTTGCCTAAATACACACTGATTTTTATTTTTTTTTTTAATTAATTACTTCCAGTCAGTTTTGGGTGATATAGGCACAAAATGAAATATTTCTTGGTACTTTGTCAAATAGCTTGACAATAATTTGGCTTAAAAAATAAAACAGAAACTGTGAAGTAATTTTTCACTCTGAAAAGATTCATCAGTAAGCCTTTCTTAATATTTAAATAAAATATTATGGTCTTATACAAATTGAAGCAGCAAATAGACTTCTTAAGCTGAAAAATATCACAAGAATGTATTTTAAGTGTAAAAACAAGAACCATAACAATGCTGTAACAGTTTAAATATTGCATATTTCAAATATTATGCAATTCATCGAAGACAAACTTCAGATCTTATTCTCGCTGCATTTAAGAGTTGTCTGAATCCATCCCTCTCGATGACTTGAATTGGCGCCATTTGCTTTGTAAAGGAATTTGTGTTTATCAAATCTTTCCACAGGTTGCTTTTCTTGCTATAGATCTCTTTCCTGTTAAACAATTCAGATAATGTTGCCTTAGCAGTTTTTGAATGGTCAATTTGAGGTCCTACACAGGATAAAACGACTCACAAAGTCTCTCATATATTTCAGATTCTTTGTGGGGGTTTCCACAATGGTGTTGACCAAATTGGTTGTTGAACTCTCTTTGTCTGTCACTGACTTTGACATATTTTACAACTCAATGTTTCTTGTTTAACATCTGTTTTTTGAAACCAAACTACCTCCACACAAGTGAAGCTAAGCCATGTTGGGTGATTAAATCTGTATTTGTGGACAGTAGGCAAAATGGAGGGCATTTTTTTATCGGATCTTTTTAACTCATATTTTTTAATCATTAACCAAAGACAATGTTAGTTTTCGTGTAGTTACTGTGATATCCATTTCATGGGCACTGCATTAAAATGTTGATAACCAATGAGACCATTTAGGTACGCTCTGGTATAGTACGAACATTTTTGATTGGCTTATGCAAATGTGTATTCGATACTGTAAGATGCCTCACAGTTAGGAGACCCGGGTTCGCTTCCCGGGTCCTCCCTGCGTGGAGTTTGCATGTTCTCCCCGTGTCTGCGTGGGTTTCCTCCGGGCGCTCCGGTTTCCTCCCACAGTCCAAAGACATGCAGGTTAGGTGGATTGGTGATTCTAAATTGGCCCTAGTGTGTGCTTGGTGTGTGGATGTGTTTGTGTGTGTCCTGCGGTGGGTTGGCACCCTGCCCAGGATTGTTTCCTGCCTTGTGCCCTGTGTTGGCTGGGATTGGCTCCAGCAGACCCCCGTGACCCTGTGTTCGGATTCAGCGGGTTAGCAAATGGTTGGTTGGATACTGTAAGATGGCATTTCGTGATGTCATACATATGTGCCTTCAGGACTTAAATAAGGTAAGCAATTCCAACCCAGACTGAGAGGAGGTGCTGTCACTAACTGTTGTCTCTCTTCCATCCACAGTACATTTATATTTATTTACTTGGCAGACACACTTATCTAAAGTGACTTACAAAAGAGATAAACATAATAGAGTAACATTAGGATAGGGCCTGTTTTTTCAGCAAGTGTACTAGGACAGTTAGCAGACGTTGATTGCCACAAATGAAAAGATGTAATAACTAATACATTTACAATCATAGGTTACAATCAATAGAGCAATTAAACTTAATTTAACAACAAATTAACCAACAATATAAAATATCACAGAGCAAAGTTATTTCCCATCAATTAGACAGATAGTCACAGAACAAATGGGTTTTCAATTGCGTCTTGAATATAATGAGGGAGTTGGATGGAAGTAGGCAGCTCACTCCACCAACTAGGAACTACTCAAGGCATCACAAGATGCTGTTCCCTGGCATATCTGAGTGGACGAGAAGGATTATAGCACTTATCTAGTGTCTCCATATACACAGGTGCTAACCCATTGACTTTTCTGCAGGCAGGCATCAAGGATTTGAACTTTGAATTTGTGCTGCAACAGGGAGCCAATGTAGCAGCTTGAAGAAAGGAGTGACATGTGTCTGTCTCAGCTGGTTGAACACAAGATGGGCTGCTGCATTCTGAACCATCTGCCAGAAGTGCATTGCAGGAGTCCTGGCATTGATAAGACCAATGCCTGATACAGAAGTTGTGCTGCAGATTCCGTCAGATGAGGTCTGAACTTGCGGATGTTGTACAGCATGAATCTGTATGAATGAGAAACAGTGGAAATGTGGCCAGAAAAAAATAGCTGCTCATCAATTACTACCCCAAGGTCGTGTACTGATTTGTCATGTGTTAGCGATAATTAGCTAAACTGTACAGTGATGAGGAGTTGAACAAAATGGTTGGATAGGATCACAAGAAGCTCGGTTTTTGCCAGGTTGAGCTGTAGATGGTGGACCTTCATCTAGGTTGAGATATAAGTAAGACATGTAGAAACTCTAGCTGATACCGTATTACCTTCTGAAGGGACCGGCAGGTACAGTTATGTATCATCTGTAAAACACTGATACCGAGAAGAGTATCAAGCACCCACAGTGACTGAAGTGTCTGCCAGGTCTGGAGAAGGCCCTGCCTCTTGCAGTTGGGACTGAATAAAAAGGGGTATGCCTGGAGTGTCAGATCCCATTTTGACCCAGGACTCTAAAGTAAAAGGAACTCCCGAGCTACCTAAAGCCAGAATGTGTCTTATTCTGTTTTGTTCGCCAAATACTATTTTCTGCTCTTTAAAGGCTGGATTGGCAAACTTTTCTTTCGTTTGCAAATCACAATACTTTTGTGTTTATAACATTAACCGGTTTTGCCTGTATGGCTACCCAATGTTAGCTGTGAGCTCCAAGAGTGTTCCTGACTGTGACCGCAAGTATGATGACAAATGTGTATTCGATAATGCAAGATGGCATTTCGCAAGCATAATAACATCAGTGTAATTGAAAACAAAATCATATTGCCAACCTTTGTTTCAGGAGAGAGTCATAGGTGGGTGCCAACATGTGGCAGCATCAGGTGCAAGATAGCAGCCAGCCTTGGATGTGATGGTAGTCCTTCGGCCTAGCACATGTAATTGGAACCCTATCACATTTTAAAATTTGTTTATCAAGAAGAAAATAACATTGCTTAAAAGAAGACAATCTGTCTTAAAGCCTTGTTTAATACAGAGTGTAATACATTTTTTTTTGCAAAAATATATGTTGGTTCAAGGTTTTTTATACCTAGGAACAATTGTGGCTAATAATTTCTTTTGCCTCTGGGGATTAATATTAATTATTTAATTATTTAATTATTATTTTAACTTTACTGTAACATGACTTTCTTTTGCTAATGGGTGCCGCAATGTTAAGAGTCCTGTTGTCGGAAAGTGGCTCAAATGTCACTGCGTCTAAAGTCATAGACTTAGCATTTTAAATACCAACACGATGGGTTAGTTATTATCCATGATTAAAGATAAAACAGAAAAAACATTGCATGTTTCATTTTCAGTTCTGGATTTTCAGATCTCTTGGTTTCCTTTTTGATGAAGATCTATAGTTTTGTTTTGGCCAATATGAATGAACGTCTTTTTTGTATTTGACCCATTTTTGGCCCTCTCACTATGTTTCATCTCCTGGTCTGTAACAGAAAGGAGAAATGAAGTAATTTAAAGACTGCACAAAGTGCATTTTGCTCTTGTCATTGTATATTTGTGATATCTAGCATTGTTATAACTCTTTGTATTATGTCTTTTAAGAACAGGTTTAAGTTTAGGATAGTGTTTCAGGAGGCATGATTTATTTTACTGATAAACACAGCTGTGCTTTGAAGCCTACCTAACCAACCCCTGAGTCTTTAGAAGGTAGCATTAAGTATTGTCTCAGAATGTGAAATTCATGGAAGGAGGCTTGGGGACATGCATCAAACCAGTTTGCTCAAACGAGTCTATAAACCATCCGCCACAGGAAGGCCATAAATTGCCTAGCTGACATGAACCAGGGTCTGGAGACCTGAAATGCGGCTGTTACATCCAGACATTCTGTACCCCATTGGTCCAATTGTGCTGAAACATGATTGGATGAACAAAGGGAGTTACTCATGCTGATTGGTGGAGGATTTATGATAGGATTGGTATAAGTTGTTCACTATACCTTTCTCTTTCTCTCTCTCTCACCATCTTGTCATGAAGGGAAGACCACCTCTCTTTTTCGCCTTTCCTCCATGAAGAGAAGACAACACTGTCTCTGTAGCCATTTTGAGACATACAGGCTGTCTGGGCCTGTGCAGATGGTGAGCTGACAAGGAACAGAATGAAAGTTTAACTATAAGTTATTGCACCACCTAAAAACTACACATCTATTATTATCAGGTTGTATGTTTTGTAAACATGATTCATATTGCCCTCTATTTTATAATAATTTGGGCATATTATCAATGATACCTAATTGAATGTGTAATTTAACTCCTGCCTTTTCTTTTACTGTATCTAATTGCCAAAGGTTATAAGTGTAAAAGGGGAAGGGAGGTGAAAGAATTGAACTATAGTAGCCTGACAGTGTAGGAAGCGAAAGGGATTTAATACATTCTGGTAAAGTCTAAATAATAGAGAGTATAAAAGAGGAAAATGGGGTCACCTGGGACTCTATATACAAAATACGATACATTATTCTTTTTTCTTTCTTTTCTCAGCATTTATGTTAAAATAATTACTTGTAACTAATTTCTATGGACTTTAATTCACCAAATAAATATCTCAAGGAAGCTTAAAGAATATTATAGAAAAACTGAGGATTTGGGTATGCCAGTGGTGCAGCTGTTCACACAGTCACTAATCCAAACACTTTCCATTGTGGCATCTGCAAGACCTTCATGTGCATTTATGGGTTTACTCCAGATATTCCTGCTTTATTTGACAAGTCCAAAAAATGCTGTAACTCTAAAAAAAAAGAGATTAAAGGGGCATTTTAGCATAAGTTGTGTCCTGAAGTGAACTGGTGCCCCATCCAGGGTTGGTTCTTGCAATACACCAGATGCTACTGAGATAGGCACCTCATGAACTTCTTCTTCTTTTGGCTGCTCCCATTAGGGGTTGCCATAGCGGATCATCTTCTCCCATATCTTTCTGTCCATATCTTGTTCTGTTACACCCATCACCTGCATGTCCTCTCTCACCACATCCATAAACCTTCTCTTAGGCCTTCATCTTTTCCTCTTCCCTGGCAGCTCTATTCTTAGCATCCTAGGCACTTCATGAACCTGTAATGAAAAAAACAGGCTTTTAGAAACAAACAAATACGTACTTGAAATGTCTAAATATGACAAAAGGGCTGCAGCCTGCACCCATGATGCAATGACCTTTAGTAAGAAGTTAAATAAACAATTTAAAATTAAGTAATGCATCTTGAAAGTGTAACTGAATGCTTATTTTGAATTCCCCATTTTATACCACTAAACAAGAAAAAAAAAAGTAAGACTTATGTATAAAGATTTTACAAACTGAAGTGTGGGTATTTGTTTGCATTTTCTGAAATGACAAAAGTTAATAGGAAAATAATGGAGAAGAATATCATGGAGACGGTCAGAGCAATAGTTTAATGTTTGCAGTTTGCTTAGACTACCCCAGAGCCTTGTGCTTATTGCTTAATCTTATTTTCACAAATATCAGCAAGTAAAGGGAAGAATTATTACTAATATTTTCTTATATATCATTCCCATTCTGTTTCTGATCCCTGATAGGCCAGACCCATTTATGAAAATGAAATCTATCAGCATAAGAGTTACTGATAGAATTACAGCAAGACGGGAGAATAGAAAAAGAGATGCCTGACAGTATATGAGAAAGCCTCAACTATGATAAGCAATCCAATATTATTTTTTGGGGGTGGTGGAACACTTGAAAATGAGTTAAACAATTGAGCTGATTTTTTTTTTCCTCTAGAACAAATATTAAAGGAGAGTCAGCATGGGTCTCAGTGCATCAGCAATGCCAGCAGGCTGAAACCTGCCATGGTGATAAATGAGCGGTATCTGATATGGTTACATAATTGAAAGAAAATTGTCCTTGAGAGACAATTTATCCTGACACCAGATGAATTATGATGGGCAGCTAGATCAATGGCAAGGCATTCCTTTCCTGCTCATTTCTTAGTTCTTTTTCTGACTGGCTTGAATCTGTAACGGGAAAAAGATGGAAACGATAAGGCCCTACCTTATCTTTTCAGGGCTTAATAAAGCCGCTACTTTTAGAATCCCACACAGAATGAAAATAACATTCAGTAATATCAAGGCTAATTTGAAAGCTGTACAATGGAGTAATGAAATAAAGCCTTTGTCTGAAATTTAGTTTTCAGTAGCTGAGCTACAAGGATTTGAGTTTTGATTGGGTTTAAAACCTTGGAAAAATCAATTAGTCATTCTGATGCAATGTAGGGGTTATGCAGTTTGGTGGGAAACTATACTTATTAGATTACCTGGCCAAGAGATACTGTCAGTGAGTAAGTCTTTATGGAGTTCCTTTCAAAATGTCACAAAGAACTGTATAAAGCAATTAGCAACTGCACAGCTCAATATGACAAGGCTGCACCAAAGATAATGAGCATATTTATCATGCTGCTTTAGAGTATGTATTAAGGCACACATGAAATTTGACACTTTGAGGGAAAGTTAAGTATTCAAACGTAATGCCTGTATTAAGTATAGTGCTATAAATTAACATTCATTCCAAACTGGAAACATGAAAGGGATTTTGCAATTACTGCTTTATTGAAAGTTTTTAAATATTGCAAGCAGATTATTTGATCTTAATATCATCATCATCATTATTATTATTATTATTATTATTATTATTATTATTAAAGGGTCATTAGGGGGCTGTAGCCTATCCCAAAAGATAAGGAAGATCAAGGAAGAAACCAACCCTCCACAAGGTGCCAACCCACCAGAAATCACGTAATCACGATGTAATGACGATACACCATTCTGACATTAGCCATTTACTGTTACGCTCTTATTCTCACATGCAACTGCAGATTTCATATTTTTAATGTTCAGTATGAAAAATCATATAGTCATTAGGTTTTATTTTAAGTATAGCACTTTACACTGCAAAGAATGAGGTCTTTTCAAGCCAAGTCAATTTATTTTTGCTTAACAATCTTCACAGTGTACGGCCTCAGAATGCTTTTCACTAACTAATCAAAGTAATTTTTAAACAGCAAAAAAAGCTATCACAGTAATAAGAAAAATGCCAACAAAGATTTTAATTATAAGTATGGAAATTATAGTTTTGAATTTCTTTTGTGTGAATGTCTAAGTAATAATATGCACACACAAAACACACAGTACTGTACTTGGGAATGTAAGAAGTGAAAGAATTTATATGCAATATATTTTTAGTTTTAAGAACTTGTGAAAATCGTTCAGTTTTACTGTTCCCTTTTTCTTTTCAAACAGCATCCAATTTATTTGTGTTTAGGTGCCTTTTGAAAACATACCATTTTATTAAGTATTTTAGAACTGTTCAGCTTCTCTGCTACATGGTAGCTGCTGTTGCACTGAGAAAGAGTTAAGGACACTGATTTTGGTTGCATTTTGGCTTCCGGTATAATTATGTAGTTCTTCAATTTCCCTTGTGCTTCATTTGATCTTATACTCTGATGCTTGCACCTTCATTCTTGTATGTATTTAATTTACTTTTTTAATTCACCTTGAATCAAGGTATCTGATAAATAAATAAAGGAAAATACACATAGTACAAAAGTGAATGCTTAGTAGAAAAGCAGTTACATAATAGCTATATGCAGTACTTTCTGCCATGTAACAGGCTGTTTTGTAAATATTTGTCTGATCTCATCAGCACATGCATTTCCCCATATTTACAAAATAAGAACAGCATAAGGTTTGAAGTTACCATAATTTTTGTAAGATGAAATCAGGGTTCACACCAGAACAAAACTGGCAGAGGGACATTGGGTTGGTAATATGTGATTAGTTCATTAATAAAATCAACAACATTTTCATTTTTTTAATAACATCCATCATGTGATACATTTGGACACATCATCAGTGATAGTACCAGGGGTCTTTAGGCATTTTGAGTCTCGCAACATCAGACACCTTCACCCAACTCATCAATTCCCAGCCTGTGTCCAAGCAGCATGGAACCACAAATTGCCCCTAATAATCCTAATCAATGCTTTCTCTGCTGCCTCTGTTGTTTTCTTGATGGCCTTTATTCTGTGTGCAGCAGTAATGCCTTGGAAGTTGAAGGCCTTGCACTAAGAGACTGACCTACAAAGCCTCTGTGGCCCACACACTGTGTATGTCACCCCCATCTACAGCACTCAAAAAAAATAAAATCAGGGATGACATCAGAACATATTTAATAGGAGGACTTTGGGTTTTCACTGGGGGACAATGTGTAATTAGACCACAAATGAAACCCACAGCATTTTTAATTTTAACCAGATGTGTCTAAGAGTTGTCAGAAACGACTGGGATTCTGACCCGGCAGGGACGCCTAAAAGGACCGGAAAGTCGCAAGAATAGCTTCCGGGCCACGAGGGGGCAACTGCCCTGGAGCAGGAGAGGACCACGGGAGAAGAACAAAGAGCTTCTGGCCTGTTGGGACCCGTGGCCTCGTAGGACTCAGAAATAGTTACTTCCGCCACACTCGGTAAGATGGTGGAGGAACCTGCCAGGGATGCCCAGAGTGCTTCCGGGGCAAAGGGCAGCACTTCCGCCACACCAGGAAGTGCTGCCGGAAGGATGTCATCAGACACCTGGAACACATCCGGGCAGGAATAAAAGGTGCCGCCTTCCATCAATCTGGAAGCTAGAGTCGGGAGTGGGAGCTGGACGAAGCTCCCCTGGATGAGACAGGTGGTCAAGGACTGAGAGAAAGAAGGTTTATTGGGGAGATTAATTGCTGTGTGCATTGTGTGGTGTTCAGGACTTTAATCCTGTGTTTATTTGTGAGTAATAAACGTGTGACTTTTTATAAAGATGTTTTCTCCGACTGGTGGTGTCCGGGCAAGTCTCACAGAGTGTAAGCACAACAGAGCAGAGGAAACAGAACTTCATTCTACACAGCACAATATCACAGGTTTGCATTGCTGTTCATCAAAAATAAAAAAGAATAAATAAATAAAGACATAAAAATTGAGGATTATTCTTGTGTACTTAGCCTAGCACTACATATACCTAACAAGGTTCCTAAAATATTGCTGTTAATGCACTGTCAGCTTTATGAAAACACTTCATTACAGATAAAGTAAAACAGTATCATGGCTAATGTGTGCTATTGCTCTGTTAAAACCACAGCAGAGGGGAACACAATGCTAATTACATTTCCAAGTAACAAAGTACTGTAGCACAATAAAGTATAAATTCTTGTAATCGCATTCCATTATACTGACTGTGATGCCCAGGTTGCCTGCTGCCTTGGCATCTGTTGAACCCGGGTCATCAATAGTCATGATCAGGATGAACTAGAGCAATAATGACACACAAACAAGCAAGGATGGTTAAAAAGTGTGTTGTGAATTTGATTCTTAAATCAGGCAGTGTTCAATCAATAGTGCAGTACAGTTTCTTCAAATAAATAAATAATAAGCAATAACTAATCGAATATAAACAAGTGTCCTTCAGTGGGAGTGAAATCAATGAATGAATAAGTGATCCACACCTGGGTTAAAATCAAGAATAAAACCACAAAGTTAAAATTGGGCTATTTTTCTTTCTTCTTGTGAGCCTCACTGTCTTGCTATGTCCTATCTTCACTCCACTTACTTTTCAGGTCACCGCAGCGGACACCAGCATGTGCGGTTAGCCGTTAAATCAGCTTGTGTCCCAGCCACCTCAATCAGTCACTTCAGGGACGCATAAGCCCAACTTCATCATCCTACCACCATCATTTGGTGTCTGTAGAAAAATCACCAAAGCCCTTCGGCTGCTCCTGATCCCTGAATGTTCAGCAGGAGCGACCCACACCTGGAGCATCATTTCTATGGTTTCTCTTTTTATGTCTGTTTTGCCTCCTTTCCTCTGCACCTGCTTGCATGCCTGACTTTACTTTGTTCAGTTCAAAAATTTCCTTCTTGATTTCTTTTCTCCCATCCATATCTTTTTCTCCATTTTATTTTATTTTATTATGATCCTCCCTATTTTTCTACTCAGGCTCCTGTTATACTTTTGTTGGTGCAGGCTCTTTGCCTAGCAACCCATATAGCATCAATAAGGAAACCGGCTAAAAGGATCACGCATTCACATGCAAATGAGATTAGCCGGTTTCATCATTAAAACACTTCACATCTATACCACTGCATGCTCCCACTCCCACGGTGCCTGAGCTGCAATATTTTTATTTAAAAAGTCATACACCCCAATGTGCCTCACCCCACTGACAAATACAGTTTTGTTACTTGTGTTAAACATTTCTAAGCCATTAATATGTAAATATCTTAAAGGGAAGGCATTCCATTTCACATAATGTTCAAAGTATTACCAGCAACCATACCACACGTACTTCAGAACAGGTCATCCACCTGAAGCTAAGCATGTTTGGGCCCAGCCAGTACTTGGATTGGAGACCATCTAGGACAAGCTTGGGTTGCTGCTGGAAGAAATGTTGATGATGTCACTACCCAATCTGCGGTGCCTGCCTGATTTTCAGGCACATGTGCAACAAAGACAACCTGAGCCAAGCGCGCATGCACATGCATACGCACAGCTTTATTACTATGACCCTGCCCGATCTGTGTTTTTTACTTTGTGACATGAGTCCTCATCCGATTTGTCTCACGTGCGCACTCAGCTTAACAAAAATTGATTTCACGACGCTGCCCGATTTGTACTGCGCATGTCTAATGTTTTATGACACGCATCAATCATCAGGTTTCAATTATACTTGCAAGTCATTTTTGTGTTGCCATTTATCTCCATCTATAAGTGGACTTCTTACTGGAAAAGATGGCAACTTTTGAACTTTATAACGTCTTGAAAGAATGTCTGTCACCTGAAACATTTAACTCCAGTTGAATGAAGAGGGAGCGAAATGGAATGCGACGTGTGTCTGTGAACTTTATAATGGATACGTACAGCTTTTTGGAAGTACATCGTATTGATGAAAAAGGCAATAAGGATTTTAATTTTCATTTGCAATAGGACCTTCGTAATCTTTGTGGTTTAAATGTAAAAGTCACAGCATTTTCCATATTAAGGTTAATGGATTAATGGATCTATGTCATTCTTTTTGTAACATCCTATTAGCATTTGGTGGTGTGTCTCTTTTAACATTTGTCCACATTTTTCATCTTAAAGAGTGAACGGCATGCTAATAATTAAGCAAAACAATGTAATCTAGATAGATAGATACTTTATTAATCCCAAGGGAAATTCACATGCTCCAGCAGCAGCATAATGATAAAAAACAATATTAAATGAAAGATTGATAAAAATGTATGTATAACAGACAATAACTTTGTAGATGTCGATTTAGGAATAGAATTAAGAGTGCACGTCTGACACTCAACAAGTGTATAGTGTGCCCTCAAAAGCCATCAGTATTTTTTTTTATTATGTTGATATCAGATTACATCAATACAAGAGTTTTTCCATAATAAAGTTAACAAAGATATAATGATGAAGGCAAAATTACATACAAGAGCAGCAACAGCTAAGTTATTACAAGAAAGCAGGATGCAGATAATAGCATTACAAGTTGTTAATGAAGCAGCTCAGACTCTTTCATGTTTTAATTGCTTTAGTGTTTTTTCTATTTTCTAAAGCTATTTCTAGCATATTCATGTCCATACAGAAAGTTGTAATAGATTGTTGTATTCTGAACTTTACACTTATGTATAGGAAATTTACCATGCTAGGAAACCAAAGTTACTACATTTTCTAACATTTAGTCTTCAAAATTGTATACAGAACAAGAACAAGAATTAAACAGTGAGAGATGTTTTGTCATTCAAGACAGTAACAGAAATAAATTTATCTAAAACATTTTAGAATAGGAGGAGCCGTAAAAGAAATGTTAAAAGGGGATTTGTCTTCATTTGTACAAAAACTACATTTTGGGAATATATTAATGTCATACTTATGAATGAATTTATTAGTTGAGTACTATTTATTCCTAATTTTGAAATGGATTTCTTCAACCTTGTTTGGTAGAAAAAACTTCTATGGCACAAAACAGGCAATTTTAAAATTTATGTCCAAACCATCACCTGCTGTTGTCACATGTCACTGGCTTATCATTTAAGCTGTTGGTTTAGGAGGAGTACACACACATACATTTAACTGAATATAATGGAGAAGGCTTACTCCTTAGAAATAACATTTCTTATTGCTGCAGTTAGAAAAACAACGCCCCTTTATTGTATTTTTTTTCTTGACCCTACAGGATACCTGGTGGTAATCAGCCTTCCATGTCGCTGAACAGATGCCATTGTACCTGAATTCTGAGACACAACTGGATGTCCTTTTCATCTGATTTTAAGATTCAAATTCGGGATGATGTGCAGTTCATGTTAGATGTGCTGTTTCTATAGGTAAGACTACTGAGGTTTTCAGTTTAAGAAGTAACTTATACACAATTGCTGCAAAATCTCCTCATATTTATTACTTGATCTGTAATATTTTGATGGCACGAATACTGTCATCTAAGTTTGCTCACTCTTTCCAGTAATTAACATGAAATTTTAGATAGGAAAGCCTCAGAGTGTGAATCCTCACAAACACAGAGACTGAGGTACATCAGTACCAACTCGCTAAACAGGGATGTTGTTCCATATTGCAAAATAACATTTATTTTCTTAAGTTACTTTGCTTTGTTGTTGAATTTTGAAAGAACCAAGACTTGATTTTAACCTAAAACAAAACTAAGGCAGGAGAGAATAACAAAGATGTTTTCATGTAAGTAACAACACGCATGTCACATTAGACGTTCAGATATACAAAGATTGTAGCACAATATCTACTGTATGTATAATGTAAAAGAAAAAATGATGTTACATATTATGACAATTAAGTTAGGGTTCTTACAAAATCCATCAAAAAACCACAGTAATTTAAAAAAATAATAGTATTAGTTAGACCTTTATCTAAAACTATCTCAGTCTCATTACACTGGCTGCCTGTCTCACACAGAATTGATTTCAAGGTTTTATTAAATATATAGAAGTCTTTGAATATTTTAGACCCTGTCTAAATATATATATACAGCACCTGCCAAATAATACAAAGAGTACACAACATGTGTTTTGCCCTAATTGGGGCTCATCAGGTGTGCACACCTATGCTTCCCCTTATGGCGATCGAACCTTGGACGTCAACATTAGTATTCAACGGTTATGTCGTCGCACACTTTATGGTGCTGCCCAATCTGTTTAATGCATGCGTAAATAATTTACGGCATGTTAGGCTTTCAATATACCTGCGCATACGGATCGGGCAGGCACGAAGATTGGGTAGCGACAGATGAGGTCAGGAGGAGGCACTTACCCTGTAGTCTGCATATGGATCCCAATGCCCCAGTGCAGTGACACAGAGTCTGTGCTGTAAAAATGGCTCTGTCCTTTAAATGAGACATCAAATCGAGATCCTGACAAAGATCCCTCGGCATCCTTCTCAAAGAGTAGGGTGTTTTCTAATGTCCTGGCTAAATTGCCCAGTCTGGTCATTCTGGCTGAGCCCCTAATCACTCCGTGCCTCTAATTAGCTAGCTCTCTCATCCTTTCACCACCTAATAGTTAATGTGTGGTGAGCATACTGGCACAAAGTGGCTGTTATTGCATCATCCAGGTGGATGCTACACCTTGGTGGTCCCCACTCTATGTAATGCACTTTGAGGAGTGAGAAAATTGTAATATAAATGTAATTTCTTCTTCAAAGATGCAAGTGTAGCAATCTGATCTGATTACCCTGTTCGATTTGTTCCAAACAAGCATACTATTTTGATGCAGGCATAGAGTACATGGAATGTTATGGCATTGTCCTATCTGGACTGGAAATGTGAATTAAATAACAACATAATTATTTTTACTATATATATTATAGTATTATATATATATATATTTTATCTGAGAGTTTGTTTTAATTCTAGATTGTATTGCAGTAGACTTTGTCTTTATTAAAAACGAAATATTTCAAGTTTTACTTTGAAAGATAATTTTTCAGCTTTAGAGATTGAAATACTATTCTTAACAGAGAAAATTTAAATCTAGTTTATGTAAGATGGTGCAAAGTTAACTGGGGCCTCATGTATAAACGGTACGTACACACAGAAATGTTGCGTAAGAACTTTTCCACGTTCAAATCGCGATGTATAAAACCTACACTTGGCGTAAAGCCACGCACTTTTCCACGGTACCTCATGCCTTGTCGTACGCAAGTTCTCCGCTCAGTTTTGCAAACTGGCGGCACCCAGCGCCAAAGCAATGGTACTGTTCTTGTGTGATTACTCATTATTTTCATGACGCGGCTTTATAAATACACAGAAACTAACCGCATATTGTTTATTAGTGTAATGCATCCGATTGTAATTAACTCGTAACAATATAATGGTCCAGGGAACAGCCATAGTATTCCAAATACCATAACTGCTTTAGCGTTGTTACTCTCACTTCTTCTTCTTCTTCTTCTTCTTCTTCTTTCAGCTCCTCCCATTAGGAGTTGCCACAGCGGATCATCTTTTTCCATATTACTCTCACTGCACGACTCGGAGTATTTATATCACTGTATCTGAGTGTGAATCACAGCAGCAGCTGATCGGAAAGAGAATTATCGGTATACAGCTTTAAGGACACGCTGTCTCAGCCACTGCAAAATGTTTTAAAGCCTTTCCTGTACGGACCTCGCGATTCAGAAACAGTTTAATCCCAAGAACTTTAAATGCACTCAATCAATTGCTCCTTGTTGAACGGTTTGTACTTATAAGTACAATCACCCCACTGTAAACTTGCACTACAGTTATAATATCTGTGGACGATTTTTCTCTCTTGAGTTATTGCCGAACAGAGTAGGAGTCTCACACCAGATAAAATTAATCAGTAAAACACACTTTATTGCACCTAGACTAGAGAAGCCCTCGTATAGGAAATTCTTTGCTTTTTTATAGCTTACAGAGTCGAGCAAAATGATATCATTATTTCCAAAAATAGAGGCGGTACATATTTTTTACTGCTGACAAAATAAAAAAGAAGAAGTAACCTTATTTGGAGCTTTAAAAACAGGAACTATAATAAAAAACTGGTTAAAGAGCAGATTCTGAGACAAACAGGAAATACAGTAACAGACTTGTTGCTGGCAGATTCCTTTGACCTGCTCACCCAGTACACTCTGTACCTCACACAAGGGTATACATAGAAATGTCACATACACATTTTGTAACTGCTACATGTCACAGGGACAAGCTGTAACTGCTACATGTCACAGGGACAAGCTGTATTTTTTTTTCATTCCACACTCGACCCCTTTGAGCAGAAAAAGGAATCTGGCAGGTTAAACTTCGGAATCACTTTCAGGGGCCAGAAGAAAACTTGTTCTTGACGTAGGAGGTAAGCTTTAGATAAAGTAGAACGGAACACACGAGCAATGAGACAGCGGACAAGAGGAAGTAAGCAGCAAGAGGCAAGAAGGAGCAGAAGAACTCCAACAGCAAGGGAGACAAAAATAGATTTGAACCATTGCCCCCAGGAGCCGAACATAGAGGTGAACCAAGAATCCCAAGGAGAGTCTAGGCCAGAGTTTGTGGTTAACTCATTAGAGAGAGAGGTGAGGCCAGCTAAAGCACGAGTAATTGAACCATCAGGGGCAGTATTGTTAGGAATGTAAGTGCAGCAAGTGTCACCAAACATTGCACAGACACCCCCTTTCTCAGCTAGGAGCATATCAAGAGCTAATCTATTTTGCCATGTTATCAAAGAAGTTTTATCCAATTGTTCGTGGATACCTCTAATGGCATCTTTAGTAAAATTTAAGAATCGCTGCTGGTTATAGTATAAATAATTAATCCAGTCAACATTTTTATTAACTGTTGACCACCAGAAAATAATGGATTCAAAACCAGCGGCAACCTGATCACGAGCTTTGTATTGATTTGGAACCCCTCTGGGGACTCCTATGGAATCTATGTAAACACCAGGGCCATGAAGAGTGTAAGAGTCCTCAGAGTGAGGGCCAGTGTAGGAGTCCTTAGATTGAGGGCTGGAGCGGGGCGGCGAAGAAAGATAGAAGAAGTTAAAGAGGGGGAAGAGAAGGGAGTGGGAGAAGGAAGAATACGGAATGGCATAATAAGTTGGACCGGGGCACAAGTACCTGACCAATTAACAGGAAGGGTATCGCGGAGTTGGGTGGGCTTACACATCCACCAAATATCAGAACGAGGAGTGGTGTGATTGTTAAGGAACACAGAGAAATTAAGGAAGGAAGTGGAATTGTAGATTTTAGAGCAAGAGGAGGAAAGGAGATGACCAACGTGACGGGAACTTGTTTGGGAGAAGCAAGTGTAATTTCCAGGAATGTATTCAAAAGCAGGAGGAGTCATTCTTGGAGAAGGGGAAAAGAGAGAAAAGAGGGAGCAGGAAGAATTCGGGAAATGGAAGGAGTATTAAAAGGGAAAGTAAACAAGGAAGAGAGTTGGAGGAGTTATGGGACAAAGGGAAGGGGGTGGTTGCGAGATGGGGACGAGCAGTGGCACATACATAGCAATCGGATTGATTGAGCTGACGAGCTGAATACAGGATCCATTGCAGCCAACGGTTCCGATCACCGTACCCAGTTTCAACCTCGAAGGTGGATTCTATGGAAAGAACGGACAGAGAGGAGAATGGAGAAGTAGTATTGGAAGAAGAAGAAGCATTAAAAAGAAGAAGATGAAGAGGAAGATGAAGATGAAGATGAAGATGAAGAGGTAGGGGAAGTGGAATACACCTCAATCCTGAACTTTCCCAACAAATCTATACCAGAGACATAGGCACCAAGAATGTAGATGCCGGAATCATGTAAAGAAGCATTCTTAATAGTAACCACTAAAAGATTACAAAAAATAGGATGATTGCCTGTACAGGCTTCAGCATGCGGGTGTCCTTTTATAATTGAAAAACGAGTCTTTAACCCATGTTGCGTAGCTTGTGTAGGGTTATACCCCCAGTCCTGGTTTCCGGTGTTAGCGAACACATCGCTCCATGAGCTACATTCTGGGACACAAACGTATTTTTGTGAGGAAGTCCAATCATGTGGAGAACCAGTACAGGACGCAACAGAACAAAAGTCCAGGGTAAAAGAATGAGTGGTACCCTGAGGAACTCGGAATCCTTGTGGTTCTCTGGGGGGAACAGGGATAGATAGAACGAAAAGGAAACGGATCAAAAGACAGAGGAATGGTGCCATCTTTTACAATGAGATGCGTGGATCCAGGCAGGTAATCCTTCAACTTTCACAGCGTGAGGGGTTGACAGAAGAACTTGAAACGGTCCTCGCCACCTGGGTTGGTGCCAGTGTTTCCTGCGGGTATCACGAACCAAGATCCAGGTTCCTAATGGGATAGGCGAATCCTCAGAGGGAGGGGTGGATCTCCAGGCTTGTTTCACTTGTTCATGGATCTCCTTCAGAGAGGCTCGGAGACCTGAAAGACTAGAGAGAAGGTCATTGTCCACAGTATGTAGGTTCACATTCCCTATGACCATGCCAACTGGCATGGGTCTACCGGTAAGAATCTCAAACGGCGATAGCCCCAATTGTCGGTGTGTCCGCCCTCGTAGCCCCATCAGGGCCAGTGGAAGGGCATCAGGCCAGGAAAGATTTGTCTGCTCACAAATTTTTGCTAATTTTGACTTCAAAGTGCCATTGCATCTTTCAACTATACCTCCACTCTGTGGGTGATACTTACAGTAGTGGTGTACATTAATTTGGAGCCATGTGGTTAGTTCATTTATAACTGAATTCACAAAATGAGTCCCATTATCAGTCTGCAGTTTCTGGGGTATTCCCCATCGTGGGATAATTTCTTTTATTAACGCTTTAGCCACAGTTTTGGCATCATTATGCTTAGAAGGGAATGCTTCTACCCATCGGAGAACACATCGACAATTACTAAACAGTACCGATATCCCTTGACGGCGTTAATTGATGAAATCCATTTGGAGATGCTCAAATGGTCCCATCGGATTCGGGTAACGGGACTTACCTGCTTGCCTTTTCCCACATTAAACCTTTGGCACAGCGCACATCTCTTACAGAATTGATCTGCATAACTAGAAAACCCTACTGCTTCCCAATGCTTCTCAACATCCTGAATCATAGCATCTCTTCCAGCATGGTCCAGTCCATGAGCTATTTTCGCCATTCCTGGAAAGGAAGCTTTCGGAAGAAAAGGCTTATTAGTCTGACGGTGGGTCCAAACACCTTCAATCAAGGAGCCTTCCTTGGACCATTTCTTCTTCTCAAGATCCGTTGCCGAGCTCTGTAAAGAAATCATCTGGTTATCTTGAACCGACTCGAACTCTGTTGGAAAAGAGAAACTGGAACATTATTACGAGCAGCTCGTTTAGCAAAGTAATCAGCCAATTCATTTCCTTTACTAATAGGATCCTGTTTGCCAGTGTGTGCCTGGCACTTCACAATAGCCAATTTAGATGGTTTAGTTATGGCATCCAACAAAGATTCAATTAACTTCTGATGTTGAATGGGCTTGCCAGTACTGGTCTTAAAACCCCTTAATTTCCATAATGCCCCATGATCATGACAGACTCCAAAAGCATAGCGAGAATCTGTATATATAGTAATTTCTTTTCCTTCTGACAGCTGACATGCTCGAGTTAGCGCTATTAGTTCAGCTGCTTGTGCACTGAGGCTAGAGGTAATTCGGTTAGCTTCCAGTAGGTGGTCCCCTTGGACCACAGCATAACTGGTCGACGGAGCTCCATTTTCTAATCTTAACGAACAGCCATCTACAAATACGCTTTCACCTGTTTCTAATGGAGTTTCCTGCAAATCAATTCTCGGCTTAACTTCTCGAGCAATCACTTCCTGACAATCATGCGGTTCTCCCTCCTCATTTGTCGGGAGTAGAGTAGCGGATTGAGGGTAGAACACCTTTCAATTGTGACATTTGAGAGAGTGCAAAGAACGTTCTGATAATGGATGGCTCTTGCTGTAGTTAGATGAGAAGTTTTTGCTTGTACTAAAATGGAATGAACTGCATGTGGGACTTTAACTGTCAGTGGACTCATGAGTACTATATCGGTGCTAGCTAAGACTGCTTCTGTGGCAGCAGCAACTGCTCTTAGACAAGGAGAAAGAGCAGCTGCAACGGGGTCTAATTTTTTCGAAAAATATGCAACTGGCCTTTGTTTGTCTCCATGTTTTTGAGTCAACACGGCATTCATATATCCCCCCTTTTCGTCCACAAACAAAGTGAATGGACGAGAATAATCAGGTAAACCGAGAGCGGGGGCAGAAAGGAGGGCAGTTTTTAGGTCAGAAAATGCAGTCTCAGCTTCAGGAGTCCAGGAACGTGGCCAGATAAGGGAAGGCCGGGAGTGTTGGCCAGATCCTGCAGAGGCTGAGCACGTGCTGAAAAATTAAGGATCCATTGTCGACAATATCCAAGAATGCCTAGGACAGACATAACCTGTTGTTTAGTGACCGGTCTAGGAAGATTCTGAATGGTTGTAATGCGACTGGTGGAGAGAGCTCTTGTGCCATTGGTAATGTCATGACCTAAATATTTAACAGTTGTTTGCACCAATTGTAATTTAGCTTTGGACACTTTATGGCCATTTTCAGCCAAGAAAATAAGTAATTTCTTTGTGTCCTTTTCGCATGATTCCTGTGAATCACTGCAAAGCATGATATCATCAACATATTGAATTAATGTGGAACCACGGTCTGGCCAGAAACCCTCAAGATTTTGAGCAAGCGCTTGTCCATACACACAAGGAGACTCAGTGTAGCCCTGAGGCATAACAGTCCAAGTCCAACGGCGGTTTTGAAACGTAAAAGCAAACCAGAACTGAGAGTCTGGGTGAACAGGGACAGAGAAGAAAGGGTTAGCCAAGTCAATTACAGAAAAATATCGGGCGGAAGGTGGAATCGGAGAGAATAGTGGAAGGGTTAGGAACAATAGGGGCCCTTGGGAAAATAGCAGCATTGACTTGGCGAAGGTCCTGAACAAACCGCCAGGAACCATCAGCTTTTCTTACCGGCAAAATAGGAGAATTTACCGGAGAGTATGTAATTGGAATTATAGCTCCTCGTTTCACTAAATCAGAATGAACGGCAGAATGCCGGCCTCTGCCTCAGGAGACAGAGGATATTGAGCTCGATGTGGACGGAAGGAGGATTTTGGGTAGATCACCAGAGGTTCACAATGGGCTATTTTGCCAAACTCGTTTTATCCTGAGACCATAGGCAGGAAGGGATATCTGCGAGCCAAGGAAATGAAGGGAGAGAAACCTGTAAGGGAAATACAGAACATGAAGGGGAAGGTGTGCAAAGACTACGATTGACTAAAAAATTAGTTTGGAGAACAACCTTTGTAACTAAATGGTCAGAGGTGTCGAAGACACCAGGGGCAACATATTGCCAATCTGTCCGGTCAAGACAGTGTTGAACCCAAGGTCCAATTTGCACCCACTGCGTGTCATGCGATTTGGCAAGAGAAATATGAGGGACGGAGCCACCCAAATAGTAAATCTGCTGAGAAAGGGTGAGATGAACAGATGCAGCAGCTTTGGTGGAGGACAGGAATAGACAAGGAACAAGTACATTTTCTGGTGTGGGAGCCGAAGAAAGAAAAGATTCCAACCAAGGGGCATCAACGTCAGCGGGGAAGTATTGAGCGGTACAGTGAAGGGTGTCAGGGACTTGAAGATGGGGGAACAAACAGGAAGGGAATGTACTAAGGGCCTTTAATAAAATGGTGTGTGGGGAAATGGAAAGAGTCCAAGCTGCAAAGGAAGGTGTTGGGTGAGATGATTGAAAAAGAATCATAGGGTGGAGCAGTTAAAGCCTTTGGGGTCATAGTAATCGATAGGGAAAGTTTAGTCATGATGTCACTCCCAAGAGGTTAACTGGGCAAAGGGAATTAAGGAGGAAACGGTGTAATATGGATGGACCAGAAGGGGAACTTTGGACAGGAAGTGGGAGTGAGACTTTAAGGCAATGGGGTTGTCCAGAGGCTGTCAAAACAGTAATTGTGTCGTTCGAGGCAGGGACCTTTGCCAGGGCAAGAGTAGAGCGTGCGCCAGTGTCAACTAGAAAAATAGTCTCTTGTCCATTAACATGCAGAGATAAAAGAGGATCATCCTCAGGATCCGCAGTCAAGAGAGGAAACATGGAGTGGCTAGAGGTCCCTAAAAATTCCTAGGGCCAGCCTTGGTTTCCGGGGAAACCGGGTGTAAATTCATCTCCGGGGGTAGTCAAAAGAGGCTTATTCTGACGATTTGGACAGTCTCTTTTATAATGGCCAGGCTGACCACAATTATAGCAATAGTAAGGAGTAGGGAGCTGTTGTTGTTGTTGAGAAGGATCTTGGAAAGAGGTAAAACCACCTCGACCCCGGCCGCGTCCTCTCCCTTGGAAGCCTCCCCGGGCACCGCGTGGACCGGTGACGCCTCCCCGTCCATCAGTGTAGTAATTGAGTTGCGCAGCCACCAACTTAGCTTGGGTCTGTTCTTGCTTGTGCAATGTCTGCCTTTCAGCATGTTCAGCATGTCGCTTAACCTCTTCAAAGGCAGCCGATTCCCAGCCAATGCATGAGATACGGACTTTAGATTGGATGTCTGAACGGAGACCGGAGACAAAGGAGGCACGGCTGCACGACGTTGGTCCTCAGCCCGCTCTATGCCCGAATGGGTAGCCATCAAATCTCGAATCCTAAGTCCCCATTCCTCCACAGTCTCATCTTTTTTCTGTTTTGCAGCAGAAATCAAAGCCCAGTCAGTGCCCTTTTTATACTTTTCCTCTAAGTTCGCTTTCAATAGACTCCACTGAGTTTGAAAATCTGCCTCTCCGTACTGACCATCTCCTCGATGTAAAATCTCACGCCAAGTCCACGGCTGTCCATTACTATCAGTGCCATGATTAACAGAAGCCCAAGTTGGACCCAATTTACGACGAAGGACTTGTGTCCATTCAGCAGCGTTTGGTTTATACATGCTGTCCAACTGTTCTAATTGTTCAATAAATTTCAGTCCCCCTTCCTTTTAGGGTCAACTAAGGAGCTGACCACCTCTTTTAGCTCACTTAAGTCCCAAATATGGGAAATGGAAATTGTCAAGGGATTCTGGTCACCAGTTGGTTGATTGGGATTATGCCGGGGATTAGGAATCTGTATTAATGGGAAAGCAGTAGAGGGAAGGAAATCGGGGTCAGGGGCAGTGGGGGAAACTGAAACAGAGGATTTAACGTGTAGGGGATTGAAAGGTGCTTCTATTTGGGCCCTTCTTCGTGTTGTAACTCCTCCTCGGTGTACGATAGGGAGCTCAGGTTTTTGTTCTGGTGGGTCCTCCTCTACCTCCTCCTCCTCTTCGGACCCTCCCGGAAAATCATAGGGTGGGGGTTCGGGAACATGAGTCCCAGAACCATATAATATAGGGTATAGACGTTTCTGTTTCTTTTTCTTTTTAGAATGGTTGTCAGGTGGTTGGGCTGTTTGTAAAGCTAAAAGCAAGTCATCCTTCTCTTTTTTGACCTTACTTTCATTGGCTCTCAGAACCTCATTCTGTCTAGTGATCGCCTCTAAATTTCGATCTTTTATAACCAATTCCCATCTATCAAACATATCCATGCGATACGGACCTCCCTTGCAACAACCTTGGGTATTTCTACACAATATTTTCCTTATTTCCTGAATCTCACTCGTATCACCGGTGCCGTTTACTGGCCAACGCCCACCGCTCTGTTTATTCCACTTCTTACATGCCTTTTTAAAATCTAAGCCTGTCTTTTTCTCAATTAGTTTCCTAGGTGACCCATTTTTCCGCGACGTCTGTTGATCCTCCGAAAACAGTCCTTCCAGTATAAAGTTAGACCCATCAGACCCCTGCTTAACTTTTTTACTACTAGCGGAACCCATTTTCTTTTATTGTCCTAGTTTCTTCCCTGAAACTATATCTTTTATTTCCTAGTTTCTTTACCTGAAACTATATTCAGTGTACACTGTTCTTTTCCTACTCGATTTCCTTTTCTCTTAAATTACCTAACTGTTAACCGTCTTTGTCCGTGACTGACCTTTGACGGGCAATGGGCTCTTTTCCTTAGGTGTGCCACGCACCTTGTAACCGTCCCAATGCCTATCCCACTAATATCCCAGTTCGGACTCCTACATCCTTTCCCAACAGTTAATTAAAAACCTCGAGTAGATAATTAATATCCTGGGCGCTAGTGTCAGTTTAAAAAACTGTCAGTTACTTATCACTCTTATCATACCCACCACCAAGGAAACCCCCGACGGTACTTACCTAGTCTAGGTATTTAATCTGGTGCGCAATGCAGAGTACTCCACTCGGAATCAGGAGGAGACCGGGGACTTCTCACTCAGAAGCCGTCCTAGGACAGGGCAGTCCTAACTTTTGCCGGAACTGCTTTTCACTGCTGCCGGAGCTCACAGGCAGTCTGCTTCAAAGAAGACAGATCCGTAAGGCGGGTACCGATCAAGGAGTCAGCCGATCGTCTCCTGCCCCGCGTTGGGCGCCAAAAAACTGTGGACGATTTTTCTCTCTTGAGTTATTGCCGAACAGAGTAGGAGTCTCACACCAGATAAAATTAATCAGTAAAACACACTTTATTGCACCTAGACTAGAGAAGCCCTCGTATAGGAAATTCTTTGCTTTTTTATAGCTTACAGAGTCGAGCAAAATGATATCATTATTTCCAAAAATAGAGGCGGCGGTACATATTTTTTACTGCTGACAAAATAAAAAAGAAGAAGTAACCTTATTTGGAGCTTTAAAAACAGGAACTATAATAAAAAACTGGTTAAAGAGCAGATTCTGAGACAAACAGGAAATATAGTAACAGACTTGTTGCTGGCAGATTCCTTTGACCTGCTCACCCAGTACACTCTGTACCTCACACAAGGGTATACATAGAAATGTCACATACACATTTTGTAACTGCTACATGTCACAGGGACAAGCTGTAACTGCTACATGTCACAGGGACAAGCTGTATTTTTTCATTCCACAAATTTCGACAAAAGATAAATGCTTGTCATGAGCACGAGGCTCATGAAACACATGTTTAATAACGTGCTTTAGCTCCTATCATCATGAAAATGACATCACATATACATCTCAGTATTTTAGTTATTCAGAGAGCTGTAATATCACAAATGTAATGGACTCTGTGTCCAGTTGGAGGAAGAGAGCCAGTTTAAGAAGCAAGTAGTGATTCACACACATAGATCACATACGAGTAGAAGATCAAATACAAAACAAAGCATTTAATGTGCTACTTTAATTACGATGTAATTTTGAGAAACTGGTTAATTAAACGATTTTAAGATGAAGTTTATAATGTTCTACTAAATGACAAAATAAACTACGTGATTAAAGTGGAAAATTCGAGATTAAAGTTGACACTTCGTGCTTTTTCCCCACCGTGCCTTTTTTCTCTGTACCCTAATAAGCTTTCATATGACACTCAGACAGTGGGCTTACAACTCTTCTTTTCACGGCAACTTTGATATGTGACTTCTTTTTATTTCCGGCACTGTGCGATTTTCTGAATGTGAGCTTTCAAGTTTCTCCAACACGCTATGTCACTCGATCAACTTCATTTTGTTGATTATACCACGGTTTATTTGAACAAATAGTATGTTTTTCCTTTGCCTCCACTTGGTATTCGCTGAAATTCTTATATTTTCCCCGTGCTTTTCCCATTGTCTTTTCACAGAAGGTTGCGCTTAAGGGCGATTTATATTGATTTGCATATTCAAATAGGCGTAATTCTGGGAGGATTTGGGGCGTTACATAATGCGCGTGCACAAGCGTTAGTTTTCACGCTGATCGGGATTTATGTAACGGAAGAACGTGGAAGTTGGAGTACGCACAGATTCCTGCATCTGGATTTTTCTGTGCGTAAGCACATTTCGGCTTTTGTGCTTACGCCATGTTATAGTGCGAGTTCTACGCTCGGCATTATACATGAGGCCCCTGGTGAGTATCCAGGAATCTGGTAAATAAATTTGTGAAAGTTATATTAACATTTTATGTGCATTTGCAAATATAGTAGTGCAAAAGGCACCTACTGAGGGTGCCATGCCTGTCTGTCCATCCATTTATCTGTCTGCATGCAATAACTCACTTCTCATGTGGCCAAGTTTGTTTAAATTTAATAGGAATTTACTCAGAAACTTTCCATTTTGGTTGAAATGTTTTGGCACTGCACTGTACAGAATTTTTAAATTTCGTACTCTGTCATTGAAAAGCACTGCCAAATTGGCAAACGTGTCTGTCTAAAAATTCTGTGTAACTTCAGTTATGGATTAGTTTACTATTTCAAATTTAACCTGTAAAAGGTTACTTCAACTTGTATATTTTCCATTTTTAATTGTCCTTTTACATTTGCCTAGGAATTAATGTAAGGGTAAAGGAATTATTTAAGTGATGCTCTGTAAGCACAGACTGAATAAATTTACACTTACTATTTACGTGATAATAAAAACAATCTCACAGTGGCATTATCTGGTCATTGTAATCATTCAGTATTTCTCTGATGCTGTAATTGAAAAAGGGAGGAAGCAGATGATAACCTGAAATGCTAAGTACACAACAATCAATAATATCATCATTGGAGGTAATCATGATCTATCCAGTCGCCCCCACCAACTATCTATAAAGCCATTTCTGGGTTCCTATTTATAACCCCTTTCTATACATATATACTGTAGTATCTAGCATTGCAGATCCTCTTATCAACTCATTTTGTAGTCCTCTTATGTCCAACTGCACTGTACATCCCTTCTGTGTAGTTACTTACACAGTCAATGAGGCATATGCAATTACATTAGAGTGCAAATTGAAGTTAGTGTAGAAAGGTTAAGTGACTCATAGTGAAAGGACTTGTGGAAAAATAACATTGATGGCTCCCCTCCTCCTTCCTCACTCAGCAAATGTGTATGCTCAATTGAATAGCAAACTACTGATCTCTCATACAGCAACAGACTAACAGAAATGTCATTTCACAATAAAGACACAGATTTAGAGTTTTTTTCCGATCCAAAATGAGTAATAAATTCTCTTATTTTAAACTTACAGCCAAATTTGGTCACACATATATTGTTCAGCCACTGTAACATCTGTCTTTTGATCTAAAATTAGTAAAGTAAAAACAGAGGTTTGGGATCATGCACTGGTACTGCGCATTGCCACACCCACTACATGATGAAACAGCTCAGGATCCTGGTTGGCACCCCCTAGGCAGACATGCAGTCCAGTCCCACCCCCCTAGAAGACACGATCTATCTGCTGCTGCCAGGTGTTATCTGGGTGTCTCCTTGGCCAGGTCCAGCTGCTCAGGTCCTCCTCAACAATGAGGTTCCTGTGAGCCAGATCTACCAAAATCAGAGATGTTCAAAAAATGAGAATTATAGTGCTTTTCTGATTATGCAGATTATAAACTCAAGTAAGGGAATGGAATGTGCATTGAAACAGTTGTATTTATATTTAAAATGAGGACACAGGCAAAGGTAAAGAGTTGGGGCATCATCTTGGTGACCCCATGTAACTGGATGAGAAATAAACAAAGGAAACATGCAGTAAATATGGAGTAGTCTTTTCAGACTGGACTTCTCACCTAAACTGAAACCAGACTGCTGATTTCCGGGTTATGAGTTCAAATGGCAGGAAGGGGAGGGTCCGTGTGGATGGATGAAGAAGTGACACCAGAGATGAAGTGGCTGTCAATCTTCCATTCAGAAATGTGACTGCTGTGTCTCTTGAGGGTTGCTTGTCCATCACCGAGGCAACTGCAGGTTCGCAGTGCCACAGAAACAACTAGAAGCTGACCGCTGCCATGTGCAAAGTGCTGGTTGCCTGATGGGTTATGCAGGGAACATTATAACTTGGCTACTGACTTGGCCCCAGGCCTGCCTGTTTGCTGTGTCTGTGTATAGTAGAATAGTAGATCCCACTGCAATAAGTAACCCTGCTACAGTAATCCCTCCTCGATCGCGGGGGTTGCATTCCAGAACCCCCCGCGATACGTGAAAATCCGCGAAGTAGAAACCATATGTTTGTATGGTTATTTTTATATATTTAAGCCCTTAGAAACTCTCCCACAGTGTTTATAAATATTCTCCGCACAGTTATACAGTAAACCCTCGTTTATTGCGGTTAATTCGCTCCAGACAAGTAAATGAATTTCCACGAAGTAGGGTTCTTTATTTATACATTGTGGTGGGTTGCCGGCATTTTACTCCGGCCCCTTACCCCCAGGCCGCCAGGAGGAGCTCTCCCGAGAGCATATACGGGCCCCGAATTCCAGCAGGGCCTCATGGATTATGTAGTTTTTATACACAGCCCTGCTGGATACCTTGGGGTCCACTGGGAGTCGATGTCGGGAAGCCAATGGACTCATTTGTGCACCATGACCCGGAAGTTCGTCACAGGAAGAGCGACGGGCTTCCGGGGTGAAGAAAAGTACTGTTTACCCTGACCCGGAAGGATTAAGGACTTGTGGAACTGTTGGGCAGAAACACTTCCGGGTTAGGAGGAATAAAAGGACTCTGGGAACTCCCAAACGACGAGCTGAGCTGGGTGATAGGAGGGCAACATGTCTGGGAGTGGAGGATTGTGATTATTGATTTGGTATTGTGTATTGATTTATGAATAGTGTGGAGTGGAGGGTGCTTGGTGCACGTAATTCTTATAATAAAACAAAGAATTGTAGCACTTTTACCAGGTGTTTGGCGTGGTACCTGAGGGTTCAAGGGAGCGCTACTGCCCCCTACTGCGACAACATCTAATATTTTCACAGTTAGAGCATAGAAAACCTGTTTACTACCTTCTACATATGTTTTTTAACATTATTAGAGTCCTCTAGACATGAAATAAAACCCTTTAGTCAACAGTTTAAACTGTGCTCCATGACAAGACAGAGATGACAGTTCTTTCTCACAATTAAAAGAATGCAAACATATCTTCCTCTTCAAAAGAGTGCGTGTCAGAAGCAGAGAATGTCAGAGAGAGACAGAAAAGTAAACAATCAAAAATCAATAGGGCTGTTGGGCTTTTAGCACCGCAATAAAGTGGCTGCAATGAAGGGATCAATGTGAAGGCAGTCTTTCAGCATTTGTTAGAGGAGCGTCCATATCTTGTAAGCAAACAGCCACTGCGCAAACAGCCCCTCTGCTCACACCCTCTCTGTCAGGAGCAGAGAATGTCAGAGAGAGTGAGAGAGACAGAGAAAAGCAAACTATCAAAAATCAATACGGGTTGTTAGAGCTTTTAAGTGTGCGAAGCACCGCGCAGGAAGCATATTGTATATCATTGAGAAGTTTTATTTAATACGCAATACGTGCTCTGATTGGGTAGCTTCTCAGCCATACGCCAATAGCATCCCTTGTATGAAATCAACTGGGCAAACAAACTGAGAAAGCATGTACCATAAATTAAAAGACCCATTGTCCGCAGAAATCAGTGAACCAGTGAAAAATCCGTGATATATATTTAGATATGCTTACATTTAAAATCCGCGATGGAGTGAAGCCGCGAAAGTCGAAGCATGATATAGCGAGGGATCACTGTATTCCTGTTTCGATTGATTAAAGCTGGTTCAATATGTGGACAACAATACAAATTTCCATACTGGATCGGTCAAGCCCCGGGTTAACAATGACCGCCACCAGTACTATTAGCCAACAGGGTGCTGGCGGAAATTGAGCTACTATTGGCTGAAGAAGAAGAAGGAGAAGAAGAGGGGGAGATGTGTCTGGAGGCAGGAGGAAAGTGAAGAGAGTGGAACTGAGGGTAGGAACTTTGAATCTTGACAGTATGACTGGTAAGGGAAGAGAGTTAGCAGATATGACGGAAAGAAGGAAGGTTGATGTATTGTGCATGCAAGAGACTAAATGGAAGGGGAGTAAGGCCAGGTGGATTGGAGGTGGATTCAAATTGTTCTGTCATGGTGTGGATGGGAGGAGAAATAGGGTAGGAGTTATTCTGAAGGAACAGTATGTCAAGAGTGTTTTGGAGGTGAAAACAGTGTCAGGCAGAGTAATAGATAGATAGATAGATAGATAGATAGATAGATAGATAGATAGATACTTTATTAATCCCAAGGGGAAATTCACATACTTCAGCAGCAGCATACTGATAAAAAAACAATTTTAAATTAAAGAGTGATAAAAATGCAGGTAAAACAGACAATAACTTTGTATAATGTTAACGTTTAACCCCCGGGTGGAATTTAAGAGTCGCATAGTGTGGGGGAAGAACGATCTCCTCAGTCTGTCAGTGGAGCTGCTCCTCTGTCTGGAGATGATACTGTTCAGTGGATTCTCCATGATTGTCAGAAGCCTGCTCAGCACCCGTCACTCTGCCACTGATGTCAAACTGTCCAGGTCCATGCTTACAATACAGCCTTCCTTCCTCACCAGTTTATTCAGGCATGAGGCGTCTTTCTTCTTTATGCTGCCTCCCCAGCACACCACCATGTAGAAGAGGGCACTCGCCACAACCGTCTGATAGAACATCTGCAGCATCTTATTGGAGATGTTGAAGGACACCAGCCTTCTAAGGAAATATAGTCGGCTCTGTCTTCTCTTGCACAGAGCATCAGTGTTGGCAGACCAGTCCAATTTATCATCCAGCTGCACTTACAGGTATTTATAGGTCTGTACCCTTCTGCACACAGTCACCTCTGATGATCACGGGGTCCAGGAGGGGCCTAGGTCTCCTAAAATCCACCACCAGCTCCTTGGTTTTGCTGGTGTTCAGGTGTAAGTGGTTTGAGTCGCACCATTTAACAAAGTCCTTGATTAGGTTCCTATAGTCCTCCTCCTGCTCACTCCTGATGCAGCCCATGATAGCAGTGTCGCCAGCGAACTCTGATGTTCTTAATGATTATGAAGCTGGAAATTGGAGGTGTGATGATGGATGTTGTTAGTGCATATGCACCGCAAGTTGGGTGTGCAATGGGTGAGAAAAAAGATTTTTGGAGTGAATTGGATGAAGTAATGAACAGTGTACCCAAGGGACAGAAAGTGGTGATTGGAGCAGATTTCAATGGCCATGTTGGTGAAGGGAACAGTGGAGATGAGTGGGTGATGGGTAAGTATGGTGTCAAGGAGAGGAGTGAAGAAGGTCAGAGAATAGTGGATTTTGCCAAAAGGATGGACATGGCTGTGGTGAATACGTATTTTAAGAAGAAGGAGGAACATAGAGTTACGTACAAGAATGGAGGAAGATGCACACAGGTAGATTACATTCTATGCAGAAGAGTTGATCTAAAGGAGACTGAAGACTGCAAAGTGGTGGCAGGGGAAAGAGTAGTTAAGCAGCATAGAATGGTGGTCTGAAGGATGACGTTGAAGATCAAGAAGAGGAAGAGAGTGAGGGCAGAGCCAAGGATCAAATGGTGGAAGTTGAACAAGGAAGACTACAAGGTTGAGTTTAGGGAGGAGGTGAGAAAGACACTGGGTGGCAGTGAAGAGTTACCAGACAGCTGGGAAACTACAACAGATGTAGTAAGGGTGACAGCAAGAAGGGTGCTTGACGTGACATCTGGAAAGAAGAAGGAGGAAAAGGAAACCTTGTGGTGGAATGAGAAATTACAGAAGAGTATACAAAGGAAGAGGTTGGCAAAGAAGAAGTGGGATAGTCAGAGAGATGCAGAAAGTAGACAAGAATACAAGGAGATAAGGCGCAAGGTGAAGAGAGAGGTGGCGAAGGCTAAAGAAAAGGAGTATGATGAGTTGTATGAGAGGTTGGACACTGAGAGAAAAAAGGACCTGTACCAATTGGCTAGACAGAGGGACCGAGCTGGGAAAGATGTGCAGCAGGTTAGGGTAATAAAGGATAAAGATGGAAATGTACTCACAAGAGAGGAGAGTGTGTTGAGATGGAAAGAGTACTTTGAGAGGCTGATGAATGAAGAGAATGAGAGAGAGAAGAGGTTGGATGATGTGGAGATAATGAATCAGGAAGTGCAACAGATTAGTAAGGAAGAAGTAAGGACAGCTATGAAGAGAATTAAAAATGGGAAGGCCGTTGGTCCAGATGACATACCAATGGAAGCATGGAGGTGTTTAGGAGAGATTGCAGTGTAGTTTTTAACCAGATTGTTTAATGGAAACTTGGAAAGTGAAAGGATGCCTGAGGAGTGGAGAAGAAGTGTACTGGTACCAATATTTAAGAATAAGGGAGATTTGCAGGTAGTAACTACAGGGGAATAAAATTAATGAGTCACAGCATGAAGTTATGGGAACGAGTAGTGGAGGCTAGGTTAAGAAGTGAGGTGATGATTAGTGAGCAGCAGTATGGTTTCATGCCAAGAAAGAGCATCACAGATGCAATGTTTGCTCTGAGGATGTTGATGGAGAAGTTTAGAGAAGGCCAAAAGGAGTTGCATTGTGTCTTTGTGGACCTGGAGAAAGCATATGACAGGGTGCCTCGAGAGGAGCTGTGGTATTGTATGAGGAAGTCGGGAGTGGCAGAGAAGTACGTAAGAGATGTACAGGGTATGTACGAGGGAAGTGTGACAGTGGCAAGGTCTGCGGTAGGAGTGACGGATGCATTCAAGTTGGAGGTGGGATTACATCAGGGATCGGCTCTGAGCCCTTTCTTATTTGCAATGGTGATGGACAGGTTGACAGACGAGATTAGATAGACAGAAGTCCCTGTGGACTGTGATGTTTGCTGATGACATTGTGATCTGTAGCGATAGTAAGGAGCAGGTTGAGGAGACCCTGGAGAGGAGATATGCTCCAGAGAGGAGAGGAATGAAGGTCAGTAGGAACAAGACAGAATACATGTGTGTAAATGAGAGGGAGGTCAGTGGAATGGTAAGGATGCAGGGAGTAGAGTTGGCGAAGGTGGATGAGTTTAAATACTTGGGATCAACAGTACAGAGTAATGGGGATTGTGGAAGAGAGGTGAAAAAGAGAGTGCAGGCAGGATGGAATGGGTGGAGAAGAGTGTCAGGAGTAATTTGTGACAGACGGGTATCAGCAAGAGTGAAAGAAGATCTATAGGACGGTAGTGAGATCAGCTATGTTATATCGGTTGGAGACAGGAGAGGAGAGGGTCAGCTCAAGTTGGATGGTTGGGAGACAAAGTTAGAGAGGCGAGATTGCGTTGGTATGAACATGTATAGAGGAGAGATGCTGGGTATATTAGGAGAAGGACACTAAGGATAGAGCTGCCAGGGAAGAGGAAAAGAGGAAGGCCTAATCGAAGGTTTATGGATGTGGTGAGAGAGGACATACAGGTGATGGGTGTAGCAGAACAAGATGCAGAGAACAGAAAGGTATGAAAGAAGATGACCCGCTGTGGCAACCCCTAACGGGAGCAGCAGAAAAAAGAAGGAGAAAGCTGGTTTTACTAAAGTACAGAGACTCAGTCTTGTCTTTGGGGTGCAAGGCACCAACTCACACGTCACAATATGGATAGAATAACAAAGGGAGAAATCGAACATGACACCAAGATTCCTAGTAGAAGAAGAAGAAGAAGGTCTAATGAGATCACTACCAAGACTGACTGCAAAGGAGCTCATGTTCTTAAGCTGAGCTTTATTGACAATTAACAGGACTGGTTTATTGTAGTTTAATATTAATGAGTTAAATTCCATTCAAGTTTTAATTTCAAAGAGACAAATTATGAGATGAGAAAACTCATGAATGTTCACTTATAATTCTGAAATAGATTTGAATATCTTCTGCATAAAAATTATAGTTCAGTCCAAAGATACAAATAATGTGACCTTGGTGAAGCAAGCAGATATAGAAGAACAGAGTGCTGAGGACAGAGCCTTGAGGAACTCCTTAAGTGACTGGCATTGAGATGGACCTGCTGTTGCCAAGACTAACTAACTCTTGTTAGTTAGATAAGACTTAAACCACTGGAGAGCAGTGCCAGAGATAGCCAGAATGTTCTCCATTATGAACAGTAGAATTTGCTTGACAGTATCAAATGCTGGACTGAGGGCCAACAGAATTAATATGCTGGTTTGCCCAGAGTCTGATACAAGAGGCAAATCATTAGGTCCCTGAAGCAGAGAAATTTTAATAGACAGAAAGGGTTTCATCAGCTTATTACAAGTTTAGTAACTGGTGAGTTGGGAGGACACAACTTGCTGAAGAACTTTGGGAAGAAAAGGTAGCAATAGGTCAAAAATTGTTTGGATTGTTGGCAACAAGACCAGACTTTTTTAACATTGGGGTTACAGAAATGATTTTCAAAGTAGCTGGCACAGAGCTGGTGTAAAAGGAATGTACTGTATTTATTATTGTTTAACAGTCTGGATCATGATATGAAGGCAGGATTTGATAACTGTGGTGGGGAAGGGATCCAGTGCACAATTTGTAGGCCTCATCTTAAAGAGTAGGTCATTAATAAATGTACATAAACTTGGTGATAATTTAAGAAAGGAGCAGGATGGAGAAAGTAAACAGGGGAAAATACAAACAGAGAATCAACTTGTATACTTTGTGTATGGTATATACCCCATTTTTTGAAACCAATTGCACACCCAACCTACATGCTAGAGGGTCCCTCTCTCAATTGCCCTTCCCAAAATTTCTTCCATTTTATTTTCTCCTACAAGATTTTTTTGGGGGTTTGTTCTCGTCATCTTAGGGACTCAAGGCTGGTGGGCTATCAAGAAATGGGACTGTAAAAGCCCATTGAGGCATTCCTTGTGTGATTTTGGGCTATACAAGAAATAAATTGTTGTTGTTATTAGTTGAACTCTTTAGGTTTTTAATTTTGTCAAGGAAAAAGTGAAGGAATTTTTCAGTTTTCAGTAGAAGAGGTGATCAGGCAGATGCAGGTTGAAGTAGTTTATTAACCACAGAGTATAAAACCCTCTGGTTGTCATGGCCACACCTTATTATTCTGCCATAGTATGAAGTATTGACTACATGTAGTGCATCTTTGTAAGCCTTTTGAGAAAACCTGGACATGCATAGTCTTATGTCACACTCTGTCCAGACATCAGCCAGCTGCATTCTTACAGTATATCGTAGTACTGAATCATACCATGGAGCTGAAACGCTTCAATAATGATTGCACTATTATTCTTGATTTGCCTACCCTTTGAATACCATGTATGCAGACAAGGAGTTTAAAGAGAATGTAGGTGGGAAGCTACCACACCAGTACTGAGAAGTATATATTCAGTAAGGCACAGTGACAGTCTCATTCATTTAATATGATTAATAAGTTAAAGATTTTCTCAAGTCTGCTTAGTGAAGCCAGTCAAAGATCAAAAATGAGCCCACATTCATAACATTTACCTGCAACAGTATAAAGCTAAACTTGACCGTTTACGTAATAATTGACCCCTTTAAGTGCTGTAACAGTGTTGATTTAAAGGCATTTAACTGATCCATTCTACAATGGCCATCTTGAAATTGCTTATAATTTTTACCAATTTCTTCCAACTATTAATTATTGGGTGTAAAGGACATTCTTCTATTTGTTACATGAAAAAATATAATTGAAACTAGACCAAGGCTTTCAGAAATAATTCAATCTCAGACAGAAAGGAGATAAGAGAGGTGATAAGAGGTGTACTTCTGTAAGGAATTATTTCAGAAAATGCAGACAGGCTGAGGAGAGAGAGAGAATTAGTTGTCTGTTAAAAGTAAGGGTTTTTTCTGTCTTTATTTTTTATTTTTCTCTTATTTTCTTCTTTCCCATATGATGCCATAGTTAATTTATGATGACTTTTCTCTAAGTGCAAAAAAATGTAATTATTTAAAAAATGAGATCAGCTATTGCAGATCAAACACAAAATATATACACATTAAAAAAACAAATTGAATGTCTATCTAGAGTTGCATCTGTACAGTTTTTAAGAACACTGTATATAAATTCCTTATTTAGGCAAAGCCACACAGGAGAATATTTTTTCAAGATGTTAGTAATGATTGGATACTTAATTAACGATGCATGTCTTTCGATATTGTAGTACACAGGCCAGTATGAGCTGATTTGTACTCATGCACTCCAATTTCAGCATAATTTAATTAATAGCCATTGCGAAATTTAAACTGATGAGATGAAACTCATCATAGTTAAGTATAGATTGATTCTGCAAAATATTCACTTATACAATTAAAATCATTTGTACAACTGAATTGAATTATGACAGCTTTTATTATTGGTGACCTTTATGAATACACACTGCAACAGAAACTGAAAGTTTATTTATTCTATTCCTGCTTAATTATGGCAAATGAACCTAACTGAATGCATTCAATTTCCTCTTTCTGCTTCATGAGGAGCCATTTAGTCTACTGTTATATTACAGCAAAGGGTTATTCCTTTGCTTGTATTTATTTTCTGTTTTTCTGTTGTTTTTATTAACATTGAATAATTTTTATGCTTCTGTGTAATTTTTGGGTTTGTTTATTATTCATTAATTTACACTGTCTGTTTAAAGTTGTTTATTATTTACTATTTTTGTTTGACTTGTGGGTGGAGCCCCAGAGATGGGACACCCTGATATCACTACTGAAGGACCGCCCTTAGCGATTATCTTTCAAAACTGACGGCACATCCTTCAGTGGTCCATTGAGGTTCTATTGAGTGCTTTATTGTAAGTATTGGATTTTCTGGGTCTTAAATTTATTTTATTCTGCCTTCTGAATACTGTTATTTGGATTACATCTTGGGGCTTGTTCACTTAGGATTGCTTTCAAGGCAACTCCTCTTTGCCTTGTTGCCATTTTTGTTCTTTTTGTCACCTCGAAATAAATCATTGACTTTATAAAGATTACTTAGTGGCTTCGTACTTACTAGCCCAAAAGTTGTGATGGTTCTCTGTGCTAGAAGTGCATTTTTGTGTATTTTATACATTTAGAAGCATTAAAGAGGTTGTTCTAACATTTGAAAATCAGTTTCACAATTTTGTCCTGAGTAGGCTGAAACCTCCTTGTAGAGTTATTAGGTCAGACTGCATGGGGTGAGGCCTATTCTAGGCATGCTGGGAAGGCCTGGCTTGGCTTGTGTAGTCTTTTGGAGGCTTCACATCATTTTTGGCACTACGGCCATGTGGCGCATTTCCCCGAGGGTGATCCAGCTCGTAGGATCCTCATTGTTCCGGACCCGATTGGCTGGACCAGGTCATGGGGACGCCCACGTAACACCTGGCTGTGGTAAATAGAGGGTCATTTCTGGAGGGTGGGACTGGACTGCATGTCTGCCTGTGGGGTTACCAACCGGGAACCCAAGTTGTTTTATTGTGTGGTGGGTGCGGCTCCCCCACTTGACTTGACTTGAGTACACTTGAATTGTAATATGTAGAAAAAAGGAAAGATGGCTACCATGTCTTGACATGCTTTAATACATAGAAGGGTTCATACTTAATTCAACGCAATTCCATTTTTTTTTATTACTAGCTCAGACACATACATATTATCAAGTAAAATACAATAACAGTAAATTATTGATTCTGATATCATTTAACAACAACAACATTTATTTATATAGTACATTTTCATACAAAAAAATGTAGCTCAAAGTGCTTTACAAAATGAAGAATAGAAAAATAAAAGACACAGTAAAAAATAAAATTAGTCAACATTAATTAACATAGAATAAGTAAGGTCCGATGGCCAGGGTGGACAGAAATTAACTTAAACACACAATAAAATAAAAAATAATGTTAATGTTAACATTAAGAAATCATGCCAGTATTAAGTCCTGCCCACATAATATTTCATATATATCATGTTTTCAGCAGAGGGAGAGGAAAATGAAAAGTCCATCATTCCTAAAAAATAATCTTTCATGGTTTCCACGGTCAGTTACAGATAAAATCGCAGTTCTGATGATCTGGGCATTCTACAGTATCATGCTGAAATCCCCTTCTGTATAAATTGAAGTAAAATGAGAAGATCTGATGTTGCCACAGTAACCGCTGTATCCCAAGGCTCCCAATATCTCTGATGGGCAGGAGTAATAGCTTCCAATGTAGCAGTCCCACCAACATACCAAGATGAAAAAACAAAAAAATGAGAGTCAAGAGATGTTTTTTTTTAATTTTTTAAACAAATGACTAATAAACAGAGTTGCTGCATGAACATACTAGTTGGCAGCTCAATTCAGGGCATGTTACACACTTAAATAATGATTCCTTAGCCTGAATTCAAGTGCTAGGACTGATGGGGCATCAGAAGCAGGCTGATTATTCCATGGCTTTGGAGCCCTGAAGCTAAAAGCTCAACCTCCCACAGTACCTTTAGAAGACCAGCATCGTGAGGTTGTAAACTAGCACAGTGAGATTATAATGTACACTGTGGTATGCATCCATTGATGAATACTGTTAAGTAAGTAAGTGCCTGGCTGTCTTTTTCTTAACATGTTAGATGGAGGATTTTAAAAACGTTTTACACTGGAGGCGGCAGAATGCTTACTGTGCAAAAATAGGAGGTTGAGTGCTCTAACCCCAGCAACGCTTGTTGGTGGTCATTATGGGACATAAGAACTACATTTATGCATCTTTCATCACTATTGTGTTAAGATCTGCTCTTACTGTTTTACACAGGTTTATCTCTACAAATGGCCAACCACGGTTTTTGCTTTGAAGCCATTCTTCTAGCCATGTCATGTTTAAGGTGCAGTTCTGAAAGGGGTGACGTTAAAGGAGATAAAAGTGGTCTGATTGTGAATGCAATTAGTGTACATCATACACTAAAAACATCATTTTAGTAGTACTGGACAAAAAGGTGAAAAAATAATAATCTTGAACAACAGTGGTGGGGTATGTCACCATTGAGAAAGGAATGAAAGTGGGCACCTGTAGAACACACACTATAAAATCTCCCTTTGTCCAAAGTTTCAGTATAAATTAAATGTTTAGACCACAAAATGTTTCAGTTGCTGCCTGCATACAATTGTACTCACTCACTTTGCATCTGTGGGATTTTTTTCTATAGCATCTTAAATATATATAAGTTACATTGATAGGCTTCAGATCTAATATAAGAGTGTAGGTTTGTGTGAGTGAGTATATATATTTATTTATTGAGCTTCTATAAAAGGCCAAATTTACCCATGGGGACAAATAAAGTCCTACCTATCTATCTATCTACCTATTGTAACAAGAAAACTCCAGAGACATTGGGAAGGTTTGGGGCAGCAAAATCTGTCCAAATACAAAGACATGTTCACCCAATCAAATCCAAAACAGAACTGGGTAAAATCTTAAAATGGCAGCTTTTAAACCTTCACAGGGGAAGTGATGTCATCAGGACCGGAACCAGAAGTGACGTCGTTGCCAGCCCCAGAACAGAACGGGATTTCCTGAGAATCATCTGCAAGGGATTGAAAGACAGACTTAGCGCACTTCGCCACCCCCTGGACCAGAGTGGAACTACATTTATTCAGGTCCTTTGGTTGTCCCCTAAAAACACGTGTGTGACACTAACTATCTGTCAGAGGGGGGACATTTTTGTACACTGTGTCATTCCATTTCTCTCTTAGGAAAAGAAACATGCAAATATTACATTTAAAGCCCCGCAGATGAACAGGCAATAGGCACCCATTGTTGGCAGTGGGGGCAAGAAGTTAAAAGGCTGTCTGCAGATTGTAGGTATTTGCTGGACTGCATAGGAGTCACCATTTTAAAGTTTATGGCTGGTTGAGATTTACAAACAATACCACGTGTGATAACAGAACTGCTGCTTCCTTGGAGGATCCTGGATAATCCAGTTATTGATTGTGTCAGGATTGTTTGTGTAAGTATTTGCTGTCTTGCAAAGGAGTTGCCGCTTTGAAGTCTTGCCTTGGAGGATTTCTGGATTTACCTGACTTGGCAATTAACATTTTTGACAATATTGATTTCTAAACAGCAGATCTGTACTCATTAATGGTTGGTAACAATACATTTTGTTAACTCGTGTTTTCATTATTTGTTAAACCCAGGAAATTTAGCTGTGCCACTTGTTTAATCTGGTTGTCCAGGACTGATAATTGCAGGGACTGAAGGAGATTTAAGCCCTGGCCAGGAGAAGGCAAGAGAGGAGGGGGACGATCCACTGAGAGCACTGCCAAGACACTCGGATAGAGCACAGAGGCTCGCAGGCTGACAAGGGTACGTGGCTGGCACGACGTGAGGCACAAGGACGGCAATACTTCCAGGGAGGAAGAGACAGCTCTACAAGGAGACGCCGGTTGTGGGTCCAGCGAGAGAGGGAAGCCGCATGAAAGGACCGAGCAAAGCTGGCAGACAAGAAATAAGGCGTGCCTAGGTCACAGCAATACAAGGAGCCCAGAGTGGAAAAAAAGGAACAACGAAGAGACGCCGACAGGGATTCCACGATTCTCTTGGAAACGAGTGTCCGGTGAACAGAGTGCATCCGTGGACAGTTGAACAATTAAGTGTTGGGGTAACACTGAGAACAAACTGGACTTTGCACCACTACAGGTTGTATCATCCAGTTCATGTTTTTAATGGACTTTTAGAGTGTGGACTGTGGGCTTTCTTTTCTAAGATAAGAAATTTTCTTCATGATACTGTTAGATTTGGTTTATGTTCATTTATCTTTTTCATGTACTTATTATTGTCTAGTGTAATAGAAGTTACTGTTACTTCCTGAAGTTGCTGTTGTGTCTTTCATTGTGTGTTTACTCACCGCCCAATTTAAAGAAACCTGTGTGCTATCATTGGTAAATTTCAGGAGTTCCCAGTCTCTTAATAAAACTGAGTGGCGTAGTCGGATATTTTAACGGTGTCTAGGTTAGATTACCTGTAAGTGTGACCTGACACCTGTTACATATCTATCTATCTATGCCCTATGATTGATTAGTGTCCTATTCATGGATGATGAACGCACATGCACACACCGCTGCACTGTGACAGTACACCCACACACATTACATTACCGGTCAATGGGTTTTTGATCAAAAACAGGGTGGTTGTTGCCTTGTGCACCATCCATATTTACCATATATGACTATGACTTTTTTTGTTTTCAAAATTAAAATTGAGACTGAAGAGGAGAAGATTTGCTCTCATGGAAGAAATATAGGAAAAATCACTTGAGGGCTCTAGACACGTTAACAAAACTTGAGTACAAGAATTGTTAACAGGAATGGGACAAGTGTACTGTACCCCAAGATGAGTATTTTAAAAGTAACTAATTTCTGTTTTATAACAAAGACTTTTTAAAAATTCTCTTGTGTATATATGTACTATGTAATAAAGCACTAAGGTCTTTTTGTCCAGTCTTTGTAAGAAATCTGAGTGGTCAGTTTGGCTTTGATGATGTCACAAATGAGAAATGAGTTTGAGACACATAAGCAGGGCTAAAAGTGTATGAGACGTGCTGAGAGAGTTCTTTCAAAGACGGCAAGTATAAAACCAGACATGGTGTACCTGGAATGTAACAAAAGAGTCTGAGAAGTAGGCTTTACAGCAACATGCTTGAGAGGAAGCGCCGGTCAGACACACATGAATACAATGGAAAGGCACAGAAGGTCTTTGACTGGTACTTTGGCTATATATATATATATATATATATATATATCACTGCTCAAAAAAAAAAACACGTGAACACTTAAATCACACATTAGATCTCAATGAATGAAACATTCAAGTGGAAAATCTTTACTGAGTAATTATGTGTAATTCATTGAGAACAAAATGATGTAGCAACATACAATGGAAACTTAAGCCACCAACCCACTGAAGGCTGTATTCAACATCACACTATCAAAAATTGAAATCACAGGCAGATCAAACTTGCGTGAATTTCAGCACAGCAACTCATAATGTGACTCAGTGGTGTGTATAGCCCACACATACCTGTATGCACTCACGCCAATGTCTGGGCATGCCAGAGATCTCCTGCCAGACATTAATCAGGGCATTAGTGAGCTTCTGGACAGTCTGTGGCACTACTTTTCAATGTTGAATGCACCAATACATAATGTCCCATAGGTTCTCAATAGGATTCAGGTCCGGGAACATGTGGACCAGTCAATGGCATTAATGCCTTTGTCATCTAGGAACTGCCTACACACTCTGGGAACATGAGGCCGGGCATTGTCCTGCACCAGGAGGAATCCAGGGCCCACCGCACCAGCATAAGCTCTGACAATGGCTGAAGATTTCATCCTGGTACAAAACAGTAATCAGGATACCATAGCCTAGCACGTGGAGGTCTGTGTGACCCTCCAAGGAAATGCCACCCCAGACCATCACTGACCCACCGCCAAATTGGTTATGCTGAAAGATGTTGCAGGTTGCATAACATTTAACAAGGCGTCTCCATACTCTTTCACATCTGTCATATTTGCTAAGTGTGAACCTGCTCTTATCTGTGAAGAAAACAGGATGCAAATGGCGGAGCTGCCATTTGTGATATTCTCTGGCGAATGCCAATCGAGTTGCGCGGTTATGGGCTGTGAGCTCAGGTCACACTAGACGTTGGGCCCTCATACCCCTCTCATGGAGTCTGTTTCTGACAGTTTTGTCAGAAACATCCACATAAGTAGCCAGATGGAAGTCATTATGTAGGGCTCTGGCAGTGCTCCTTCTGTTCCTCCTTGCACAAAGGAGCAAATACTATACCAGCACTACTGCAGGGTTGATGTCCTTCTACAGCCCTGTCCAGCTGTCCTTGTGTAACAGCCCATCTCCTGGTATCTCCTCCATGTTCTTGAGACTGTGCTGGAAGACACAGTAAACCTTTTTGTGACAGCACGTATGGATGTGCCATCCTGGAGGAGCTGGACTACCTAAACATCCTGAATCAGCTGCAGGTACCACCTCATATTATGAGCAAGGACACACTAGCAAAACACAAAACTAGAGAAGAATCAGTAAGGAAGTATAAAGAGAGAGAAATTGTCTGTGGCCACCAACTGCAAAACCCTTTTTAGAAGTTGGCTTGCTATTGCGTCTCCAGTGCATCTGTTGTCACTTTCATTCGCACCAAAGCAGGTGAAGCTGATTCACAATCGCTTATGCTTCCTAACTGGACAGACTGAGATCCCTGATGCCTAAATGACTTGCTGTGAGACTGTGATGATTAAGTATTCCCTTCATTTTTTGAACAGTCTGGGGGAGATAATTGCCCTATGCATGCTGTCTCCCCATGTCCTTCAATCACAAGTGTGTTGCGGCTGGGTAAGGACACCAGCTGTCCCTCACAATATATATTGTGGCTGGGTGCAGAAATGGCAGCTCATGATTCCGCAAGGAAATTTTGAGGCACTAACCAGATTATCCCTTTTATTATCCGAAGGCAACAAAAAATAAACAGAAAGCAAACAAAGTAATGTTCATTGGCATGTGTCCCTTCAACAGGGGTTTCAAAATAAACAAGAGGTGCAATCTCTCTAGCTAAGTGCTGTCCAGTGGGTTTCTCTGGCCAGTAATGATGCCTCCTTCTGGGATGCCCAGGATTTTATGGCGGCTGGATCAGAAGGGGCAGGGTTAAAATGCCTTCACTGGGCAGCTTCATGGCACTGTGGGAAAAGAAGTAGATAGCAGCATTAGAGACAGCACCCCCTCTCTTCTCAGAAGGTTATACATGATATTCTATATGGTGTTCCACAAGGCTCTATCCTGGGTCCGCTGCTTTTCTCAATCTATATGCTTCCGTTAGGTCAGATTGTCTCAGGTTACAATGTGAGCTACCACAGCTATGCTGATGACACACAGCTGTACTTATCAATAGCACCTGATGAAACCGACTCTTTCGATACACTAACACAATGTCTTACTGGTATTTCTGAATGGATGAATAGTAATTTTCTCAAGCTAAATAAAGAGAAAACTGAAATTATAGTAATTGGCAATAATGGATTCAATGAGGTTATCAAAAATAAACTTGATGCATTAGGATTAAAAGTTAAGACGGAAGTAAAAAACTTAGGGGTAACCGTTGACTGTAATCTGAATTTTAAATTGCATATTCATCAGACCACTAGGACAGCATTTTTTCACTTAAGAAACACAGCAAAAGTTAGACCTCTTATATCATTGAAAGATGCTGAGAAATTAATTCACGCTTTTGTTTTCAGTAGACTAGATTACTGTAACGCACTCCTCTCAGGACTACCCAAAAAAGACATAAACCACTTACAATGAGTGCAGAATGCAGCTGCTAGAATCCTAACTAGGAAAAAAAAATCCGAACACATTTCTCCAGTTTTGATGTCACTACACTGGTTTGACTTAAAAATTCTGCTTATGGTTTATAAAGCCTTAAATAATCTCGCTCCATCTTATATATCGGAATGTCTGACACCCTATAGTCCAAATCGAAACCTTAGATCTTCAAATGAGTGTCTCCTTATAATTCCAAAAGCTAAACTTAAAAGAAGTGGTGAGGCGGCCTTCTGCTGTTATGCACCTAAAATCTGGAATAGCCTGTCAATAGGAATTCGCCAGGCAAATACAGTGGAATGCTTTAAAACACTGCTGAAAACACATTACTTTAACATGGCCTTCTCATAACTTCACTTTAACTTAATCCTGATACTCTGTATGTTCAATTCATCATAATAACTATTCACAGTGACTCTAAAATCCGTACTGACCCCTACTCTCTCTTCTGTTTCTTTTTCTGGTTTCTTTGTGGTGGTGGCCTGCGCCACCACCACCTACTCAAAGCATCATGATGCACTAACATTGATGGACTGAAAGCCAGAAGTCTACATGACCATCATCATCAAGTCCTTCCATGAGAACTCTAAATACAAAGAGGACTGTTTGACTTATGTTAGGTAGAATGCCCAGAGGGGACTGGGCGGTCTCTTGGTCTGGAACCCCTACAGATTTTATTTTTTTTTCTCCAGCCTTTGGAGTTTTTTTTTTGTTTTTTTGTCCACCCTGGCCATTGGACCTTACTTATTCTATGTTAATTAATGTTGACTTATGTTTATTTTTTATTGTGTCTTCTATTTTTCTATTCTTCATTTTGTAAAGCACTTTGAGCTACATTTTTTTGTATGAATATGTGCTATATAAATAAATGTTGTTGTTGTTATTACATACATTGACTGAGCCTGCAAGGAGGTCCTGCGATGACAATATAGATATTTATATGCAGTATACAAACCTATATGTAACACTAAGCAGTATACAAACCTATATGTAACACTAACTGAACTATTCATATCATAACAGATGAACTGAAGAATGAAAGGGTAATGAAAACAAAGTAGTTAATCCCAAGACTTTTCATCGTCTCTTTTTGTCTGTAACAGGACACCAGTCAGTTGTAAAGGTTAGGCCCAGCACATCTTTATTTATACATTAGCTGAGTTATATGTGTGGTGTAAGAAAAACTTTGGGCTTATGATTATAATTTCTGATTCCCCTTGAATTGTCATTTAGAAAATTATGTCTGTTCAGGTTCTGTTTATTATATAGTGGATAGGCACTCCGCTGCAGGAAAACAAATAAACCATTTATTCTTATCAAACTTCTAAAGATCAAAAGATACACCTATATTCTATCATGTCATTTTTCACACAATGCACTTGGTTATAGCATCAAAATGCTTTTTATAGTATTAAAATGTGTATCTGCATATTATTTAGGAGCATAATCAAACCTTCCTTATATATTACTCTACATTGCAAACACCAAAGAAAGATTATCATTTGATATTAAACAGAGAGGTATATATTCATGTCTAAGGCTATTACCGCAACATTATTGGAAAAAGCCTTTCTTCTCAGGCTCTTTGTTTATATTAAGTGATGCTTTCATTTGCCCAGCCTTTGAAACTAACATTTTTTATAAATCACATAAGCTGTGTGCTGCCCATGGTTTAGAACTATAATTACTTGCCTACAGGTTTTGATTTTATTGGCTGGTGATGAATGTCTTTTTGCATTCATGTGGTAGTTTTCTGCAATAATGCATCGAGCTTATGAACCTACAAAACAGAATTAATAGAGAAGTAGAAACTGTGACCTTAAGAGAGAGCATTTCAGCTTTCCAAAGTTGCATTTAGTGTTAGAAATGTATTGATTTTTAATTTTAAATTAAACATTAAAATCCAAATTTCTGATTTTTGGTACTGAATATTTTATAATAAAATGTTTTATTAAGGGCCGTATTGCAAATTTAAGCATACACTGTAACTCAAAGGAAAGCAAAAAATATTTCACAAAATGATGCAGGCTTTTTCCAATGAGGGCGATCCAGAAAGCAGATAATATAGGATATATTTTTGTAACCCACACTGCTCCATTCCATTCGAACTAGTGTGGTGCTGAAGTGTGCATGGGTGTGCCAGGGGCTTAATTTGGGATCCTGATGTGGTTCGTCGTGTGGTGGGTGCGGCAACACACATTCAGTGTATGCTCCCAACCTCTCCTCTCCTCTCTCGATAAATAGTACACATTTCATTTTGAAATAAAATATATTTCTTAGCTTTGTTAACTTCAACTTGCAATGTGGTTATTGAATTTAAAGTCAATATAACAAGACCTTGAAAGAATTAAAATTCAGATCAGAAGCTAGGGTGCTTTGCAATGATCAGCAAAGAATAATATAAATTACTTTTACAAAGTGTGAAAAAGGTAATATAAGATCTTTAAAAGAAAAGTGAATTAAGTTATGACACTCAGTTTTCAATTCCTTTGAAGCTTTCCTCAGGTTTACAAACATTATTCACTGCCCGTGCCGGCTTAGTGCCTTTATGGCGTGCTCTACACATAGGGGTTTTGCAGTACAGCATGTTTTTTCTACCAGAATAGCAATTTCTAGCATGTGTTCAAAAGTTGTCATTCTTCTAATATTAAATTTAATTTGCAACTTCTGTGGCCTCATATATAAAACATGCTTACACCTGGGAACATGTGCAAGCTATTTCTGATACAAAAGTCATGATTTATATAACATGAAGTTGGCGTGGAAATTGGCTTAACATTATGGAAAGTCTCAACCACCCATAAATCCTATGCAGACATTTTTGGCATTTTAGTGAATGTTGTTATTAGGACAATGAACTGAACAGAAAATCTCGTTATGTTATACATTTCAAAGACGTGTCAATCATATTTCAATGTCTGTCCACCCATACATTTTTCTGAACCCAGTTGTTCTAAACCTGTAATGGAACATGAATTGTGTGATTTTTAAACATGAAGGTTTATGTAATGTAGGTATTCAGCACACAACTCCCAGAGGACAGGCATCTAAATCAGTTTTAAGTCCATAATTTTCACTAAACAGGACACAAATACCATTAAATATTTAAATGACAGAAAACATTGTATTTTTAAGTTTGTTTCATTACATATTTTAATAGTGGCAAAACAGTCACTTTGAAGTTAGAAAATTTATACATCGATTAACATTTGGGTGCGACTTAATTAATTGACTTGAAAGAGTGTTTTCTGTTATTAATTAAGAGACAGATATAACTTTTTTTATACTTTGAGTATTAGTGATGTGTGATGCAGTTTTGCTCAGATCACCGTTGTGTGTAAAGGCAGACATAAGCACCAGACATGCGCAGACTACTGTTTCGATCACTCATGCTGACTACCGAGGATCTGTTTCCCAACAGGAATGTCTTTGGGGCGTTTAAAAATGGAAAATACTATAAACAACATATTTAATTTAAAAATAACCTCTCTCAAGCTAATTCTAAAACAGTGATCTTACCTGTAATTTTTCTCTCTGTTGTAAGGAATAGCGACATGCCAGTGTGAGTTGCTCATATAAGACAGGTCAAATTATAGTATTTGATGAATCATCCATTTATCCCCTAAACCTGGTAATCCAGGGCAGGGGACACCTGGAGCAATGGGCACAGAAAAGAACAACCTCTGGACATAGAGTCAGCTAATTACAGGGTGAAGACACACACACACACAAACAATGCAGACCCTCACTTCCACTCACAAACATCAGGGGGCAATTTAACATCACCAGTTTACCTAACCTGCATGTCTTTGGACTGTGGGAGGAAACTGGAGCAAACCCAAGGATGAGACCCTCAGACTTATTACTACGAGGCAGCAGTGCTACTTATGTGGCTCCAGGTGCCTAATTCGATGAAAATATCAAGGTCAAGCTAGGTATTGTCCTTAAACAAAATTTAAAATTGATATCTGTTTTAACTTTTACAGATTTTACTTTTACTTTTAGACAAACATTGCATCTGTGGTGCTGTTTCTTGGCATGAAACCATACTGCTGCTCACTAATCATCACATCACTTCTTAACCTAGCTTCCATTACTATTCTTCTCCACTCCTCAGGCATCCTCTCAGTTTCAAGATTCCATTAAACAATCTGGCTACAAACTCCACTGCCATCTCTTCTAAACACCTCCATGTTTCCACAGGTATGACATCTGGACCAATGGCTTTTCCATTCTTCATCCTCTTCATAGCTGTCCTTACTTCCTCCTTGCTAATCCATTGCACTTCCTGATTCACTATCTCCACATCATCCAACCTTTCTCTCTCTCTCATTCTCTTCATTCATCAGCCTCTCATAGTACTCTTTCCATCTGCTCAACACACTCTCCTCACTTGTGAGTACGTTTCCATCATTATCCTTTATTACCCTAACCTTATTAATTAATTTATTAATTATATTTAATTAAAATTAATTCTATCAATTAATTTATTAAACCCCACCAAATATCAGTAATACCTCAATTTTACATTCATTGAGTTTTCTGTGTTATCCCATTATATGAAGGCAAAGACGTCACTCAGGAACATAGCCAAATATACATGGTAAAGAATATTCTCAGCTTAAATGGTGGTTCCAGTGGCATTGAGGCCTATTTCAAAGTGCTGTTGTAGGGGGCCTTTACATGTAACTATGAATTATAAAACGAATAACGGATGAATAATTACACTACACTGAACTGTGTAAATAAAAAATAAGTACCCAGCAATTTTATGAAGGTAGTCTTTCCAATTATAAATGGAAGTTAGCCACCTCCCATGCTATCAATAATAGGCACGAAATGGGAACCAACCCTGAAATCACCATCACTTCATTGTAGACCTTTACTCCCATTCTATTTGAGACTGCTGTTTAATCAAAATGCTACTGAAAGTCTTGGTATGATAGCTAGGAAGTGTGATAACTCCTCTTCTTTTGTCTTGTGGGTTCTTATGGTAGACATAGTTAGTCAAAAGGCCTTGGTTACCCAGACTTTGCTTATTCTAGGGATACCATGGATGCCAGAAATATTGATTTTCTTCAGAAATATTGTCAACTGAAGTTTTCCTTGATTTTCAACTTCATTTCTATAATTTCAGGGAGATTTTGTTTCTCTTTATTTTTGCTTTCCTTATTACCAGCTTTTGGAACATTCAATGCAAAAGCATATAGATAATTGTATTAGCTTATTAACATACTGTATATTAAAAAAAAATGTGTTTGTTTTGTACAACTTCAGACTTTATTGTTATACAGATTTGTAAATTTCAACAATTGTTCTAGGTCTGCTTTCTGAGAAGAGCAATACTGAATGTAAATTGAAATGAAATCTAAAATGAAACTAATGAATTAATTCTCCATATTAAGAAATTGAAATTATTTTGCTGTATATCTAAGCTGAATAAAGAGTATCTTAAATAGTCTGGAAATGTGTTTTGCAAAAAATTGAAAGGGTCTCACGTGAGTATGCCCAGTAAGCCCTGTCCAGGGATGCTTCCTGACTTTGCACCTGATGTTGCTCATATATGCTCCTTAATTCTTTACCAGAATACTGAAATTTATAAATGTCTAAATGTATGGCTATTTCATTAGTCAACTTTGACCTTCATTTTGGTACTCCAGAAAGAAAGAAAACGGACACAAACAATTCATAGCCTACCTAAAAGGACAATGATCAATAACTGACATACATTAATCTGCTAAAAGCTCACGAGAAGTGACCCCTCTATTGTCCCTCTACAGCATTCCCATCACCACTCATAATGCCATACTACAGTTAACAGGCGGGAATTTTTCATTCAGAGCACAAACTGCATATTGTGTGAACATAAAAACAAAATAAACTTTACAAAAGTGCCATGGGATCTTAGTACTGCTTCATAGGAGGAGTGCATAGGCTTTCCCAGGGGTGTTTTTTTACTGATTTACCTAAATTTAACCTTGGAAAATTACATCGGTCTAAGACAAAGCAGAGACCTGTTGCGCTTCTACCTTTAAGTTACATTTAGTTAACTCTTGAGTTATATTCAATCCTTTTCTTTGTGTTTAATAATTCAGTCTGTTATATCTTCATATATACAGTATATATATATATATATATATATACTAGACATTAAGCCCGTTAAAATAACGGGTGCTAGAACAGTAGTGCATAAACATTAGTAGGAACAGTCTATATTAAATGGCAAGGGACCTTGTATTTGGCTGTAATATGTGTCACTGTATTGTGTGCCTTTAATTTTCTCTCTCAGTAATACTGGTTTGTATTTCCGTGAAATGCCTGTAATTTTGTCTGACAGTAATACAGTGGAACCGAAGTAATTTCCCCCATAGGATTGGATGTAAATACAATTAATCTGTTCCAGATCATATGAACTGTATGTAAATATATAGTTTTTAAGCACAAATATAGTTAACTATACCATAGAAAGCACAGCGTAATAGTAAACTAAATGTAAAAACATTGAATAACACTAAGAAAACCTTGAACAACAGAGAAAACTAACACTGCAAGAATTTGCGCTATAGACTTATGACCCGCTCGATAAAAACTCTTTTTTTAATGAGTTTTAAGCACAGGGGAAAAAATGAACATTTGAAAAGTCTGTAATTTAATAAACAACCAAGAAAAGTAACATTGCAACAATGCACACGTGCCCCTGTGTGTGTGTCTCTCTCTCGCGGGCCTGCGTGTGTGTGTCTCTCGTGTGTGTCTCTTAAGCGTGCGCCTCTGTGTCTGCGTGTGTGTCTGTCTGTCTGTCTTTCGCCTGTGTGTGTGTGTGCGCGCGCCAATAGGCAGGGAACTCACCTCCCCGGACTCGTCCATCCGAGGAAGCTTCCTTGGCGTGGCCTTTCTGGACGCCATGCCGTCCCGGGCACCCCCAGCAAAGGCGCACTCGTGGGAGCCTGCTGCACTCCTTGTAGGCACGCCGCTCACCCGCATCAGGGAAATATGGCCTTCCTGCGGACCCCTGGCGGTCCGTGGGGTTCCTTTACCCCGCGGGGCTGTGTGCACGCAGCACCCGTGGTACGTGGGTGGGATTCCCTGCTGCCGTCCACAATGATATTTTTTGTTTCAGGTCCCCACCTTGAAACAGGTGGAGCATCCTGCCGACTACGCCAGATGTGGAGCCGACGCGGACACAGACAGGCAGACATGTTGTTGAATCACCACCACACGTATTTATTTACAATATTTACAAATCAAAGTCCAAAAGTGCACAAACAAACCCCAATACACACAGTCCTGGCCACTCAATGCCTTCTTCTCGGGCCGCCTCCACTCTCCTCTCTTGCCTCGTCCTGCTTCCACCCGACTTCAGCGCTGAATGAATGGAGACGGCCCCTTTTATGCAGTCCCCGGATGAGCCCCAGGTGTTCCCGGCATTCCTCCCTTGGCCACGCCCCAGCGTGGCGGAAGTGCTGGCTGTACCCGTGGCCCCCGGAGCAACCAGGAAGGCGGCCCCCACGTGATCCAGGGTGGGCTTTGACCCTCTTCCGGTCCCTCACGGCGTCCCGGCTGGGTCGTTGCCCCTGGCATCCCTGACAATACTTATAATCAATTGTAATATATTATTGAATGTTAGCTAAAATTTCCATACTACCTGTTGTCACTACCCAGGTTGACAGGTCAGGAATATCTTAGCCAAGCTTTCTTCCATCATGCCTGCTGTTCTAGAATCGAGTAACCTACTGGCAAGGTACTATACCCAGTTTTCATATGGTGTGAGTGTACATACATAAAACATAGCAGTGTTTGCGAATATAAAAAGACAATTTTCAGCATTGTCCAGTTCTAACATAATTGTAGCAATTTACTGCATTCACATTGCAATAAGGGCACCTAGTTAGAATGAAGCTCGTTATGTTAATCATAAGCTGTTACAATTCATTAATGCATAAGTGATCCAAGATGTAACTCGCAAACATCGCGTCTCAATGGCCTGGGTCAACCCAAGATTCATAGCTTTGACAGATATTTTGGTGCTGTATGTGGTGGCCTGCTTGTTGGTAAAGTAACTGCCTGAACCCTTAGTGTTTCATATGGCCGGTACTATTCACTGTAACAGCAATAACATCATTACATGTGCCAGATGATGGTTCCTCACACATTTCTTGGACCCTCAGAGTGCAGAGGAGAGATGCTATAATGCTGCATATTATCTTGTGCTCTCAGTTGCGGAGAACCACCAGATACTCTTGAATAAAGGTTGTGAGAACTTGACGTAACAGGAGGGAGCTGCTCTACCAGCCAGTGAAGTTCTGCAGTATGGTGACTGCATATGTATGAGGCTGATTAGCATCCTGCATACATGGATGTGTCAGGGTGGCATTTGAGGCATGTTCACGTACACATATTTACAATACAATTGTAATTTATAAAGGATAAATTGGGCAGAAATGTGCATACACCAGGTTTTATAAATTTTTCTTCTGGCATGCGCATTTTCCTGTAATTTCTAGCATGCACAGAATTTCACGCTTGAATCCAAGCAAAGTTTTATAAATGAGACTCCAGGGGCCTCATGTATAAACGGTGCGTACACACAGAAATGTTGCGTAAGAACGTTTTCACGTTCAAATCGTGATGTATAAAACCTACACTTGGCGTAAAGCCACACACATTTCCACAGTACCTCATACCATATTGTATGCAAGTTCTCTGCTCGGTTTTGCAGACTGGTGGCACCCAGCGTTAAAGAAATTCTACTGTTCCTGTGTGGTTATCCTTTCTTTTCCTGATGCGGCTTTATAAATACACTGAAACTAACTGCATATTATTTATTAGTGTAATGCATCTGATTGTAATTAACCAGTAACAATATAATGGTCCAGGGAATAGCCATAGTATTCCAAATACCATAAGTGCTTTAGCGTTGTTACACCTTCTTTTCTTCTTTCAGCTGCTCCCGTTAGGTGTTGCCACAGCGGATCATCTTTTTCCATATTACTCTCACTGCACCACTCGGAGTATTTTTATCACTGTCTCTGAGTGGGGAATCACAGCAGCAGCTGATCGGAAAGAGAATTATTGGGATACAGCTTCAAGCACACGCTGCCTCAGCCACGGCAAAACGTTTCAAAGCCTTTCCTGTACAGACCTCGCGGTTCAGAAACAGTTTCATCCCAAGAACTATAAACGCACTCAATCAATTGCTCCTTGTAGAACTGTTTGTACTTATAGGTACAATCACCTCACTGTAAACTTGCACTACAGTTATAATATTGCACAACCTACGCAACTTTATAAAGCGCGTATTTATATATGATGACGATATCATTTTTAAGATGAAATGTAGCAAAATCTGTTGATTATATTATACAGATAAAACTTTAACTTCATTTAAATAATATGTATTGTTTATAATTAAACATGTGAGGACACAGTGCCGCAACACTAGCAAGTTCACGTATTGTTCCTGTCTCGCGCTGTATATTTGCTGAGGCTGGTGGGACACTGGAAGGATAGATGGAGAGAATAATTAAACACGTACTATGAAGATATTTCAGTGTTCCTTAAAGGTTTTGAGGAATCATCATTGTAAGCTTACAGATGGCTTAACGTCTATTACAGAGCTGATTGTGTGGCGATTGAGTATTTGGAGAAAGAAAAGTAAGGACAGGAATTGGAGGTTAGTACGTTTGAAAGAGACAGTACTGCTACAATAAATTATTTCATCGAAGGTCGCGCATGGCGCAGCAGCATCTTGTGTGAGACATAAACAGTCACTGCGTCACTGTGAAACCCATGTTTAATAACATGCTTTCATTCCAATTATCATGAAAATAATATCACGTATGCATCTCAGTATTTTAGTTATTCAGAGAGCTGTAATATCACGAATGTAATGAATTCTGTGTCCTGTCGGAGAAAGACGAAGAACAGAAGCACGTAGTGATTCACACACATAGAGCACATAGAAGAACAAATACAAAACAAAGCATTTAACGTGCTACTTTAGTTATGATGGGATTTTAGAAACTAGTAAATGAAATGATTTTAAGATGAAGTTTATGATGTTCTACTTTATTGACAAAATAAACTATGTGATTAAAGTGGAAATTTCAAGATTAAAGTTGACATTTCGTGCTTTTTTACAGGATTTATGTAGCGGAAGAACGTGGAAGTTGGCGAACGCACAGATTCCTGCATCTGGATTTTTCTTTGCGTAAGCACATTTTGGCTTTTGTAGATATAGAATAGATAGAAATTCCTAATAAGTGTTGCTTTTAATTGTTGCTTGTGTTATTATTATTGAGTGCATCTTTTATAGGAGATGACATCACAGGTCACAAACCATGTAATGAACAACAGGTTCATTGCTAAAAAAAATACTGCAGTGACAATGTAATTAAAATAAAAAATGGTGGCAACCATGGATAGCAAGACAAAATATTGACACAATTATAACACAAAATTAATAAAAATAATTGATAATTAAAATAACAGCAATAATGTATCCAAAAATTACATAAAGCAAATCAGAACAATGTTAAATATAAACTTGACCTTCCCTTCATGTGATGCATGCTTATATTATTGGGAGCCTGTGTGTCTTCCCCTTAACAGAAATCCAACAATTAATATCTATCTATCTATCTATCTATCTATCTACAGTGTGGTGTGAAAAACTATTTGCCCCCTTCCTGATTTCTTATTCTTTTGCATGTTTGTCACACAAAATGTTTCTGATCATCAAACACATTTAACCATTAGTCAAATATAACACAAGTAAACACAAAATGTAGTTTTAAAATGATGGTTTTTATTATTTAGGGAGAAAAAATCCAAACCTACATGGCCCTGTGTGAAAAAGTAATTGCCCCCTGAACCTAATAACTGGTTGGGCCACCCTTAGCAGCAATAACTGCAATCAAGCATTTGCGATAACTTGCAATGAGTCTTTTACAGCGCTCTGGAGGAATTTTGGCCCACTCATCTTTGCAGAATTTTTGTAATTCAGCTTTATTTGAGGGTTTTCTAGCATGAACCGCCTTTTTAAGGTCATGCCATAGCATCTCAATTGGATTCAGGTCAGGTCTTTGACTAGACCACTCCAAAGTCTTCATTTTGTTTTTCTTCAGCCATTCAGAGGTGGATTTGCTGGTGTGTTTTGGGTCATTGTCCTGTTGCAGCACCCAAGATCGCTTCAGCTTGAGTTGACGAACAGATGGCCGGACATTCTCCTTCAGGATTTTTGGTAGACAGTAGAATTCATGGTTCCATCTATCACAGCAAGCCTTCCAGGTCCTGAAGCAGCAAAACAACCCCAGACCATCACACTACCACCACCATATTTTACTGTTGGTATGATGTTCTTTTTCTGAAATGCTGTGTTCCTTTTACGCCAGATGTAACAGGACATTTGCCTTCCAAAAAGTTCAACTTTTGTCTCATCAGTCCACAAGGTATTTTCCCAAAAGTCTTGGCAATCATTGAGATGTTTCTTAGCAAAATTGAGACGAGCCCTAATGTTCTTTTGCTTAACAGTGGTTTGCGTCTTGAAAATCTGCCATGCAGGCCGTTTTTGCCCAGTCTCTTTCTTATGGTGGAGTCGTGAACACTGACCTTAATTGAGGCAAGTGAGGCCTGCAGTTCTTTTTTAGATGTTGTCCTGGGGTCTTTTGTGACCTCTCGGATGAGTCGTCTCTGCGCTCTTGGGGTAATTTTGGTCGGCCGGCCACTCCTGGGAAGGTTCACCACTGTTCCATGTTTTTGCCATTTGTGGATAATGGCTCTCACTGTGGTTCGCTGGAGTCCCAAAGCTTTAGAAATGGCTTTATAACCTTTACCAGACTGATAGATCTCAATTACTTCTGTTCTCATTTGTTCCTGAATTTCTTTGGATCTTGGCATGATGTCTAGCTTTTGAGGTGCTTTTGGTCTACTTCTCTGTGTCAGGCAGCTCCTATTTAAGTGATTTCTTGATTGAAACAGGTGTGGCAGTAATCAGGCCTGGGGGTCGCTACAGAAATTGAACTCAGGTGTGATACACCACAGTTAGGTTATTTTTTAACAAGGGGGCAATTACTTTTTCACACAGGGCCATGTAGGTTTGGATTTTTTCTCCTAAATAATAAAACCATCATTTAAAAACTGCATTTTGTGTTTACTTGTGTTATATTTGACAAATGGTTAAATGTGTTTGATGATCAGAAACATTTTGTGTGACAAACATGCAAAAGAATAAGAAATCAGGAAGGGGGCAAATAGTTTTTCACACCACTGTATCTATCTATCTATCTAATGAGGACCTTTGTGTAAGTAATTTATGTCATCCATTTTACTTTTGTCTGCATCTTTGCTTGACTGTTCTGACTGCTATTTAGAATATTATATTCATCATTTATTTCTGATTGTAGTTCATATAATCTTACACTGGATTGCTTTATGGCTTATTTGTGTGTAATTACTGAGATCTATTTATCTTAATTCTTGTGGACTCCAATCACATTGGCAACTGCCAAATAATTATCCAATCTGAGGCAAATACAGGAATATTGTCACAGTTTTTACTACAATATTTTTTAAAACATTTTCATTATTATTGCTTAGTTTCTCATTTTGGACAAATAAAAAGTCACTTATTAACCTAATAAACTTAAACGTTTAAACCTAAAACTGAAAACCTAAAGCACTCAAAGGAAACAATGGCTGATTCCTGTCTTATCCAAGGCTGGCTGTATATATATATATATATATATATTGTGATGGACAGCCGGGTCCCATGCCCAGCCGGGATTCCCCTGCTGCATATGTTCCGGGGGAGCCACCATGGACAGCTCAATACCTCCCCCGAGACGCTTGGTGGTAGCCTCCCTGGCCGATGTTGATTTCACAGTCTCCCGCGTGGCTCCATGGGACATGGAGTCCTCCACAGCCTGGTTGGGAGCTGGGGTGGCCGCTAGGGGGTGCTGCCGAGACTCAAGAACCTGGCTGGACGAGTCATCAGCCCCACCCGGAGGTGCAATTGGGACCAGGTGATGAAGCACCTGGAACACTTCCGGGTGGGCTATAAAATGGGCCAGCCTCCACCACTAAGGGGCCACAATCGGGAGGAAGAGGACGAGGTTGCCTGGGAGGAGTGGTGGTGCAAGGTGGAGAGTTGTTGGTGTGTTGGGCCTGTGGGACAGAATTATAAATGGCAGAAAGGTAAGGGCAATGTTCGATTCCGGGAGTAACATTTCTATTGTTGCATCCCGATTTGTTTTACCGCAACAATTGCTAAAAATAAAAACCAGCCTTAAATGTATACATGGAGATATCCGGTACTATAAAACAGCTAAATGTGTGGTCAAGGTAGATTACAATATAACAAGAATAGCCATGGCTTTATTACTGGATCCTCCATTTCTAGTCATATGAGGAAGGGATTGGAATGATATTAATAGCGGTAAAAACATAACTGCTCCTGAGAAAAGATTAGGCTTAATAATGGATAATACGGCTCCGACTGTCTCTACGCTATGTACAACTGTTGCTAGAGCCCATACAGGTACCCAATGTGAAGGAGTCGATGTCCCATCGTCCTCTGCGGGAACCAGTACAGTTAACGTAGAGAACGTGGTGGCAGAAGTCCCTCCCATTGAGGTCAATAGAGACCCTATACAAGAATTGACAGCCCAATTTTTATTCACTCCCTCATCATTTAAAAGAGAACAATGGAACGATGATTCCTTAAAATTTGCAAGAAATGCTATATTATCCATTGATTGTTATACAACCTTAGATCCCATGCCACCAATGCCTTTCTTTGTAATACAAAATTAATTATTGTATAGAGTGGCAGAACACAGGGGAGAAGTGTGAGCATTATTGCTAATACAGCGTACTTTTTGGTGACAAGTATGTGAATTAGTACATGCTCACCTTCTGGGAGCCCATTTAGGCTCTGAAAAAACATTGGAGAGAATAAAGCGCTGATTCTATTGGCCAGGAATTAATGAGGAGGTCCAACGTTTTTGTGCTTCGGCTCCTCTTGTTCCGTGACCCCTTATTGATATTCCATTTGAATGAGTCGGTATTGATCTTGTAGGACCATTGGAGCCCTCGTTAAAAGGCTTTAAATATAATTTAGTCTTAGTAGATTACGCCACTTGATTTCCCGAAGCTGTTTCCTTGCGCTTAACTACTTCAAAAAATATCGCATGGAAATTAGTAGGGATATTCACTCGTGTGGGGATCCCCAGTTCTAATGGACCAAGGGACTCCCTTCACTTCAGAGACGTTCAGGGAAGTTGCTAAATTACTCAAAATAAAACATGTAAAAACATCGGCCTATCATCCCCAAACAGATGGACTGGTAGAACGATTCAATCAAACTTTAAAGCAGATGTTATGCAAGGTAGTTAACAAGGATGGGAGAAACTGGGATCAGTTGCTTCCTCTGGTCTTGTTTGAAGTCCCTTTTTGAGCTTGTATATGGAAGACAGCCCCGTGGGCTATTGGATATGTGAAAAGAAGGTTGGGAGGAAGAGGTCCTTCCCACCTCAAACATATTGGAATATATCACACAATTACATGATAGATTAGAAAAAATCAAACCTAATTTAATAGAAACCTTGGAAAAAACTCAAGCAGAGCAGTCCAAATATTACAACAGAAACACCACCATTCGGGAATTTGTCCCAGGTGTACTGTTTCTTGTTCCAACTTCGCATTCTAAATTATTGGCCCATTGGCAAGGCCCGTATGAAGTTAAGGAAAGAAAAGGACTTGTTGACTATTTGATTAAACAACCAAATCGTTGTCTGAGTGAACGAGTATATCATATAAATTTGCTAAAACCATGGAAGGATAGGGAAATTGATCCCTCCTCTGGACAACCTCGTTCTCTTTTCATGTCTCATTCACACCTTAATTTCGGAGACAATTTGACCGCTGAACAACGACAAGACCTAGAAATGGCTAGCTTGTCTATACCAGACGTTGTAAATGAGATACCAGGATGAAATGCCCTGATTGAGCAAGATATCATTACAGACCCTGGGGTGATTGTCAGGGAAAGACCCTATAAGCTCCCGGAGGCAAAGAAGGCGGACGTAGAGTTGGAAGTGAGACGGATGCTAGAATTTAGGGTTACTGAAGAAAGTTATAACCCCTGGTCTAGTCCAACTGTCTTAGTTTCTAAACCTGATGGCTCATGGAGGTTTTGTAATGACTTTCGTAATCTTAATCAAGTCTCTAAGTTTGACATGTCGCGTATAGACAATGTACTTGACTGGCTTGGGAGCTCGCAATTTCTAACTACTCTTGACATGACCAAAGGGTGTTAGTAAATTCCCTTAACGGCCTCTGCTAAAGAAAAAAACACATTTGGTACTCCCATTGGACATTAGCAATACAGGGTTTCTCCATTTGGGTTGCACAGGGCACCAGCAACCTTCCAACTTCTAGTCGATACACTGCTACAGCCCAACATTCATATAGTGCAGCTTACCTAGATGATGTTGCCATTTATTCCGGCACATGGAAAGAACATGTAATGCAGGTTACTGCAGTACTTTCTACACTAGTGTTAGCAGGGCTTCGTATTAATCCCAAAAAATTGTTTCTTTGGATTAAGTGAAGCCAAAAATTTGGGCTACCAGGTGGTCGGAGGTACTGTCAAACCCCAATGTTCTACAATCGATGCCATCATTAATTGGCCCCGTCCCCAACACTTTGTTTTGTGTAACACGTTTTATTATTTGGGAAAATCTCCACAATATATATACATATCTTATATATAAACGTACATACATGGAAGTGTGTGTGTCTGACCAGCCCGGAAGTGAGAGGTGGAGTCGGGGTAAGGGCTCCACCTCTGAGGATACACAAGTGAGGCCAGCACGTCAGCAAAACGAAACCTCCGAAGAGAGAATCACTCTCTTATTAGCTATTATAGAAGCGAAGTGAGCACATCAGCAAAACGGTGTCCCTTTTAGTTTTCCTCCAACTGCTAAAGCACAAGTGATGCGAGCACATCGGCAAAACGAAACCTACTAGGAGAGAGATGCCTAGAGTAGTTCCTTTCAATTACCTGACATCGCTAAATTTCAATTTTTTTTCTGACGACTTCAGTAGTTTCTAGGACCCCTTGCTTTTTACAGCACGAGCTTATACAGCTAGTATATATATATATATATATATATATATATATATATATATATATATATATATATATATATATATATATATATATATATATATAGAGTCTTGCCTGAACACCACCAGTCAGAGACCACATCTTTATAATCAATCACACATTTATTACTCACAAGAGTAAAGTCCAAAACACCACTCAGCAATAAATCTCCCCAATGAACCTTCTTTTCTCAGTCTTTAGCCGCCTCTACGCTTCTCCTGGGAGCTTCGTCCTGCTCCCGCTCCCGATTCTAACTCCCAGATTGGGAGGCGGCGCCTTTTATTCCCACCCGGATGTGCTCCAGGTGGCTGATGACGATCTTCTGGCAGCACTTCCTGGTGTGGCGGAAGTGCTGCCCTTTGCCCCGGAAGCACTCCCAACGAGTTGGAGAGTCTCTCCTCCTCTCCCGTGGTCCTCTCCGGCTTCAGGGCGGTTGTGTCCTCCTGACCCGGAAGCTTTTACTGCCACCTTCCAGACCTTCTAGGCATCCAGGCTGGGTAAGAACCCCAGCCATCTGTGACACTGCCCTTCCGCCAGCGAAGACTTGTTGGTCGAAGCGGCCTGTCCCACGAGGGCATATTTTGTCCGAAGCAGGCGTAACTTGTCATCTTCCAGGGCCTGTTTCTATAAAAAAGAAAAGAGACACAGGGGAGGAGACGTTGCCCTGACTCCACTGTTTGGCTTTGTCATTAGAGTAGGGCCAACGCTTCCCCCTTTGATCAGCACCCTGGTCTCCAAAACCTCGGCACCCGCTCCGTTTCTCTCGTGCCCCCTCCTTTGGGTTGACTACAGGGCCCTCCCTTTTTTGAAACACCTCCGCTGACTTCAGGGCTTCCCTCTGCACTCGCAGCGGGCATCTCATCACTTTACATAAGCTCACGGGCCCACGTCTCCCTTTGTAGGAAGAACTGGCTTTCCCCCTTCTATTCTCCCTATTCCTCTGGGGTAATCTGACGGCTTGGGTCTTCCTACGGGAAAGTAAAAGACCCCTTGCCGTCTGCGCCCTTGCAGAATGACGCAAGACTGATGCTGGCTCCGGCAGTAGGGCACTAAGACCCACGACACTTGTCTGCCGGTGGCTTGGCTCCACCCCTTCCAAGCGATCAGCACCTCGCTCCGTTTCTGCTGTCGGAGATGCAGCTATTAAGTCCCCGGAACCACGCGATCCTGGGATGGGTTCGCTCGTGCCTCCCTTTTCCTTTAAGGTACCGGTTTCACTCACCTGTACCCCCACGATCCTCCGGCCAAAGATTTCCGCGTCGCGCCTCACTTCCTCATTGCGTAAGGTCTGATGTGGCGCGACCGCCTTCCTCTCCAGCTCGTCTATACAGACACGGAGGTCGTGTTCTACCTGCTGGACCATCTGCATTAATTGAAGCATCCTCCCCGAATGGTCTTGATCTGCAGGCAGAAATAAAGCATTAGCCAGTGGAGGACTTACCTTAAAATTGGTCCTACTCACTGGCTGTGCATTCTGGAGCCTTCTTCCGGTATTCCCTGGACCCTCCACTTGCTCAAGATAGACGTTCGCCTGCCCCGTCGTCAACCAATCTCCGACGGGAACACGGCACACAGCGTCCAATCCCTTGCCTTTCATGGGGAGGGGCTTCCGGTCCGCGGCCATCTTGCTTCTTCTCCTGAGGGAACTGTGTTACTCACTGCCGTCCTTCTGCCTCAGCTGCTGGAGATGTGGCGGATCCTCCCCTTCCTCTAGCAACACCGTCCCGGCTTTGTGGTTTGGATGGCACATCCCAGCCAGTAACGCGGTTCCAGGCAAGCTCTTCCGGACGCGTCAGTGGCTGTGCCTCCTGTTTTCCCCCTCTCCACTGCCTTGGTTGGCATTCCTCACCCCCCTCGGGTGGAAGATGGTACTTTGGAGAAGTTCTGACAGCCTCAGGGTGATTTGCGGAACGTCCGCGGTGCAGGTGTTGACCGTTTCCCTGTGGTACGTGTGTGTGGCCAACTGAGGTCCCAGGCAGCTCACAAAAATTTTTTTTAAGGGGTTCCCCGTCTTTGAACAGACAGGAAGTCCCTGTTCGGGCGCCATTGTGAGACTTGCCCGGACACCACCTGTCAGAGACCACATCTTTATAAAAAGTCACACATTTATTACTCACAAGAATAAAGTCCAAAACACCACACAATGCACTCAGCAATAAATATCCCCAATGAACCTACTTTTCTCAGTCTTTAGCCGCCTCTACTCTTCTCCTGGGAGCTTTGTCCTGCTCCCGCTCCAGACTCTAGCTCCCAGATTATTGGGAGGCGGCGCCTTTTATTCCCTCCCGGATGTGCTCCAGGTGGCTGATGACAATCTTCCAGCAGCACTTCCTGGTGTGGCGGAAGTGCTGCCCTTTTCCCCGGAAGCACTCCTTGCGTTCCTGGCAGGTTCCTCTGCCATCTTGTCAAGTGTGGCGGAAGTAATGTTCTCCTGGGTTCTAGGAGGCTTAAGGCACCCCCTGGAGGTGGCCATGGGTCCCAACGAGTTGGAAAATCTCTCCTCCTCTCCCGTGGTCCTCTCCTGCTCCAGGGCGGTTGTGTCCTCCTGACCCGGAAGCTTTTACTGCCACCTTCCGGACCTTCTAGGCGTCCCGGCTGGGTAAGAACCCCAGCCGTCTGTGACAATACAGTATATAACATTAAACTGTGAAACTGTGAGACTCCACAAGAGATTGACTTAGTATCCAAGATGTAAAGTTAAATTATTCCTGAGTTTTGAAATTGTTGAAATCCATCTGTTCAAAGTGTGTCCAGCTTTTCTGTTGTAATTTCTTTGTTTGTTCTACTGTTTGAAATTTCCAAGCAATTTTATGCATTAAGTTTTTAATATTAAATACAATGTATAATTTTCTCTCATTAAAGGGCATGAACTTGATCTGCTCAGCTCAGCTTGCAGAATTTCCGCAAAATTATTGCACTGCCCTTTTTGCTTAACCTTTTGTTATTATTTGAAACATCCATTATTGCAAAAAGCATAAAATAAAAAGTGCATGTAACGTTGTTCTCTAAATATAAAGCAGGTATCATTCCTTATTCCCTGCTTTCAGACACACAGACTGAATGTAGACTGGCTGTCTGCCTCACGTTCTAACAAATATCTTTTCTTGATCAAGTGGCATAATCGTGTATTTCTTTACCTTGCATTTGCTCAGCAAGCATTGTCTCAGTGAGGACTCTAGCATTTATATGATACAGTGGACACGATATTTAAATATAGATGAAATAACACAAAGGAAACTTATTCACACAAACATTACTATATTTAACAAACAGAAAAACTAATAGACAGGCAGGTGGAAATGGAATTATATGATATACTGTAGTGACAGAGCACAAGCCTACAAAAGAATAAGGTATCATCATTGAGCATGTTGTCGCAGGTGGCTGGGTGTGGTCGGCAATCAGCCATCCATTTAAGGAGCCGCCGTGCTGCAATCAAGGCTGGAGTCGGATGAGGAGGAGGAGGACAAGGACAAGGACAAGGACAAGGACAAGGACAAGGTCGAGGCAGAAGGAGGCGAGGAGAGGCCCGAGTGTTTGTGTGAAGAGGACTGTGTTTATTGACTTTGGGGAACTGGGGGTTTGATGGCGGTGCACTTACCATTTGTGACTTTGTGTAAATAAATGTGGGTGATGACTGAAATGGTGTCCGCCTGTGTGTCCGGGCCGCTATATTTCACAATGTGTTTAAATAAATATTCCATTTGGAAATAAATACTTTTTCCTCGTATCTAAACTACAAACTTTTGTAGGTATGCTACACAACATTAATCAAATAGATCTATTATAACAAGTAAGAAATGGTTTACTAATCATGTTGTGGATATCTCATTTTATTATCCTGCTGGTCTTTTCCCTGCCTTCTTCTGCTTTTGACCCTAAATTTTATTCTTCTATGTGTAATTAACACAGTAATGGAAAGACCTTGGCATAGTCTCTTTAAGATGTGGTTTAGCAACAAAACGTGCATGTAGTTCTGTCCAGAATGGTATGATACTTTATAAATAAAGCATGATCAAAACCCTTTTAGAAATGCGTTTTTTGTTTTCATATAAACCTTACTAATTCATTATTAATGGCAGGGCAGCAAAATGTTTAGCACTGGTGTCTCAGAACTCCAGAGTTCTGTGTTTGTATCCAAGGTCCTGGCATTTGTGTAGTTGGCATATGCCCTGCTTGTCTTTGAGGATCTTTCTCCAGGATTTTCATCCATTGCCAACAGTATATGTGTTAGGTGAACTGACAATTGTGAATTGGCCTGCTATGAGTGAGCATGGTTGGGTATGACTCTGCCCAGTGGTGGGCTGGCACCTCATGCAGATACTTGCAGAGGCACCAGCTCCCTGTGACACAGAACTGAATAAGCAGGTTAGCAAGATGGGTGGATTATGAAATAACAAAACTAGAGTAACATTTTAAAGACACATTGTGTTTCTCTTTGCATGGCTGGAAATAAGCAAAAAGATCATGAGAAGTTATTTACTGTATAATTTTCAAATGTCCTCCAGGTGTCTCCAAAGCTTTAGCTAAAAAGAATTCATTTAGTTGGTGCAATTGAATTGTGAGACGAATAAAAAAAAAGAGCAAAATATACAAGAACTACTTAATTTCCCTAAAAATTATAAATAATATATAAACTTTAATATATAAACTTTCAAATTATACTAACATAAAAATAACCGTAACCTTAAACATTTTGACACAGTAGTTACTGCTCACAGCTCTATAGCCCTGGGTTTGACCTGAGGCCTGGTCATTGCTCTGTGTGGATTTTGTTTGTGCTCCTTATGTCTGTGTGAATTTTCCTACCACATCCCATCAACTTAGGTTAATAAACAACTCTAACTGGCCCAGCATAAATGAGGGCAGGTGCTTATATGGGAGTGCCCAGAGATGGACTGGTATGCTCTCCAGCTTGTGTATATATATGGATAGTCAGGTCAGAAAATGTATAGAGAGATGGACATAGAATATACAATATCACTGCTAGATTATTATTTTATCACTACAACTGTCTAGAAATAAGTAAATAAAGCGTATATACTATTTCTGTATTTCCCATTTGACCTTTACCAATATAAGCATGTATGAAAGCTTAAATAAGGATTTGTTTTTAATCAATTTTATTCATTTTGTTTTATTTTCATCTTTCTGTTTGCAGTGATCTATTCTTTTCAACAACATAAATCCAAATAAAGACTCAGCTTTCCTTTTTGCCCTTTATTCAGTGATACACTGAGAAATATTCAGTCTCTATTCTCATATTTCTATTTAACTCTGGATATAGTTTTCATTTATCATTTCTTCAGATGCCCTGGCATCTTTAATTTAGCTTTTAATTAGCTTTCTGTGCACCCCAGCCTTTTCAAATCAAACTATCTCTGATTATATTAAATATATTGCCAACCCAATACTATTTGCTTATTTACTTGATTTTAGTAAAGAATTATCAGTTTACTAGGGCTACAGTAAATGGTAAAATAACTACAGTTTAATATTAAATTCAACATATACAAAAATGGCACCATTCTAAATAGGCTTGATAAATGATCATTATAACCAACAATTCCGGTCTTCCCTTGTTTTGGTAAATAATTCACTATTTTCTGGATATTGGTTGTGATGGTTGGCTTCGGCCATTACCCAGCCGTGACACAAATGAAATGGAAGAACCGGGGGAGAGAGCATCTGTGGTGCACTACTTCCCCTGGGATGCTAGAGGGCAGCCCTCCTGTGTGACTGTGGCCCCAAGGATTCCTGTGGGGCATGCTGGGAGGTGGAGTTTGGTGCAACCCTGTTGACTTCTGTGGGGGCCGCTGGGGGGAGCTGCAGAGCCATTCAATGGAATTCCACCACACTTGGGAGTGATTCCAGGTAATTCTGATGAACCACCTGGAGCACTCCCAGGTGCTGAATAAAAGGAGCCAGAGTCGGGAGGAGGTGGATGAAGCTTGCTGTGAGAGGGGTGGAGATGGAGGAAGAAGAAGAAGAAGAAGGAAAGGAAAGGAAAAGAAAAGGGCTGTATTTTGGTATTGTGCTGTGGGGAGCGAGGAAAAGCACTTCCCAGTTGTGAATAAAACGTTTGTTGTGTGGCAAACTTGTGTCTCTGCCTGTTTATATACACTATGTCCATGACTCTAGCTCCCCGACTGTAGGAAGACGGCCCCCTTTATAGTCACCCGGACATGCTCCAGGTGCTCGCTGACGTTCTTCTGGTGGCACTTCCTGGTGTGGCGAAATGCTGCATGTGCAGCCGGAAGCACTCCGGGTGGCCCTGGAAGGTTCTTCCTTGACATTCCCAGGTGTGGCAGAAGCGCCGATCTCCCAGGCTCCACAATGCTCGGGGTGGCCCCTGGCGGTGGGCATGGGCCCCAATGGGCTTGAGCCTCCCTGCCCTGTCCTCTTGGTCCCCTGTTATCCAGGGCAATTGCCCCCTCGTGGCCTGGGGGACGTATAGACTGTCTCTTGGTCCTTTTAAGTGTTCAGGGTGGGTCTGGCCTCCAGCCTTCTGCCAATATATATATATATATATATATATATATATATATATATATATTGTCACATGTGTTATAGGAGACGGTTTACAGGCTGTCACCTAATCCTTTGTCCTTTTTTTCCCTCTGCAGACCAGTTGAAGATCCTGCCTGTAAATGACATCACCACCAGCACTCTTTTATATCCAGTACTGAGTTGGCCGGGCCCAAACTTGTTTTTGATTCCATCTATCCTTACTATAAATATATATGGAACTGAACTCCTACTTATACAGCAACTCAGAATCATACTCAGTAGTTTGTATGGCCCTATGTGCTTGTATGCATGCGTTACAATGTTGGGGCATACTCCTAATAAAACGATGGATGGTGTGCTGTGGGATCTCTTCCCAGATCTGGACCAGGGCATCACTGAGCTCCTGGACAGTCTGAGGTGCAACCTGGTGGCATCGGATTGATCAAAACATAATGTCCCAGAGGTTTTCTATTGGATTATTGTCAGGCAAGCGAGGGGGCCAGTCATTAGTATCAATTCCTTCATCCTCCAGGAACTGCCTGCATACTCTTGCCACATGAGGCCTGGCATTGTCGTGCACCAGGAGGAACCCAAGACCCACTGCACCAACATAGGGTCTGATAATGGGTCCAAGGATTTCATCCTGATACCTAATGGCAGTCAAGGTGCTGTTGTCTAGCCTGTAAAGGTCTACGCGTTCCTGCATTGGTATGCCTCTCCAGACCATCACTGACCCACCCCTTGGGCCATCCTCATGAAGTCTGTTACTGATTGTTTGGTCAGAGACATTCACACCAGTGACCTGCTAGAAGACATTTTGTAGGGCCCTGGCAGTGCTCATCCTGTTCCTCCTTGTCCAAAGGAGCAGATACCAGTCCTGCTGATGGTTAAGGACCTACCTTCTATGGCGCTGTCCAGCTCTCCTAGAGTAACTGCCTGTCTCCTGGAATCTCCTCTATGCCCTAGAGACTGTGCTGGGAGACACAGCAAACCGTCTGGCAATGGCACGTATTGATGTGCCATCCTGGAGAAGTTGGACTACCTGTGCAACCTCTGTAGGGTCCAGGTATCGCCTCATGCTACCAGTAGTGACACTGACCGTAGCCAAATGCAAAACTAGTGAAAAAAAGGTCAGAAAATATGAGGAGGGAAAAATGTCAGTGGCCATCCCATCGTACTTCCGGGTGTAGTGGAAGTGTGGCCAAATAGGGCCCTGAAAATGTCCATGTGCCCCCTGGCAGGTCCAGGGGAGGAACTGTCCTGGAAATACTCTCTCTCCCGGTTCTTCCATAATCAGGGCATCCCGGCTGTCTGTCATGATATATATAAATATGGTGGATGTTTGGACCTAGCATTGCAGAAGTTTTAAGTAAATAAAATGTGTGTAGCTGCTACAAATAAATTGTATACTATAATAAACAGACTTGACATGGTGGTGAATGAAAACTTGGACCCGTTCATAAATACTAAAAGTTGACTTAATGAAACCTCCCTGGATGCAAGTGTGGAATTGTTGTAATCATACAAAATTTTTAATATATATCTTTAATTTTTTTCATTTATATTAAGAAAACTTGAATTGATGACCGTTCAGTTAAATACTGACAATAATTCAAATACAATGGTGTTTATTGTCCTCTGTCAGCTTTGACAGAAGCTCTACAAAGATGATTAATTTGGAAATCATAGTGGAGTTATTATATGTCCCTGAAAATATCTGATAAAATTTGAACTTGATAAAACCAACTCATCCTTATTTTGCAAAGATGCAAAATGTGTTCTGCTTGACCTTAAAAACAAAAAGACCACATAATACATATTTACAGTATGCACACATTTTACATTTAAATGACTGTTGTGCTATTGCATTCCTCAGGATGTGGGCAGACAATTTTGCAAGACCTGTATAAATGTGATTGGTTGTAAACTGTTTCAGTGGCTTACAGTATAGCTCTTTTAGCATAAGAGGGTCAAAATATGATAAATTCTTCCTTAACAACTAAGAACATTTGAGAGGTGTTCAGTTATAAACAGGAATTTTCATGCTCTGTTCTTATAAAGAGTGCAATGTAGATGCGACTCATTGGACAAACACATGCATGCTTGAACTTGTCGTTAGTAGTGCTAACTGCTCTTTCCCCCCTTTCAGTCAGTTGTAATCAACATGTCGGAGCAGAAGATACACAGCAAATTATTATAAAATTTTTGACAAATGAAGGAGTCATTCCATCTCATATTTATTAGAGACTTAAAAAACACTTTAAGGACAAGTGTCTCTCTCAGTCTAGAGTGTATGACTGGGGCAAGTCATTCAGAGAGGGACTATCATATCTTCTGTCCACTTAAGGAATTTTTAGGAGGGAAGAAATTCAAGCTGAATGAGGAGGTTATTGACGCTGTGCAAGAATGGGTCAACATGCAGTCAAAAAACTTCTATTCTTTGTTGATTAAGAAGCTTCCTGAGCACTGGAACAAGGCTATTGCAGTGGCCAGAGACTACATAGAAAAACAGTGTGTAAGTTGTTTCATTGTATTCAGTAATTAAAGTGTAGCTCATTAATTCCTGTTTATATTTGAACAATTTCTCTCCCCAATTCTGCCATTCTCTCTCTCTTCATTTCTGTCTAGAGTTTTGCCTCCATCCATTCTCAATTTTTTCTTTGCTTGTTTTCACTTCTTACTACTCAGACACTTTTTAATACCCGGCAAGTGTAGGTGCTCTGTTTGCCCCACAAAGCCTTAATGAGGGATGGCTGTGCTAACAGCACTCATGCATGTAATACAAAATTTGCACATTAAGTTCTCTGTGGCCACACTGCTTTCCTCCCACACATGTATATTCACAGGGTCTGAGCTGCTGCACTGTTTTTAAAAATCTTGCACTGCCATGGACCCTGATGCGCTGAACGACATAACAGCACCCAGCTGCCTTTTATTCATGACATCCTACACAGCCTTTTTCTCACTCTTTCCTTCAGGCAAACAATATGAGACCACTGGCACTCACGCCAGTAGATTCAGGGGCAGTTTTTACCCACAAGTCAAGGTTGCAGAACAGTCAGCCATAGGAACACATATTGTAACACTCGTTTTTGTTTTGTATTGTGTTTTTGTCAATTGTTCTGAGGAAAAACCAAGTCTGAATTTATTGGTACTGTGTGTCCATGACCATTGAGGAGGCTTGACTTGAAGCTGGCACTCTGGAACTGTAAGGCAGCATTTCCAACTGACACATGAAACAAAACTTGGAAAATTATTTGAGCATTTAGGCTGTTCACTGCGTATCATCCATACGGCCTTCGTTCACAATTAATTGTCAGTTTTGTTGTTTTGTACGTGAAATCAGACACTCTTTGAAAGCAACTAATTTTTGGAATACTTTCAATGACAATCTCTAGCTGAAGTTTTGAGCTTCCTTAAGTATTATTATTATTAGCAGTGTTTATTTTTTGTAGAATTTCTTTAGTTTATTCTATACTAGCTTCGCAGCGGAGAAGTAGTGTGTTAAAGAAGTAAAGAAAAAGAAAAGGAAACATTTTGAAAATAACGTAACATGATTGTCAATGTAATTGTTTTGTCACTGTTTTGAGTGTTGCTGTCATATATATATATATATAGCACAATACCTGCGCTTCGCAGAGGAGAAGTCTGCCTCTGGTAATGTGCTTACTGGCATTACAAGCAATTAAAGAAAATGAGTTTTGTGTCCTCTGCAGTGTTAAGAGAGAAAGGCTTTGGTTTGGGATAAAAGGAAAAAAGGTGTAAAGAAAGGAAAGTTGCCTTTTTCTTTTATATAGTGTAGAGATGTCTTTGCTGATGATATGAACACCTTTTGGGGACAGTCGCGGTGGGTCTTGTGTAGACTGGTGAGACGTCCCTGCCATTAATCGGCTGTGATGGCACTGTCGGTTCTCCACTCCTGTGCGTGTCTTCCGCGACCTCATAATACTATACATGCAAATGAAAGTGCGAAGCGCCTTAATATTAGTTTGCCGCAGTCTAGAAAAGGGATCCCGTGTTTGCAGTTGTCTGTGCTATAGCTCAGGGGAAGGAGGAAAAAAAAATTGCTCACTTTGACTTAAGGCAGAAGCGCAGTCAGCGTCTCAAAGGCCGGCACAGCTATGCGCGAGCGCGCCGGCTGCTCGACTTTTGCAGGGCAGGAGACTCTACTTTTTGCAGACACGTTCATGTGATCAAAAGTCTCCACGCTCTTTGGAAGTCATTCATATTGTGAAAGCTGGCCCGGACACAGACAGACGGATATCGCTGCAGCCCCGGCCGGATGCCACAATATATATATATATATATATATATATATATATATTGTGGTAGATAGGGGGCGCTCTCGCTCCCTTGAACCCCTGTCCACGACTCCAGACACCAGATAAAAGTCCAAATGTTGACTTTATTTTGTTGCCACAGTGCACAAAGCACACTCTCCACCACAATACTCATTAAACTCACACAAATACTACAATATATCAATCCTCCAGCTCCCAGACGCGTTGCCACCCTTCCACCCAGCTCAGCTCGCCATCTGGGAGCTCCCACAGTCCTTTTATATTCCCTGACCCGGAAGTGTTCTCAATCCCCAATCCATGTGATCCTCAATCATTTCCGGGTCAGGTAAAAGTTCTTTTCTTCACCCGAAGCCGCCGCCTTCCTATGACGAGCTTCCGGGTCATAGGGCACAAATGAGTCCTCGGTCCTCCCTGCAGCACCCTCTTGCAGCCCCTGAGGTATCCAGCAGGGCTGAGGATAAAAACTACATCGTCCATGATTCCCTGCTGGTCTTCAGGGCACCTCCATACTGCAGGGAGAGCTCCATCTGGCGGCCTGGGGGTATTGGCCGGGATGATAAGCCGGCCAAATATCACAATATATATTTAACTGATCACCCATTGGCCTCGCTCACTGAGTGCAAGGGAAAAAAATAAAATGTCTATAAGTTATTAAACAGTAAAACATTAACGTTTTAAGAAGTAAAGATACATTGAGCACCACTGGAGTGGTTTCGGGTAAGCTACATTTTAAAGCCGGTATAACATAACAGGTAAGTAGTACTAACAGCAGCTAAAATGTATATGGATCATCTCTTGGTAGTTGATCCCTTTTCAAAGGCGCTACACGACGGCTGTGGTATAGAAATTACATTTTCTATGGGAACGTCCAAATTTCCGCCTGTGGTAATGTGCCTTACCGGCATTACCAGCAATTAAAAGAAAATCATTTTTGTGTCCTCTGCAGTGTTAAGAGAGAAAGGCTTTGGTTTGGGATAAAAAGAAAAAAGGTGTAAAGAAAGGAAACTTGCCTTTTTCTTTAATATAGTGTAGAGAGATGTCTTCGCTGACGATATGCGCGTCGCGGTGGATCTCATGTAGACTGGAGAGACGGCCCTGCCATTAACTGGCCGAGATGGCACTGTCGGTCCTCCACTCCTGTGCGTGTCTTCATAATCTGACCTGATGACCTCATAATCGTATACATGCAAAAGAAAGTGCGAAGCGCCTTAATATTAGTTTGCCGCAGTCTAGAAATGGGATCCCGTGTTTACAATTGTCTGGGCTATAGCTCATGGGAAGGAGGAAAAAAATTAAAAGTGTTTACTTTCACTTAAGGCAGAAGCGCAGTCAGCGTCTCAAAGGCCAGCACAACTACGCACGCCGGCTACCCGACTTTTGTAGTATTTTTGCAGTGCAGGAAACGGCACTTTTTGCAGACATGTTCACGTGATCAAAAGTCTCTGTGCTCTTTAGAGGTCTTGCTTTCTCTGCGTATTGCGTTCATAGTCAGTTCACTTGAGCTGCTCGGAGTACATGCATCGAAGCTTCTGAGCTGTGCCTGTGCTATCTCGCGATGTCCACAGCGTTATTTAATGTTAGCTAAGACCTGGCACTTAAAAGTTTCTCGCTACAGCAATTTTAACTCCGTTACAAAGTGATCCTCATGTCTTCTCATTAAACTTGTATCTCACGAATAAAGTATTCAGTGTTTTTCTACAGCGCTCTTTGGGAGCTCTTCCTTCTTTTCTACGTACTGCGGTCACAGTCAGTTCACGTGATTACGTGGGAGGCGTGATGATGTCACATGCAGCTCCGCGCCCCCCCCCACGGACATCGAGCTAACATCCATTACAGTATATGGAGAAAAATAGGTTCCAGTTATGATCATTACGCGTAGAATTTAGAAATGAAACCTGCCCAACTTTTGTAAGTAAGCTGTAAGGAATGAGCCTGCCAAATTTCAGCTTTCTACCTACACGGGAAGTTGGAGAATTAGTGATGAGTGAGTGAGTCAGTGAGGGCTTTGCCTTTTATTAGTATAGATTCTTATTCACTATATTCTCTGTATCATAATGTTTTTTACAGTATATACACTGTGTATATTTTGTAACACCTTGTTTATATGTGGAATCTGAGCTCCCCTGTGAATAAGGTCCTGGTCTCTGTAGTTACCTGTCAAAATAAAAAAATATAATAAAACAACGCAGCATGTAGAAGCAATAGTTTGTGGCACAGCATGCTACACTTTCTACAAAAACATTGATATTATTTTCACTGCGAATATGTCAGAAAATATTATTTTTTGAAATGGCTGCACAATTTCTGAAACATACTTTCAGCCATCCCTGGCCATCACATTGTAAAAGGAAATCAAAGGTTATTGCAAACTCTGAATCGCTGATATCTGTGTATCCAAACCCTGCCTCAGTAATTCTCTTCTGTTCTCCTTTCATGTGATTCCAGTCACTATAAAATCAGAACCTCAGACTACGACAATCCATCTATTTTTTTCCCTGCAGATGGTAACTGTGCAGAAACCTGATATCCGCAACCAGTCAGTTTGCCTGCCATAACGTCCTTTGTCATGTTTCATATCTGGCTGCTAGAAAATGCATTATGTGATTGTGGAGGAGATGACAAATCACCTGGCATTTATGAAGATGATTTCACTGTCATGAAAGCTGAGGGAAACTGGCCTGCAGTTTGTCATGACATTAACAAAACTTGTACAGGGTGAAGCAAAAGTTACCATTCATTGATTAATTTTTATTAATGAAAAAAGATCAAAGTCAGAAACCATATGCAAACACCTATAAGAAAGTATATATATATTTATATATATCAATATTGCACTTTCAATTATGATGCCTCTTGCTTTGCAGTGTACCCTGTTTGCAATAACTTATATGTATATTCATATGTGTAAGTGATATAAGAAAACAGTAGTAATAACCAATTGATTGTTATCATTCTAAAACATTTTGCATAGAAAAATCAGTAACTGCCAGAGGACAGAGCGCAGCTTGACTGTAGACATCTAAATGATCCATTTAATATTTTCCATGAACAATTTTTACAGACATTGTTCCATTCTGTATTTTGCTTTTATGTTAACATCTAATTTTGCCAAAACATTGCCCGAACAATGTGTGTTCTTTGTTCTCAGTTGGGGTTTTAGCAAAATCATTGGTTAGGAAAGGAATGCAATGTATGAAGTGATGTATAAATTGCTGATACCTGATGGGATCTGCTTCATGCAGTTTTTGTTCAGCCTGTTATTAATGTGCAGTCTCATCTACCATAAAAAATATTTTTCATGTAGCTGTTTGTTTTCGATTTAGTACTTTATAAAAACAATTTCCACAGGCCTGCTTTAATACAAGAAATAAACATTTGCTGGAAAATAAATACAATCATCAATACAAAGAAATAGCTGTTTTGAAAATTACATCTTTAAGTGACGAGTAAAGACAGAGGAGAGGAAGTAGGCAGCATATTTAACAATATTTTATTCATTTACATTTATTTAATTTATTTAATATTACTTTGTATATTAATTTATTTCAGCTTTAAAACAGTTTGAACAACAATACAGGTAGCTGATAAAAATAAAAAGGGTGATTCATGTGGTCAAAAAGAAAAGAATATATAATTTCTCCGGCCATATTTCATATTCATTATTTATTTTAGTAATCAATATGTTTATGGTTTAAAATATCATCAAAAATGATAAATTAAACATAATGTAATTAGTCTTAATCAGCAGTGGTGTACTTTACCAACTAGATTTATAGATATCTTCGTTTGCATTGTAATTGCAGGATTGTGGTAGCCAACATACAAACATACAGTGAAGATGAAACAATATGATAAATAAGTATGTCACTTTTTCAATAAATAGGTTAGTGAAAAATGGTATGGAAATACTTTGCAAAAGAAAAAAAAAGAGGCTCCACAAAAACATCCCGGTATATTGTCCAACGGACAAAAATAAAGCAAAGAAAAGGGTTTCAGTGATCAAAAGCACTTTTTTGTAATTTGTAACAATTGACAGTTTACATGAAACAAAATGGCGTCTCTATACAGTATCAAAATGGAGGACAGGAAATGATTGGCAGGAGTTGACGTCAAAAATAGGAGACGGACGCAACATCTTTTAACAGAACTGGAAGTGATGTCATCAGTGGTGGCCGGGAGTGATGTCATAAATGGCGCCGGAAGTGACATCTTGTCTTCCATTTTGGAACCTGGAATTGAAGTGTCTACTTTTCTTCTATTTTCCTGTTGAGAGATTAAGAGATTTGGATAAGTACCATGTGACAACCCCCTGTCTCATGATGTTTCACTCACCTTTGAGCTTTTTGACTGCCTCCTAAGCGCACGTGTGTGACAATGGATAATTTAAAATCCATATATTCAAAATTTTGAAAAAAAACTTTATAGCTAGAATAAATATATAGTAAAATCTCATGGCAGTTTGTTTCTATGGGATAAATTATTGAGTCTGTTGTTTTCTTCGATAACAACTACTGGAGATTTTTACAAAGGTTTATTTATAATTCCACAAGTAGAATCGCTGCTGGACAGACCCTCGATGTAATGCTAACCCCAGGTCATGAGAGGTTTTATAGGTTTTTCCAACCAGTTAATATCATTGATAACGTGTTTCCATCAAAGGTTACAACCAGTTTCAAATGAAAACAAGTAAATTCAAATCTGTTCTTGCTGAATCGTCCATCCTGGCATAAGTATTAAGCATTATTAAGTATTACTCTTTATTAGTGTGTGGTGCAGTTTCTTATCTGCCTTCTCAAAGGTCATTTAATGTCTCCTGCCTGCGTAATCTAACAGAAATATTTACCAGTATTTAACAATTTTAAGATTATCCCTTTTAACACTTCCACACTCTCCTTGTATCTCCATGGTTAATTTGACTGAATTAGCCATGTCATGCAGAGGCAGAGAGATACTGTTCATGGTAGGTACTTTGTACAAGCTTAGTCATTAATCTTCCTCTTGTGACTAAATCCAGGGGATCCAGGCTAGCCAGGCTTCTTGATTAACTTGTCAAGTCTGTACACATGTCCTGTTCTCATAATATGCTCCAATACACTTGCCACTTGTACATTGACACATGTACACAAAAGTTTTCTGCCTAGGTCAAAGCTCTGAGCCGCCTCAGGAAATATAGCCGACTTTTCCTCTTATGGTATGTAACTGTTGAGTTTACACACTAATTCAGATTTCTAGTCACATGTACCACCAGGTATTTCTAAACCTGGATCACACCAACTCCACAAATGAAGACCGGAATCAGAGAAATGCTGCTCATCCTAAAGTTCACCACCATCTTCTTAGTTTTGCTAACACTGAGTTGCAATTGGTTAAACTCGTACTACTCAACAAAGGTATGCACTAGGCCTCTGTATTTCTGTCTTTCTTCACCGCTCCTGCAGATTAATTTAAAAATATCTGCAGGTGGTATGTCTCAGAATTAAATTTGAAGTCTGACATGTGTAGGATGAACAGGGAGGGAACAGGACAGATTGCGGTCTGCCTGTCAAGAAGTCAGCGATCCAAAACAATATTGACTCCCAGCAGTAATAAAAGGGCATGGCCACTGAATGGATATTAGTCTATGTCCTTCAAAATACACTAACTGCTTTGTAGTAAGTACAAAGACACTTCATGCAGATGGTATTTCATCAGGTGAATCAGCATAGGGAGGCACTTGCCTTTGAATCAAATTGTGTAGTAATAAAGGTCCTAATGAGTGTAGAGAGTATAGAAATCACCTATCAAAAGATAAGAAAACGTGTGATGAGAAGAAAGGTGATGAGTTTCAAAAGGACATACAGCTGATTTTCCAATTTTATATAAATTGATTTATCAGTGATTTGGATTTCAAACAAGTCTTGGCAAAAAATCTATTTAAGACGCTCACACTCTGGAGAAGAAAAGCTATAGTATATAGAAGCCAGTGTGGGCATGGCGGTAGCTCATTATGTGCCCTGGGAATACTGTTTTAATAGAGGTGTACTGGCATGAGATCATCTATAGTGCTTCACTTATACAGGGAGGCAAACAAGAGGACTGATAGGGTGCAGTAATGGCTTTAGGGTGCCTGTTTCTTTAATGGGAGAGCTGGGTTCAGTGATGAATTGGAGCTGATGACCACTGGAATGTATTGTAATAAGACGGCCTTAAGACTGCATAGGACATGCATGACCCTGGTAGCAACATTCACGCTATTAATTGAGAGCACCGAAAAATGGGGTACAGATGCAGCCATGTAAAATATGTGGTGTAACCTTTCCGTAGAGTATTTCACATGAAAGCTACTATATTATGTGCATGGCTAGCAAAAATGACGAAAAGGTGACACTCATTTGTAAGAAATAGGATGGCTTCATTTCATCTCATATTATATATGTTTAAATTAATTTTATAGGGAATTCTGCAGCAACTGATTCACTTCCTATGGGTATATGGGAAATGTTTTGAAGCATATGTTCTGACTATACTGAGTTTATACACTATATAAAAAGTTATAATGTTTTACCCTTTCTTTGAAAACTTGCATATGTTTTCAGAGTGTAAATTTTTTTTTAGAAATCCCTTAGGAGGAAATGTAATGTGGACTTATCAGTCTAAAGAAATGAATATCTATAAGGATCTAAAAATTGTATATGTGTTTGCACTGTGACTGTTAAAAAATATTACACTAATCTACTTTCTTGGCAAACATCTTCATGAATTTTATTTAGTTGCATAAATGGAGGCTCTTTACAAGATGTAAGCTGGGAGAAGAGTCAATAGAAGTAAATTAGTATTTTGACAATATAGGAGGTGAGACTGTTTTTTTTTTGTGTAATTTTATGCTGCCACCAGGTAAGGCTGCATCAAACCAACTGCCTAATGGCATGCAGTTTGTAAGATAATATGCTTGTGCCTTTATTTGTTTTTTTACTGAACATGCTATTACTCCAGCTATATTAAAATAAATACCATATATATGTATGTATATATATAAATATATTTATATATACTGTATATATATACAGTATATATACTATATATATATATATATATACATACACACATATACTGTATACAATATACAGAAAACATACACAATATGTATATTGTGACCGGTGCCACCACTGTTTAGTTGCCCATAATGGTGGCAACCATTGCTCATGTGCAGTTCAGTTGTTCCCTGCTCCGCTTTTCCTTCCACATATCGCCACCAGCTACATGCTCTTACGCTCTTAACTGCAAGCTGTCTCTCTGTTAAATAGTAAACCTATGGCAAAGAAACATGGCTGAGCTTCAGATATTCCCTCTTAAACGGGATTTCAATGAAAAGCAAACACACTCTTACCCGTCCCCTTTGTGGGATCAGCTGTATGCTTTCAGGCTTACCTCGAAACATTGTTCTTGCACAAGGTTTAGAACATTTAAAAAACTGAGCCCTAGCTCTCTCCTTCAGACTGCGTCTGCTCCAGTTGCTGCTTCCGAGCTGTTGAACCCACTTGATGAGGAAGACTTTGTGACCTGGAGAGGGGAGATGGACCACCATATTTGACAGCTGCAACTTGTGTGCTTTTCTGCTGTTGACAACTCTCTTCTGAACAAGGTCTTGTGCTTGTACCTGCCAGTTTAGAAAAAGATTTTGTACCTTGGAAACCTGATCCCTTTTTCAATCTCCTGTGCAAAACCCAAGCTTGACTATATGTGTATATATATAAACTCAAACCAGGAAACTGAACCAGGAAACTTTAATGAAAACAGCCGTGTCAGATGGGGTTGTATGGATTGATTCTGAACGCGACTGAGAGAATGAAAAGTGAATAAAAAAAAAAAAGCTAACCTTTACAAGGATCATAAATTGCACCGGCTGTTACAGACTGAAATCAAATGTATGCTTTTATTCTAAAATAGTAAGACTAAGAGCAGTTTACTTCTCAAAACGGAGAGACGCAAGATCGAACTTGTGACCTCTTGATTCCCAAGCGGGGGCTGAGTTTATTGAACCACAGAGGCAGTTACAATAAAGTGCTGTCAATGTCGCATGTTAAGGCGGCTTTTTGTTTCTGCAGTTATATTTTTGAATAAAAGCACAATTGTGTTATTCTTGTGAAAATGTTTCTTTGCTATTTGGACTTCAGGCTTCATACATTATATAGTTTATGCCTACATTTTGTCATCTACTACTAGAATATAAAAAACGTTTCTGTTTTAACAATGTGTTGACACAGATTACTGTAAAAACGGAACAGACATGAAATGCGTGTGTTCCAAACAACGATCTATTATTTCCACTCTAAAACTCCACTTCACTCCCAGATACTCAATCAAGCTGAAGTTCGTGCACGTTCTAAATTGATGGGGGGATGGAATAGCCGGCTGCTCCAAGCTTCTCTTTATCAGCACATTTAGAAGACAAAGGGCGCTGGCGGAGAGGTGTGAAGGGATTTAAGAAGCAGTTTAAGGTGGGACGGAATTACAAGTTTTTTTCATAGGCTCTGGTAATTCTAGTGTTAAAGCCATACAGACTGTTTCTCGGTTTTAAGATAGACAAATTTGCAAATTCATGTATACTTTTCAATGGGAGAATTTGAAATTTCAAAAATGTGCTCTATTTTATATATTTCAATGAAAGTTGTATTTTCCAGACAGAATTCCTTTAAGAGTAAGTGTGCCAAATTTCCACACAATTGGTCCACTGGTACCTGACAGACAGACATAGCAACCACAGTAGGTGCTTTTTACATTACATGAGAACACATCTAAAGAGACGGAAGAAGAAAGATACTTGTATTTTCAAGATACAGAATCACAAAATAAAGGCCAATTAAAATGTTTTACCTATTCTGCATTTCTTTCATATCTCAAAACACTTTAATAGTACAGTCATGTATAAGTAGACAACTTACTGAGCTGCTTTGATTATATGCCATACCTTATGCTGTATTTGCTTATGTTATGTGTCATACTTTATTTGTTATTGCTATTAAGTTACTTAATTCTCCTAATATGATATATACTATCCCGGCCAATACCCACAAGCCGCCAGGTGGAGCCCTCCCTGCAGTATGGAGGTTCCCCGAAGACCAGCAGGGCATCATGGACATTGCAGTTTTTATACACAGCCCTGCTGGATGCCATGGGGGCCACTAGGTGACGCTGCAGGGAGGAACAATAGTTATTTACCCTATGCCCCGGAAGTATGTCCGAGTCACATCGACAAGGGGAATGATGTGCTTCCGGGGTGAAGAAAAGGACTTTTTATCTGACCCGGAAGTGATAAAGGATCACATGAACTGGAGATTGAAACACTTCCGGGTCAGGGACTATAAAAGGACTCTGGGAGCTCCCAGACGGTGAGCTGAGCTGGCTGGTAGGAGGGCAATTCATCTGGGAGTGGTGGATTGTATTGTATTAGTGACCATTGGTTTATTCTATGAGTATAGTGGAGGAGAGGGTGCTTTGTGCACTATGGCATATAAATAAAGTCAACTATTGGACTTTTATCTGGTGTCTGGAGTCTTGGACAGGGGTTCAAGGGAGTGATAGCACCTCCTATCTGTCACAATACATAGACCTCCGACCCTATAGGTTCACCGTCATTTACCATCGTGGTGCCTTACATGCCAATGGTGATGCTCTCTCTCGTGTTTACGAGCTCTCAGTGCAGATCGCCCAACCCGGTGGGTCTGCACTAATGCTGTCATGTCACGCACGCGCGATTAGGAGACAGTTGACAAAACACACAGAGAATAGATGGTTGAAAGACGGAGTGCTACAAATGCGTACTAACTTTTCTCTCTCTGCGCCGTATCGCAGAGCCAAAATGGACGAATTGTGTTTCAGGCCTTCATTGATGTCACAACGAAGTCAGAACCAAGATGTCACTTTCTCCCATTTAATTTCCTGTAGCCATTTTTTTTTCTTTATAAATACCTCCCTATTTGCAATATGTTTTTGTCAAATGCTGGGTTGAACCTTTATGTTTCAGTGTTTTTTTGACCTGTCTGTTGGACATTATACAGGGCGGTCCCCAAAACTTTATTTGACTGGCTGTCGAATTTTCTGACATGGCTGCAAGCTAATACACCATGTAGTGAGGCGGGAATTTTTATCCTTTTGCCTGTAGAGCCACTGGATCAGAGCGTGTTCAATCACCAAGGTAAAAGTCGCCTATCCCATAAGGAATAGCGGAGCACCACCACTGCCCACTTAATTGCCAGACATTCTTTCTTGATGGTGGAATGATGATGCTCCCTGGGAAGCAATGTCCTGCTGAGAAACATGATAGGATGTTCTTCTCCATCGAAACTCTGAGAGAGTACAGCCCCTAAAACAAACGGAATCACATCATTCTGCAGAATGAACTTCTTTGAAAAACCCAGATTCCTCAGAACCAGGTAAGTCAGAAAAGGACCGTTCACAATCATCGGACCAGACAATACTGTGGTTCTTTATGCCCTTCATCAGGTCAGTTAGAGGGACGTCTCTATGTGCAAAATTCAAAATGAATCTCCTATAATAACCAGCGAGTCCTAGGAAAGCCCAAACCTGCTTTTGTGTTCCCAGACGTGGATACACAAGTGCCTCATCCACCTTGTGCAACTGAAGTCTAATCAAATTGTTCCCTATAGAATACCCTAAATAATGCACAAGCATATACTGATAATCATTCTCACTCTTGGGAAGTGGACCAACAATGTCTAACCCAACTTTCATCAAACGGATGTTCAAAACAGGCAACAGTAAAAGGGGAACCCAAGTGGGTCTTTGAGTGGAAACAACATGACAGTCGGGGCAAGACTTACAAAACTGCTCCACATCTATGCCAATGAAAGCGTTTCAAAATGCAATCTGTCATCTTCTCCCTTCCAAGATGACCCCCCATGACATGTGTGTGAGCAATTTGTAACACTGTCACTCTGACCACTGAAGACCACCCACTGTTCAATCAGCCCGCCCCTAATGTGATTAGAAATCACCTGATACAAGAAGCTATTCTTAACTGAAAAGTTCTGAGTTTTGAAACTAGGGCCCTGCTGTTCTTCATTGTAACAATCATCTGCAACCTGTGCTTGCTCAAATGCAAAATCTAACCTGTGGTCAGCTTGTTGCAAGTGTGCAAACTCTGTGTGCCAGCCCCTGCTTCGCCAGAGCCTGTCACAGCAGCCCCCTTCTTTCCTAGCCATTGGTTTCCCAGAGCCCGAAGCAGCAGCCCCATCTAAAGAGGTTGATGGTGCAAACACCTGTTGTGTAGAGCCTTCCAACTGTCCCAGAAACTCAAATGAGAGATCGTCCCCATCCTCACTGGACAAATTGGGTTCAATCTCCAAGCCAGCTTTCTGACCAACCCTGTATACTAAAGAAAGAGATGCTTTGCTGGCAGCCAAGACCTGCAGGAATAGGGCATTCATCTTCCAAACTAAAGAAAGGCCAGGGTGAAGAATCCAACATGGCAGTTCAAGCTTTAAATTTCCTTCCCTTATATTTCAGATGGAGTACTACAGTCTCACACACCTTAATATCCCTATGAACACAGCAAATGTTTACACGCTCCGTGCATGTACAGGATATCTGCCGGAGCAAGTTATGTCGGATTATACAGAGATCACTACCACAGTCCCAAAGGGCAGGTTTTTACTTTTTCAAGAACTTGGTCTGAGAGCAACAAACCTCAGCAAAGCCGATCTCCAGGGACTGAGGCAGGGGCTGGTATCCCTACAGGAATGGTGCATGATTTCTTAGCTGGCCGGAATAAACTGAATGGCCAAGAAGGATGGCATTTGCCATCTGGGAATGGGGTACCTTGGCATCCCAGCAGGAATGAACTGACCCTTACCTAGCCGAGGGGCTAGTATAATGGAGGAGGTGACCTTTTCAGACCATTAGCTCCCCTGACCCGCTAGGTGGCAGCATCCCTCGACTACAGTACCCATATGGACACCTTTAGGGCTTGCTGTAATCCCATAGAGCAGCGCTCTTAGGGCCCTTTTGGGGGGTACCACCAAAGGGTGCTCCAGGAATTTGTGATCCCTACTTTGTGGGGCTTCTGTCTGACCCAGAAGTATGTCCTACAGGTATTGTCCTGGCACTGGAAGTACTCTCTGGTGTGAGATAAAAGAAGCCACTCTGCCTCACCCTGGTGTGTTGGAGTTGGGTAGAAAAGGATAAAGCTCACCTGAGAGGAGTGGAGGAAATGAAAGGTAAAGAAGAAAGTATATCATGCTTGTGCATATGTCCAAAAAACCGTTGCAGGTATATTTTATCAAATAAATTATTAATTTAACCCAGATCTTGTATTTGTTGATTTGTTTCTGGGGTTTATTTATATACTGTAGCATATTAGAAAAATATTCAAGCAAATGTTTACCATAAAAAAATGTACTGCTCCCACAGTACTTATGAGGACAGCTACAGCACACTGTAATTATGATCAACCTTGCACAAATATAATTATATGATGTTTGCTTATGGCTTTCTTCTTCTTTTTACTTAAATGCAGAGTAACTGAAATGTTACCTTTCATTAACAGACAGGTAAGATCTGAAAGAAAGTATATAGACTTACCTGTTTGTTTTTTATATCTAGAGAATATTTTTCTTTTCAAAATCTTTGCTTTTCCTCCTGCCCTGACTAAAATGATGAAAGGCTTGAAGACTTTCTGGAGGCTGAGTGAAAAGCTTCTTGAAAATCCCAAAGTTAGATCTGTGACAAATTGAGCTGTAAACTAATGTGTAAAGCTTCTAATATGAACAGAAAACAAATTTCAGCTCTAACATAATAAGAAGATAAAAAATAAACATTTTATATATCTTTGCAAGACAAAATAAACCCATATTTAAGTCTAGGAATGACTAATTAAAGCACAGACATATGACTCATAAGCGTAACACATACCCAATACTACAAAAGCTAACTTATTACTATAAATATCATGCAAATCAGACAGAGCAAAAACTGCAGTTTTGAAGCTACCAATATTTTATATATAAAAACATTCTGCTGTCAAGAGAAGAATATAAATGCACTGCTGAGAGCCAGAGCCAATATCAATACCACTGTTTTTAAAGGAAAATTAAAAATGGTAAACTAATCCTCTGCATGACAGCTGAAGTCTTACAGTTTGTGAGTCTTCCATCTACATACACCAACGTCAATTAGCATTACGCTAGGATTAGGGAATCCATTCCTGGATGGGTTTATCCATTCCCAGGAATTCGGCGATCCCTTATGTCATTCCTGGGAATCCCGGGCTCCCGGGGAAGACACAGTGAACGGGCATCTCACATGTGAACGGTTTTAGAACGACCGACACTTATTTTTAATAAAACTACTGCAATATGTTGACACCAATAAAAGATTAACCTTATCTACAAGCAGTTCATGCTGTCATATAAGTACATGTATCTAGTACAGGGGTAAGAAAACGTTTTCGGCTTGCGAGCTACTTTTAAAATGATCAGGTTGAAATGATCTACCTACATTAAAAATGTATATATATATATATATATATATATATTGCATAATTTTACTGTCAAATAATGCAAAGAGTACGTGACATGTGTTTCACCCTTTACGTTGTGCCACGGCGTGTGGTTCGTTTATTTTATAGCATGTAGATCGGTGTAATTACATTCATGGCATTCGTAGTCTGAATCACAATCTGATTGTATGGGTGGTTATCTACCAGGTAACGCTTGTGTCAGCAAACATCCGCCATGGTGCCCTCTTCAGTTGCGAGAAGCAGATCATAGAATGTTGCAAAGTTTTACTGTCAAATAATGCAAGAGTACGTGACATGTGTTTCGGCGTAATTCTGGGCTTATCAGGCTTACACACTCACTGCACCACTTCTCGGGAATCGAACCTTGGACGTCAGCGTCAGAGGCGAAGCCACGGCGTGTGGTTCGTTTATTTGACAGCATGTAGATCGAGGTAATTACATTCATGTCATTTGTAGTCTGAATCACAACCTGATTATATGGGTGCATGTGGGATGACCAGTGTGTTATTAGAAAAGAGATTTCAGACTGGCCGCCCTGTATGTCAATCAAGTGGCAAATGCCATAGGGAGGATATATGATAGACTAACGTTTAAAAAAATTTTTTTTGAATGCAATGCGATCTACCTGATCAGATACAGACTTGTTCTAAACAATGCCCGTGCTTGCCTTTGCTCTGAAACACAGCCATTTCAGCTTTTACTGATGCATCCAGTTTCTTGTCATCATTCTGTGATGGCAAGTTTCTTGGCACAGATAATGTGGATGCAACAGACTGACGCATTGCAATTTCAAGTTGCTGTCCAAAGCTGTTGTCTGACAGACGTTAATGAAGTCTGCACAGTTCCGGCATTCGTGAGCTGCAGAGTGCAGACTCTTCCCAGTCCACTGTACTCAGTCTTAGTCGGAGCCGGGAGACTGACGACTTCTGCTGGTTGACGGAATCAATCTGCAACACACTACACTGTGGGCCAAAAAACTGTGCCACTTAATTATTTTCAACTATAACTCTGTTATTTCTTGATCGATTTTTACACTTTTACACGCTATATATGCGAGCTTGGCCGTTCCCGGTTTCCCAGTACAGTAGTTTAATTCCCAGGAATGCGGGAATGAAAATGACCGTGAATCATGTGCTCCCGATTACCTGGAATGGACTCCCTCGCTAAGATTTGTCTCTGAATGCTGGGTAAAAGGAAAGTCCTTAAAGAAAACCCACACAGCAGTAGAAAGAACTGGAAAACTCCACACAGGTATCAGGATTGGTATCTGGGATTACTACTGGAATTAAAAAAAAATCTTTTTCCAAAATGAATTGTCCCACAAGGCATGTTACATATACTTTATACAAATTCAGCCTCTGATGAATAATTTAATATGCTACTAGGGGTTTTGCCCCCTGCTTGCTTTAGTTACCAACCTAAGCTCAACCCCCCCCCCCCCCGGTCTTCATGTCACTGCCACTTGTGAATGTGGATTTCTTTGACCAAACAGTAAAAGCTTTTAATTCTCGTGGATACGCCTCTTCATTGGGAAGAAACACTACTTTTCCCTGATGGCAACAGCAATTAGACGACTACAAGTCTCCGACTTAAAGTTTAAATCCAAACAATATATTCAATCTCTTTTTGCTGTTCAGTTATTTTACCGAGTAATCATTTCTGTCTAATGCGATTTTTACTATCATTTTTTTTTAACTTTCGAATTTTTTACAGTCTCATCTTGCGGGACGTGAAAGTATCACTCTGAAAAAGTCATGCCTCGTTCCTGGCTAAAGAGTGTCATCTCGTCCCAGGATTTTTATTATAATAGAGAGAATTACTTTGCAAGTGGCATATAACATCCATCAATGCTCTAAACCCTCACTCAGTCACACAGGGTCAATGTCAAGTCACCAATTAACTTGATCTGGTTTATTAACCTTCTGGGAGATCCACAGATAAAAGATGATCCTCCATCCATCATTTTTATGAATTTGTTAATCCAATAGTGCATTATGGGAAGCCATAGCCTAACTCAGTAACACCAAGCACAAAGCAGGTCTGCCATGATTGGTGTGGTAATGCATTGCAGGGCCCACTCACACACACACATACTGTATGTTTTGTCACATGGTAGGGTCTGATAGGGAATCTATCCTTGCTTTAAAATGTTCTATGCAGACCTTAGTATCGTCAGACCTTTGACTCTTGCTCCTTTAAATCACACTGACAAGTCTGCAGCCCCACTTGTGGTTACCGTTATGATGAACTAGGATTGACTCTGTCTGTGGTTAAAATACTTGGCCTCTTCTCTTATTTCTAGATCCCAGAAGGTTAATTAGAAAGAGCTGAAAGCAAGCAGTACAGGAGATTCAAACTTTTATCCACTCAACTCAATACAGAATAATTTTTTTCTAAACTAGGATTCTTAATGTGCAGAAGCAAAGCAAATAGATGTGATAACTCAGTACAACCTGGATGGATAGCAGCTATTCTTGCTAGAAGTCTAGACACCCAATGTTCCTAAATGTCGGATGGCTTTTTCAATCTTGTGTTGTGCTTTTCAGCTAATCTTAGATCCAAATTGGTTTCTGGATGGATATCCATGGAAAAAGAATGAGAGAGCTTAAGAACCTAATTCAAAATGGCACCACAGAAATATTAAAAAAACATATACAGAAAAAAGTTTTTTTTTTAGAAACTACTGGCAATACATTCTCTCTGGCACAAAAGATTCCTAACAATCATCTTTCCAAACTTGTTATGGTTTGAGGGGTTATCACTGTGCTAAATCCATTTTTGCATCTATGTGTATTTTGTAATGTTCTTTTCATTTCGAGGTTATGCTTATTCTCTGTTGTAATTTTATTTAATTTCCATGCTCTATATTTTTTTTTTTCTTTTTTATTGTTTGACTTTTGACTTGAGCTTTGTGTATCGGGAATTGGTATTCTGGAACATGCTGTTTATCCAGTTTCACCTTGACCTGTTTTGATTATAATATTCTCTCACCTTCTAGTCATTGTGGCAATTTTTTTTACAGCTCTGCCTCTCACACTACATTCACATAACAAATTGTTTAATGTGCAAAGCAATATTCACACAAATAAGTAAATGAAAGAAAAATTACAAAACACAGTTCCATAAAAAGAATTCACCTCCTTGGAAGTTTTCCCGTTTTACTATTACAGTGGAACCTCGGGTCATGAACGTCTCTGAACACATACAAATCGGGTTATGACCAAAAACTTTGCCAAACTTTTGCATCTGTTCACGACCACACACTCGGTATACGAACAAGCCAGTTTCCCTTTCAGTTCGTATGCGGCAAAGATTTCCACACGTGTTTCCACACCCTGTGCAGCGAGTGAGAGAGAGAGAGAGAGAGACACACACACACATGCGCAAGAGCGAGAGTTAGAGGGCCGGCCGCATAAGACCGAGAAGGCAGTTAAAGAATGCACCGGGCTTGTTTTTTAAGAGGCAGATTCAAGCATTGTTTTAACCTTGTTGTATTTAATGAAGACTTTTTTCTATTGGATTTTAACCTCCACTTCACTTCTGTTTACAGAGATCGGTTCGTAGCGTGCATTGTTGCAATGTTACTTTTCTTGGTGGTTTATTAAATTACAGATTTTTCAAATGTTCATTTTTTTCCCTGTGCTTAAAACTCATTAAAAAAAGTGTTTTTAGCAAGCAGTTCGTAGCGCTATACCGTGAACTCTTGCAGTGTTAGTTTTCTCTGTTGTTCAAGGTTTTCTCATTGTTATTCGAATTTTTTACATTTAGTTTACTATTACGCTGTGAATTCTATGGTATTGTTAACTATATTTGTGCTTAAAAATCTATAAAAAAATATATATTTACATACAGTTTATACTGTCTGGAATGGATTGATTGTATTTACATACAATCCTATGGGGGAAATTAATTCGGGTTACGACCAGAGTTTTGGAATGAATTACGGTCGTGACCCGAGGTTCCACTGTATATAACAGTGAATGAGAGCGGATTTAATTTGGCTTTTCTGACACTAATCAGCAGAAAAAGACTATTTAATGTCAAAATAAAGACAGATTTCTATATAGTGGTCTACATTATTTATAAATACAAAGCCCAAACTGTTTGCATAAGTATTTTCCCCCTTCGGTCAATAATTAGTAAATGCACCTTTGGCATCCATGATAGCCTTAAGCCTGTATGTACAGGTCTCGGTCAGCTTTGCACATCTGGACAATTCAAAGCTTCTCCATTCTTCTTTGCTAAGCTGCTGAAGCTCTATCAAGTTTCATGGGGGCCATGAGTGAACAACCTTTTTCCAAGCCCATCCACACATTCTCACATTCTAAAATATCAAGTGTGTGTCAGAGTTGATAAAGTAATCTGTTCCAGTCTTGGTGGTGTTTACGTTACACAGCCTAAATGTGGCCTAAGCATTTACATACACTTTTACCTCATGTGGATTGTGACATATTAATATAGGAAAGGCTTAAACACGAATGCCGACATTCTTTTTTCTGCTTATGCTTTTTTCAATATTTTACAAACAGAGTTAGCTTTATTTAAAAAAATATGATTCTCCTCTCTGCACATGATTGTTGTCGAGTGTCACATGATACTCAAAAATAACATAATCAAGGAAAATCTCTGAGCAGAAATCCAGTCTTTTTAAACTGGGATCAAATATGAGTGACCAGTATTTAATGGGATGTCAAAAATGACTTTTATCTGATCTCAAAATAATCTGATACCAGGTGATTTTTGGTGTTGATACTAAAATCCAATCTGTATCAGATATGTGGAAAAATCAGGTCACATCAGAGTGGTGCTGTAAATATGACCATACATTCGGGAATACTAGAAAGCTGTTCAGGGATAAACCAAGGCCAGAAGACAAATTTCTGTATTTTTTTAACGCTGCAGTCTGAGTTAACCTGATGACTGCATAAGTGAACTGCTGCTATCCACTAAAGCAATGCTGGCTCTGGCATACTGGCTGGCTACGTACACAATACAAACAAAAAGCAGCTGTCATTCAATTGGTGGAGTGGTGTACTCCACAGACACAATGGAAACAAGACAGCCACCTCCTGCTTCTTGGCTGGTAGGCTATGTGGACAAGAGAGAGAATTCAGTCGCCATCTAGAGCAACTTTGAACCAGTTACACAGACAAAACAGAGCCATCTGGGGTTTGAGCTGTAAAATACTGTACACTCATCACCTTAATAGATAGACACACAAAAACAAAACTGATCCCACCTTCTTGGAGATTAAAAGAGAGCAGCCAGGTCCTTACTGGGTATCTGGTTTAATAAAATCAGGTGAGTTGCCACTTGTTGTAGCAGAACCAACTTAACAAGATAGGACTTAAACCATTTATCAAGACACAGGCAGTTTCTTAGGACAGAGTAACTACCATTCAGTAAGAACCACATAAGACAGGTGCTTCTGAATGTGATACAGATGACTCAACGGAAAAGGAGAAGTAAAAATAAACATTAAAACCAATATTTTGACAGCTTCGGTTTGTGGCAACTGAGAGGAGGTGTGTCAAAAATATGTAATGGGGGTGTAGGGACTAACATTGTTTGTGTCCTAGGTTCAAATTCCATGCCTGTTCATTTTCTTTCAGATGATCTGTCAAGATGAGTTGGCATTCATCTGGGTACTCCAGTTTTCCTACCACTGTATATGCCCAAAGACAAAATGGCAACTCGAAATTGGCCCCAGTGTGACTGCGTGTCTGTGCCTTACAGTGGACTGGCACACAGCCCAGGCCCATGTCCTGCCTTGTACCCATTGCCACTATGATAGTTGTTGGCAACCCATGACCCTGAATTTGATGAAGTGGGTTTGAGAATGTTATGTTGTTTAAAACACAATACTTAACTCAAAAGCAAAAATAGAGTAGTAAACCGAAAACTTCCAACGGGCTCAACAGATTTTATAGGCACTGAAAGTACAAAAACATATTCAGCATGTTCAAAAACTCCCAAATCATAACAGTTATGGCACGCAGCTGGGGGTGGTACCCAGCCGGGACACCCAAGAGGACCGGAGGAGGGCTTATGCCTCCTCCAGACCACTCGAGGATGACCGCCCTGGTGGCTGTGGGGACCACGGGTACAGAGCTTTGAAGTTCAGCCCTGTAGGGGCTCGTGGTCACCGCCAGGGGGCGCCCCGATGCCTACAGAGCCCTGGACCTCAGCACTTCTGCCACACCCATAAGTGCTGGGAGGAGGAGGATCAGGGACACCTGGAGTGCTTCCGGATGCAGAGCCGGTACTTCCGCCACACTGGTGAGTGCCGGTGGAAGATTGTCAGGAGGCACCTGGAGCACATCCGGGTGATTATAAAAGGGGCCGCCTCCCTCCATTCAATGGCTGAAGTCAAGTGGAAGAGGACAGAGCTCGGAGCAGAGGAGTGGAGGCAGACCTGAAGAGGCAAAGACATTGCATTGAGGGCCTAGACTGAGGGTGATTGGTACTGCGGCACTGGGTTTGTGTGTGTTTCATACTTGTAAATAAAGTGTAAATAAACGTGTGTGGGTGATAAAAATCATGTCTACCTGTCTGTGTCCAGGCTGCTTACCACACAGTATAACCACAGAGTCTTCCGGTTATATCGAGCTGAAAATAAAGCCTAAAAGAAGTGATGAGTCTAGAGATGTTTTATGTGCCATGTAACTGTGTGGTTTGAAAAGGCCAACTTATAAGTTACCATTTGATTTGTCTGAACAGTAAAGGCTGGTTACTGACTTTGACTCAGCAAGATAAGGGTATTCTGACTGGCCATAAATCAAGTTAACACAATTTGGAGTTTTGCTACATGTCAACAAAAGTGCATCTGGTCCCACTGGATGAAGTAATAAATACTTATAAAAAAATGTTTTTTAGAAAAGTACTGGACTTTACATTAATGACATGCTTTCACTATTGCAAATCTGCACATCACTCTACATCTTCACAATTATTCTTCTCCTTTGCACATATCTATCTCTCCAGTGGCTCATATCCTATTTATCCATTCACTTGTTTATTGAATTCACTTTCTTTATTTTAGAGGCATGCAAGTCTACCATGAACAAACCCTAGGCGTGTCTTTATAATAAAGGATGAAATGGAGCAAACACTGGGAGAATGCGTGGACTCCATATGTGCAGCAGTTAAGCTGTCAATTGAACTCAACATTAAAATTATTTTAACCAATTAGCTGCCACTGTGCCCATCAGTTACTCACTCATATAAAAAAACGAGCATAGAAACAGGAAGGTACCATTACCTTTATGGAGAAAACAAAAAGAAAGATAGAAAAAGAAGACTTTGGTATAGTTTTCATTCAGCCATCACTGACAAAAGACTTTAGGATAAACAAATCAAGCAGCTAAAAATACGGGTAGAATAGTCTTATTATTTATCAGACGTGTAGCAAAGACCCTGCTCATCTGTCCTTGCACTATATTTGTACACTTGTTTAACAATCAGAACATGCAACCACAATCAGTTGACATTTTTACTTCTACTCTTTTCTGATTGCATTGTGGTGATTTAAGACAGCATAGCTTTATCAGACTCAATGCAAATAAGTTATAAACCACAATTATACCAGATTGTTCAAAGAATCAATTAACCAAAATTCATCTTTTTCTTTAAGAAGATGTTATTCTGCTGCAAGAAATAAAAGCAAAGTGAAAAAGGAAAGTAGTATTCTATTTTTGCTTTTGAGTTAAGTATTGTGTTTTAAACAACATAACATTCTCAAACCCACTTCATCAAATTCAGGGTCATGGGTTGCCAGCACCTATCATAATGGCAATGGGTACAAGGCAGGGCATGGGCCTGGGCCGTGTGCCAGTCCACTGCAAGACACAGACATGCACTCACACTGGGGCCAATTTCGAGTTGCCATTTTAATTCACATGAACGTCTTTGGGCATATACAGTAGTATGAAAACTGGAGTACCCAGATGAATTCCAAATCACCTTGACAGATCATCTGAAAGAAAATGAACAGGCATGGAATTTGAACCTAGGACACAAACAATGTTAGTCCCTACACCCCCATTACATATTTTTGACATACCTCCTATCAGTTGCTACAAACCGAAGCTGTCAAAATATTGGTTTTAATGTTTATTTTTACTTCTCCTTTCCCGTTGAGTCATCTGTATCACATTCAGAAGCACCTGTCTTATGTGGTTCTTACTGAATGGTAGTTACTCTGTCCTAAGAAACTGCCTGTGTCTTGATAAATGGTTTGAGTCCTATCCTGTGTAATAAAATAAAGAGTCCTTTCAAATAGAAAAACATTTGGGGTTTTATCCCCGTATATTGTCGTCCAGACAGCAATGAAAAGAATGATTCAAATATGACTTTTCAGTACACAATGAATGAAATACTGTTACAAAATGGCGTTTATATAGCAGATGGGATGATGGGAGGAAGTGGTTGACTGGAAGTGACGATTGGAGGCGGGAACACGGAACCAACGTCACCAGGAGTAGACTGGAGTAATCGAGTGGGAACCGGAAGTGATGTCATCAGATGGAAACCGGAAGTGACGTCATCACGGCCATTTCGGATTTGTGAGTTTGGAAATGTTTTATTTATCTTCTGGTTTTCTGTAGATAGAAAGAGATTCAGGTAAGTACCACGTGATAAACCCTTGTCTCGCGAGATTTCACTCACCTTTAGGCTCTTTGACTGCCTCCAACTCGCACGTGTGTGACACCTGTTAAGTTGGTTCTGTTACACCGAGTGGCAGCTCACCTGATTTTATTAAACCAGATACCCAGTAAGGACCTGGCTGCTCTCTTTTAATCTCCAAGAAGGTGGGATCAGTTTTGTTTTTGTGTGTCTATCTATAAAGGTGATGAGTGTACAGTATTTTACAGCTCAAACCCCAGATGGCTCTGTTTTGTCTGTTTAACTGGTTCAAAGTTGCTCTAGATGGCGACTGAATTTTCTCTCTTGTCCACATAGCCTACCAGCCAAGAAGCAGGAGGTGGCTGTATTGTTTCCATTGTGTCTGTGGAATACACCACTCCACCAATTGAATGACAGCTGCTTTTTGTTTGTCTTGTGTATGTAGCCAGCCAGTATGCCACACCTGTGCCACTTCCCCATTATAAACAGAAATACAAGTGAAGAGGGGAGAAAGAAAAGACAGTGAAAGAAAAGTTGCAAAAACAAAAGGACAGAGGTTAATAAGGAGAAAAGGCAGGAAGCAAAGGAGCTGGTGTGAGCAAGTGAGTGAGAAAGTGAGAGCAGCCTCACTGTAAGAAGGACAGGCAGCTGGGAGAAGTGAGCTCTAGCGGGGTGTTTGGCGACACCTGGGGGCAAACGGACTGGGTCACTCCTGCTGAATTTTGCATTTTTTTTTAATTTTTGACGGCTCACTGCATAAGGCCGTGGAAGGCAGCAGGAGTCAGACGCTTGGGAGTTGGAAGCCCCAGCGTGAGCACCCTGGTTGCTGGGGGAACCCAAGTCTCGGTCTGGCAGAACCCAACAGAGCCAGGGATCGAAAGGCATCCAGACCAACAGGAGAAGGTCAGCTGCAGGTAGGACAACTCCCCTGGTGCAGAGCCTGGATGGGAAAAGCAAGGGAGCTGCCAGCTGAAGAAGGCACCGGGTTTTGTTTTTTAAATGACTGCTTCCAGCCATTGTTTCAACCTCATTTTAATGGATTTATTTATTTGATTTTAACCTCCACATTCACACTGTTTTTAATGGATTATTTATTCATTGACGTTTTGAAGCACTACACTTATTTTGGGATTTTGTTTGGATTTGTTTTGTTGGTTTTAAATAAAAGCACTTCTGCACTTTGCACCTTTCTCCTTCCTTCATTGGTGCCCTCATTGTCCAGCTCATCCGGTTACGTTATCAACGGTGTTGGGTTCAAGGGCTCTCAAAAGGGAAGTGGAAGCGTGAAGCAGAACCCGCATTGTCACACAGGGAGCCATATGTTATATATGAGACCCAGGCTGTATATTATTGAAAGGCTCCTGTGGTGATGTGGAGACAACAGGCACTCCTTTGTGTACAGTATCTCTGACATTGTGTTCTTAACCTAAAAGCAAAACAGCTTGTGTCCCAGAACTGATTCAGAAAGGACTGATGGGGTTATGAGCTGAGACTTAAAAGGCTCTTCTTTCATAAGGCCATTGAATGTACCGTCAGGAGGAGAGGAGGGCAAGTGTTATGTTGGCAGGAGGAACAGGGACAAGTGACATTGTTGAAAAGGTATGGTTACGCATTATGAATTAGGAAAGTAGGCAAGTGCTTTGGACATTCCATCTATAATTATTTATTTATTTATTTTACTTAAAGATTTTATTTGGAGAAAATAACATCCCATACAGTCAAGACTTACTTTTACAGCAAACAAAATAACATTATACATACATCAAGTCAAACTTAATAAACCAGAATTCAACCCTCAACCAAGAGTGAGAGAGAAGAGCCAACGGCAAGAGCAAAGAAAGGAAATATCCTTTCCCCAATATAAAAGCTTATTCTAAAATTTTATTAATTAGATTTTGCCATATTTAAAAAAATTGAACAGATCCTCTGAGTGAGAATCAGTTTTTTCCAATTTCAAATAGTATAGAACATCAGCTACCCACTTACTTAAAAGAGTTGGGTTGGTATTTTCCGGTTAAGCAAGATAAGTCTACGTGCTAGTAGTGTGGCATAGGCAATTACAAGCAATTTGTCCTTCTCCACTTTAAGCCCATCCAAGAATACACCAAACACAGCTGTTAATGGGTTAGGAGTGATTGTGACACCAAGGCTGTCTGATAAGCATTCAAAGATTTTTGTCCAGAATAGTGCTAATTTGGTGCATACCCAGAACATGTGGTCCAGTGAGGCTGGAGCTCGATTGCAATGTTTACAGGTTGAATCTTGGCCTGAATACATTTTGGACAATTTTAAATGAGACAAATGCGTTTGCTAATGTGGATGATTGAATGCTTTCTGTATATGGAGCTAGAGTATATTCCTTGCATGGCTGCCTTCCACTCCTTTTCTGACAAGTGAAGGATACTTTCCCCACCATACCCTGTAAATTTTGAAAGTAAGGGACTTTAAAATATTTTGTATATCATTGAGATGTTGTATGAGACTTCAAGACTGATCAATATTTCTTCTGGAAAAGAATTGTGTGTGAAGTGAGAAAAACTGAGCAGGTTGCTTTTTAGTAAAGTTTTTGATTTGAAAACCCCATTTATATTTATAAGTAGAGTCCATAAGAGCCAGTGAGTTTAGAATTTTATTGTTCGTAAGTTACTTAAAGCTCTCCTAGTAATCATCCGTCTATTGTTTTTTTTTCATTTTTGTTAATAAATTACCATTTAGATGTCACTTTTTCATCTACTTAGATTTATTTAGAGTTTGAAAAACTGCTCAACTGGTTCCCCCACAGGCTGCAATATCTAATACATACAATAGCTCTCACAAAATAAATGAATTGGCAGTGTGATTTTGAAATCTATGGTATTGAATATAGTCTCTTACATTACTTTGATCTTAATGATAGACAAGCCACTGTAGAGGAGTATAAATGCACACACAACAGCACTGTCCTCAGAGCACATCCATCCAATGAATCTAATAGCATCCTGCCATTTTGTTGTTGAATATCATCACATTATTCATATTCAGAGTTGTGGTGGTAACCCAAAGAAAATAATCCTTTTAAAATGACTAATTACTTCTCTCAAATTGTAACAAAATTATTTTACTCATTAGTCACATTTCTTATTACTTTACATTTGCATTTTCTAAAAAACCCATTTAAATATTTACCAGATGGAAATAACAAGGATGACACCCCAATATCTTGCAGTATTTTAACCAGTATCAATGAATTTACATTTAAGAAAGTAAACTATGTGATTTACATTAGTATTGTGCCATTTCAAACAAATGAACCAGAAAGGAATAACCTTTAGTTTACAAAAAGAATGGGTTTGATTACCCATAAGCCACGGCAAACATGTTGCATAGAGTAAGCTTCTATCCATTGCAGTTACATTGTCATTTTCAAATTGCCTTTACTTTTTGATTTACACTCATATAATAATCATGTGTGTGTTGGATGTTGTGGTTATTATTCATTGCTTTGTGTTTGACCTAAATTTTTGACTAGTAATTTAAGTACTTAATGTGTGCGACTCCTAATCAAAAAATGCAAAAATTACACCGAATGCAAAAGGAAAAACATTAAAGGCAATTTTTATTTATCCTCCTAGAATTGTTTTTATTATATGACAGCTTAAAGACTTTACATTAAGAATTAGAAATAGCAGATTTGCACAGTTATTAAATGTAATCATTTATGAATGACAAAAATAATAAAGCTTGCAGACAATCCATTTAGAATTAGAGGTCAACAGGCTACAATGGCAGCTTTTAACACTCACAGCAAACAAAACTGCTTCGCTGAACAACATTTTATAGACTACCATTCATTCACATTAAATATACTAATTAGCAGAAAAGTTATGGGCAAAGTTATTGTATGAAGGGATTAATGTAGCTGGTTTTACTTTGAATATTATTGTGCAGGTCCTTAAAAGTGTGTATATGGCACTGCTATCATTAATTTTCCTAAACACTTGTTACAGTATTGGGTCAAAGAATTGGTGAGGGTGCCTGTCCACTGCTAGGCAGAATGGTATGCCCAGGTTGGTTGAAAAGTGTATACAAATACAGTTTTAAAATAAAAAGAATAAAAATAGAAAATAAAGTAAATACATAATATGTAATAATGGATCACACCATGTATAAAAAGTAATGAGTTGAACTTATTCAGCACAAAGCTACTACAATAATTAAGTTATGCTAATCTCCTTTCTTCTTTGAACATAGGCAGATCCTTTCAAACAATTCATTACTGAAATGTACATTATTAAATTATTCAATTTTCATCATGTTTTCTAATTTTCAGGTTCTTCAGAACATTTTATTACTAATATTAAATTACTTCCAAAGCCCTGATCATATGGTTGTTTTGCAAGAGTACATTCAAATAATTCAATCCTCTCATTCCTTTTTTCTCATAATGATGGCATATTTAATTTTGTCTCTTTTCAATATTCCCTTTTCCCTTGACTACTGCTGGCTCAAAGCAGAAGCCATGTCTGGTTGAGACACAACTCCTGTCTTGAATCTCAATTGATTGTCTCTAATCTGCCAGCACAGAAGGCTGCCCAACCTGTAACTGAATCAAGAATCAAAGGTGTGACATATGGGACCCTGTGACTAGGCTTCATATGAAGTCACGTGACGTTTTAATCCTGTTACTGATTACAGAGCTTCTTCTTTATCCAACTTTAATTTCTCTATTATTAATGCATATTATACCAAAAAGAATAAGAAATCCTTAATTCTTTACTTCAAACTACAAATGAAGATTCTGAAAAAATCAAGTGAAGATGATACACTAGTTTGCTAACAACATATTTGCTCAAACTCAGTTTTTCTTTATTGGCTAGTAACAACAATAAAAAAACATGTTTAATTTCCTAACAATCTCTTCTTCTGATTGCATTGATTGCTGATAATAAACCTGGTCTGCTGGGCCTTCTTGAGAGCTGACACTGTGACCCGTTGTCTGTGAAACTCGCCCATCACTCTTGACAGCTGTAATTTCCAAGGTAATTCATACCTGACTGATCAACACTGATTTTTTGTCTTAATCTTTAGGGCATACTACATTTTCCTTTCCTAAAGTTAAAAAAAAAGTATGGTCTTCCATCCATTTAAAATTACACACTATAGTTATTTTTTTTTATTGACAATATATTTTTTAACCAAAACACTTGGTGTACATAAAAACATGAATTAGTTTTTGAAATATGCAGACAATACAGTGTAAATGAAGTATTATATGGTAATTTTTCATTTGTCGTCTGGAAGGTAAAATACCATATTCACATTTGCTTTAACATTTAATTAATAAAAATCATATACACTTTTAAACAAATCATTAACAATGTATCATTTATGTCAGAACATAAATGAATTTAATATCACTATCATCATTGTCAAATGCCATATAAAGCATTTCATTGATTAAGACGTTATGGTACATATATTCAAAAATATAAAATTACAAAGCTGGTACATTTGCACAAGGGGAATCTGATGTTACATGAATAAGTTGGACTGATGTCCATTACTGGGAAAGTGGACAAATTGCAGAATACTCCATTATGTTTTTTAGAAAACATAATGTTTAAAAAAAATGTTTAAAAACATTTAAAACTTATTAATAAAATGACAATGAAGCAGCAGACCCCCGTGACCCTATTCGGATTCAACGGGTTAGAAAATGGATGGATGGACAATGAAGCACTATTGTTGTACAAAAAATACAAATAAATTGCACGAAGAACCTGATCTACAGGTACTAAAAGTTTGTCAACCCTAGGCTAAAACAACATACCTTTTTGGATAATGATAAAGTACTTAATAGAGTTAGAAAAGTTATAATAATGGCACAATGCTCCACCACTAACTGAGGGACATGCTGTGTCTGCTGAGGAATTGTTCGGAGTGTCGCTTCCCCCTCCCTTCGGCTAGATGCTGGCTTGGTATGCCTGAGAGGTGCACTTAGTGTGAAGAATTGCAAATTGCAATATTGACAATATTACCGATTTGCAGAGTCAATGAAACGGCCAGCTGCCATTCTAGCTGCTTACCTGTGACACAACTTATTGTGCAGCTGTGTATACCACGGTTACATCCACTGGTTTCACTCACGTTTAAATCAAAGCACAAAGTGATTGAAAAAAGGGACAAAGTATGTACTGTACTATTCTTCAGTGTTCATGACAGTTGCTACATATCCATATCCATGTTTGGGGCACCAAAGTGATTCTTGTATATTATGATTTTGTAAGGAAAAGATTTTGGACAAGAACAAGTCTTCAGAGAGTTGTCAGTCACTGTTTTAGGATGGCTGCTTTAAGGAAACACATAGGAAGAGGCGAGTTCAGTAGACGGAAAACCAGAAGTGACATCATCGCAGGCTAGCCCATCAATCATTCATTCTGCTGGGCCAGGTACAAGCTAATGTTAATACCAGGGACGTGCGGTCAGGGGATGCAGAGCCTCATCATGAAAAGTAAAAAAAATAATAATAATAAAATAAATTTGTCTATTGTTTGTGCTACAAGTTTGTTTTCTGTATGACTCCAATAACTTTGATAATTTTTATTGTCAAAATTGCTCAATTGGCACATTTTCTGTTCAAATACAGGGGGAAAACGCGAGGTGCGGCAGCGACAAGCTGAGCCTCACCTCGGACTGTGCCACACACTGGGTCGATGCATGCAATTGGCGTGTGCTTGTTGCTGTCTCCCTGTATGCTGCAAATATAATGTTTGCAGACATCTTAATTATACACCCTGACTTCCAACAGTGTGGCTAATATCTTTAATGAATGTGTGTGACATATTTAGTCTTGCTGATTGGACCTAAAACTGCAGTGAAAAGGCACAAGGTGAGGCAAACAGTACCGTGCCGCCTTTGAAGGGGACGGATGTGAGCCCAACAGTTGCTTGTTGCTGCTGTTGCTCTACGCAAAGGCTCAAGGCACCAATAAGTTAGCGATATCAGAAAGTCAAGTGCACTGCAGCAGTCCATTTATTTTTATTTTTTGTCCAACTGACTGCCAAAGTAGAAGGTTAAGATTTATAAAACTAAAGGAAAATAATGTGGACTTTTACAAGAAATTGACAGAGATTTTTGTGGAGAAGGACAGGCGCATGGACTTCATTTACAAATAAAGGTAAGACCATACATGGTTTTCAATTTTAAAAAAATGAGATCAGACTAAGAAAAAACAATCTAATATTTAAAAACTAAATTTTGACCTTAAATAAAATATTATTTTGTTTTTCTTGTTATCCTTTTGTTGAACAGTCTGTATTAAAATTGATTAAAGCATCAGAATTAAAAGCTTTAAAAACACCTAAATATTTCAATTATGGTCAAAATTGAAATCAGTTTTTTGGTACACTACTCTATATATTCATTTGTATTGAATGAGTATGAATTGATGAATTGCAGTGGCAAATATAGAACACATGGAGAGTGCAGAGCAAATGCGCTCTCTCTCGATGCTATAAATGTAATGTTCTTTCTTAGCCAAATATGTACCTTACCTATCTGTGTGTGAAGAATGCTGATAAGATATGAAATATAACTAGTAGTCAATGTGCATGCTGCCAATTGAATAGTGAATAAGCTACTCTTTTGGGTTCATATATTTGTAAATCTGACTCTGAAGGAGTCAGTGCCTCACCAGCCATGAACCTCATCGCACATCACTGGTTATTACAGGGTGTAGCCACAGTGGAATGTTGCCAAAAGGAAAAAAAAAAAAGAAGGCAGTAGTTAGGAATTTCTGACCATACTTCATTTTATTTGGACTTGCCCAGAGGTTTGTAACTGCTTCGGTCTCTGCCTAGCTCAACATTTCAATGGGTTAAACAATGGTGCAGACCAAATTGCTTTGCTAAACAATAGTGTAAGCGCATTTTCATTGGTTAAACAATAATATTGTTGCCAGATATCTTGAAGTACATGTACCGCTGTATGCATGTTCAGAGACCAATGTCCTCAGAACACATTCATTTTCAAACCAAGTAAATACAAACGTTTTCTAAGGAAGCAAGCAGGTCTGTTAGCGTAGTGCTGTATGTTGATGAAATACCAATCATAGCAGTCTGATCATCAAAGCAGGTGACTCTTTTGCTAGGGAGGTAAACATCAATGTCCTGTATATAGCTATCAACAATAACCTGTGACAGAATTATTCAGGAAATTTGAAGTTTCTCTTATCATTCCAGTCTCAAACAACAGGTGTCTATTGTCACTTTATCTCTTGTCTTTTACATTTATTATTTACATGTGTTTTTTCCTAAAATCAACACAGAGAAATCTCCTTTTCTTTGAAACACCAATGTATAGCCCATTACAGTAGCATAGTGTAACAGAACCATTTATAATAATAAAAGTAAGAAGCATAACAGCTGTTATTTTACAATACATTCAATAGTACTTCTGTTTTTCAGACGTTTCCTGTGATGAACTTAAATTGTATTATAGCAGTGGTTCTCAAACTGTGGGACGGGACCCCCTAGGGGGCGCGAAGATGTGAACAAAAGAAAAATAAGAATGAAAAATATGAAAAATACATCTATTGAAGCCAAAACAAATTATCTTAAACTACATTCTGATACTAGAAAAATAAATATAGAGTTAGATAAATGCTGATAAAAGTTGAGTAGGTATAATAAAATATGCATCTATGATATATCATTAATTAAAAAAGAACAAATTGGTATTAGTGGGCTCTTTTAAAAAAGCATTTGGGTGCGCGATTAAAACTGTTATGAAAACTCAGGTCGCAAATACTTAAAGGTTAAGAAACACTGTATTATAGAACTATTTGATTTTTTGTATCTAATGATACAGATATTAGTTTCAGCAAAATGTAAACCTGTACTGGATTAAGTAAGTTAATATAAAAATCAATGAATGGATAATCTACGCTTCATGTATAGTCAAACTAAATATTCTGATGCCTATTTTCAGGCAAGTCTGTTCTTTCTTTCTTTCTTTCTTTCTTTCTTTCTTTCTTTCTTTCTTTCTTTCTTTCTTTCAATACATTCAAGAATTACAACAGGAGTCCAGAAATATCACATTGCAAACATTTTTGATTATTTTCATTCTCTTCCAGTTATCAACCATTTAAAGTCTCACATGTATTATTTCCATTTTGCATTGTTTATCTTAATAATGATTTTACAACAGAGCGTGTTCAATTTTTTCTTGGATAAAAATAATTATTGTTAATTGTAAACTTTGAAATTATTTATTTGTCCCGTTGGTTTCAGCCCTTAAACCCCAGCTGTTCACAATGCAGTTGAGTTGGTTTTATTTTTTCATTCTTTTTGCTACGGTTGCTGTCACTTCTGTTAAATGTTACTAACCACTTTATTAACTTCTCTGTGTCTGAGGTACCCTAAGCTCTCTTCGTCCTTTGAGTAAGTGATATTATAAAGCCATGTTAGGACAAGTTGAGTAACATTCCTTAGTATTGAACAGGCTTCCAGATGGCACACTTCATGCAACCAACCCTCATTTTTGGACGCTAAAAAAGGCCTTTTCTGAGTAGATTCTGATAATTTTGCCAAGGAAGCAGCTGGGCAGAAAATGCCTGCCAAAGTTATTCTTTCCACAGGGACCACATTCTCCCCTAGATGTTATTTATTTATTTTTTTGTAAATATGCATCACATTATACTACAAATTACAAATTAGAATTGTAATAGGTAATTTTAGTATTATTTTTGCATTTTTAATAGCTATGGAAATATTTTAGTCACCTTGGTCTCATGAAACATAAAATTGAAATTTAATTGCAGTTAAATGCAAAAATAATCTTCTTTCGGTCATAAATATTATAATATCTAAAATTAATGTCTGAACATAATTCATACATTTGTTTGTTTTGGAAAGGGTTTCAGTTCTGGGCCATGTATAGCTGATTGAAACATTTTTGATCAGACCAATAACAGTTCAATAAATAAACTGTTCCCAAACATTTGCTAATAATACTTACTGTTTATTTCATTATTTCCGTACTCATTTGGCAGGCTCAGGAAGTGGAAAGGCACATTCAAATCACTACAATGAGCTGTGGTGGAAAGGCAAGAAAACCAAGTAAGTGAATTAAGAAAGCTCAAAACATTTTTCAAAAATCAAAGTTTTACCCTAAAGCTCTTTATTACCACTACAAGGGATTTGTTTTGAATCCAAAATTTATGGCACCAGGATTAATTCGTCTCAGAAAAATGTCTTTACAATCTGCAACTTCCTACCAAATGAGGCTGCAGCACTGGAGATGCAATGTTATACTGTATGCAAAATGGCTGCTGAAGCTGAAAGAATCACAAAATGGTGACACCTACAGCAAACAAAATGCCACTGAGAAATATAATCATCATAACAAGAAGATAATAAGAATATATAAAGGAAGGCAGAAAAATAAAAACAGAAGTAAAACATTAAAAATGATGCATGAGGTCAGTTTTAATTTTTGGACCATGACGAGGTTGGAACAACGTATGTTCACTTTACAGAAAGCTTTTTCAACCCTTATTTTCAAATGAATGGAGTACTACTGTTGTATTGATAGTGTGAGTCTCTGTGCAAGAAACTGAGCAACAGAACAGGAAAAACATTTGATTGCCTTCTGGAAAAAAGAATTCCTTGCAAAATGAATAGAACACATTGTTATTTTGTTGTTGAAGATACTAGAAACAGCAGAGAAGACTGCTAACAAATAACAGAGAACACTGCTAAGCTGCTGAGGTTTGTTACCTTACAGCCAATTTACAGCTGTACATGAAGAACACAATATTTTTGATACATCTCAGTCTGGCTTCCATAGGATGCACCATACTGTGAAAGCTCTTTTCAGATTTGACACTTTTGATCAACATATCCTGATTGAGAGACTTAGGATGATATCCAGGTCAGCTCTGAAGTTGTTCTCTTCCACTTTCTCTCTCAGCAACTCCTCTGTTGCTGCTGGTTAAGTTTGTATCATCTTCTGCTACTCTATCCTATAGTGTTGCCCAAGGTTCTGTACTGGGCAATCTTTTCTTTGCCTTCTATTTAGATCCCTTTGATCATATTTTGAACACTTTTAAATGCTTGCCCTACCACTCCTATGCCAAAGACATACATACACACACACACACACACACACATATATATATATATATATAGTAATCCCTTGCTATATCGCGCTTCGACTTTCGCGGCTTCACTCTATCGCGGATGTTAAATGTAAGCACATCTAAATATATATCACGGATTTTTCGCTGGTTCGCCGCTTTCTGCGGACAATGCGTCTTTTAATTTAGGTTACATGCTTCCTCAGTTTGATTGCCCAGTTGATTTCATACAAGGGACGCTATTGGCAGATGGCTTAGAAGCTACCCAATCAGAGCATGTATTACATATTAACTAAAACTCCTCAATGCTATAAGATATGCTTCCCGCGCGGTGCTTGTTTGCTTCTCTCTATCTTTCTCACTCTCTCTGCCTGACGGAGGGGGTGTGAGCAGAGGGGCTGTTTGCACAGAGGATACGGACGCTCCTCTACAAAATGCCGCTTTATCGCGGTGCTTCTGTATACTTAAAAGCACGTATTGATTGTTTGATTGTTTGCTTTTCTTAGCGAGCGCTCTCTCTGACATTCTCTGCTCCTGACGGCGCTCTTTTGAAGATAAGATATGTTTGCATTCTTTTAATTGTGAGAAAGGACTGCCATCTCTGTCTTGTAATGAAGCACAGTTTAAACGTTTGGCTAAAGGGTGTTATTTCATGTCTCGAGGGCTCTAATAATGTTAACAGGGTGGGAGAGTTTATAAGGGCTTAAAATATATAAAAATAACCATACAAACATATGGTTTCTACTTCGCGGATTTTCACCTATCGCGGGGGGACTGGAACGCAACCCCCGCGATCGAGGAGGGATTACTGTATATATATATATATATTGTCACAGATGACGGGGGACACTGCCCGGCCGGGACGCCTGGATAGTCCCCGACTTGGACAATGCTACTCCTCGGCCACAAGAGGGCAGCCGACCGGGGCTATTTGGGGGCCACAAGGACGGAGCTGGGACACTCTTTATGAGAGGATGTGGCCACCGCCGGGGATGCCCGGACAGTTAGAGAACCCTGGATGTAGAAGTAATTCCGAGGACACCGGGAGTGCTTCCAGGTGCTTTCCTGACACTTCCGCCACACCAGGAAGTGATGTCAAGGGGAGCATCTGGGGCTCATCCGGGTCATAATAAAAGGGGAAGCCTCCCTCCAGTAAGCGAGCCAGAGTTGGGAGGAAGGAGACGAAGCTTGTGAGGAGAATAGGAGGTTAAGGAAAGAGAAAGAGAAAGAAGAAGAAGAATAAGAAAAGAAGAAGAGTTGGTGCTCGAGGACATTGTGGTGCAGAAAGATTTAAATAAAAAGAAATGTGTTTTGGACATCCTGGTGTCAGTCTATCTGTGTTTGGGGGTACCCTTTTCACTATATATATATATCTTTTAAACGACTCCATGTTGCAAAGTTATCAAAGTTATAAAACATTGGTTGGCTGAGAATTATTTGCAACTAAATACTGAAAAAGCTGAAATTTTAATTTGTGCACCTGACAATTTTATCCCAAAGATTTTAGATTACATAGGCTCTCTTTCCTCTATTGTGAAATCCACTGTCAAAAACTTAGGAATTTCTTTTGGCCAGAGTTTGACCTTTGACTGTCATGTCAAATGTTTAACACAATCCTGCTTCTTGCACCTCAGGATCATTGCCAAATGCAGGCAAACTGTTTCCCAAACAGAATGGAAGGTAATATTGCATGCATTTGTGTCATCTCGTCTTGATTACTGTATCTATCAGTTCATGTGCTTAAAATCATCCTCACTGGAACACCTACGTTTTGTACAGGAGTGGTGGGTCTGAGGCTAAGGATCTGCGCTGGTATCCTGAAGGTTGCTGGTTTGAATCCCTGTCACTGCCAAAAGAAATCCTACTCTGCTAGGCCCTTGAGCAAGGCCCTTAACCTTCAGTTGCTCCAGGTGCACTGCACAATGGCTGACCCTGTGCTCAGACTTCAAGGGGTATGCGAAACTAACACAAGGACACTAACACTCATTCTTAATATGAGAAATTGTATAAGGCGAAATAAAGAACAAAAAAAAAGGCTGGATGGCTAGACCATCTAAAAGAACTCACATCACACACATCTTTATTTCTTTGCTCTGAGTTCTGATGAAATTCAGAGTTAATTTCTTACTTTCTGAGCCCTACATGGTCAAGCTCCTACTTATAATTACTAAGCTACTACAGCCATACATAACATATACATTATTTAGGTTTTCTGAAGTCCTAGGACTAAACGACATTGTGCATTTGAGGCTCTGGCCCCATAATTGTAGAAATGTCTTCCTGTAGACACGAGACCCGTTTATTCAAGCTCACCTTTATTCAATTTTACTGTGTTTTAATGTGTATGTCAATGCATTTTGCTTTAGATTTGTCAAAAATTTCAATCTCTGGTTTTCAACAGATCTCGATGTTTTAGGGTCCCCTGATAACAAAAACACTAACATCTCCATGATGGGCGTGTGTCTGTGTGTCACAGTTTCTTGAGGGCAGTCTAGAGCTAAAATGACTAGATAGAAAAATACCAAACTCGAAATGTAAGGCAGTTATGAGATGACGATGTGCTGGTTAGTTTTTGAGCCAAATCAGAACCTTCAAATACTTTTAATTCTGTAATTAATTATGAAATCTTCTTGTCAATTGCTGTTGTAATGACCTATTTTATGATCAGAAAGACTGGCATCAGAGCGGTAAATAATTACTGAAATGTTATAGAATACTTTTTTCCTTGTCTATTTATGCGGGTTATCATGTTTTATTGAACTTATCTATGCATATTATTCTTGGTATTAATTTGTTTAAGCTTACATTTATGTGTCAGTAAATTTTACTGTATATATCTATGGATTTTACTCTTAGTTTTAATTGATTAGCTCACTTGTGAGTGTCTGTGATGACTGCTTGTAAAGCACTTTATGACATTTAGTTCGGCAGAAGCAGAATAATTTTTAAATTTATAACCAGATGATGTGACAAGAACAAACTGGAGTACACACTGGGGTCAAAACTAAAGAGACAAACCAGAAATGAGAGACAACAATCAGAATTGTAAATCGGATAGTAATTCAGAAAACCAAGAATGAAAACACCCAGAACCACATGACAGATTTTGCATTATTGTCCAAAACACATCTACCCGAACAACGCTTAAATGACCTTTGAAAGGGTGGCGTCCATGACGTCATGCAAGCACTCTATCGGGGACTTATCGTAGGTTGCCTCTGCAGAATCAATGTAAAAGTCACAAAATGGTGGCAGTCATCAAGGTTTCAAATGACACCCTGATAAAACACTAAAAAGTAACTGCTTAGTCAGGAACCAAGATAGGCCAAAATAAATTCTTTAGTCAAATTTCTTGAACTCACAAACTCCAGAATAGCCTCTAAGAGGTCCCAAGAACTCCTCAAGTATAAAAATAAAAAAATAAATAAAGAATACCAATCAGAATAAAGTAATACTTTTATTCTTGAAAAGTGTTATTTAAATAAAATGTACTTACTTACTTAACCTTCAGATTGCTCAGACTTTGTTCAACCACAGGTTGCATCAAGGAAGTCAATGTGGGGAATGAAGGCAAAACTGCCCAAAGAGCATCTCCAAAAAGATATTTAGTACTCCTCTGTCATCTTTTTTTTACAGTTATCCACATTTTTGTTCTTATTGTATTATTTTTAAAAGCACAATATAACATTCATAATGTATCAAAGTCCATATGATTAAGAACATGTAGACCCACTACATCTCATGTAGATAAAAGTGATCATGTTAATAATTAAATGACATTTCATAATGGAGGTTGAATTGGTCAGAATGAGTACAGTTAAAATAACCTTATTGTAGTTCATCTGATGTCTGTCAGTGCTATAATGGCAATGGGTTTTATCCTTCAGAATTGGAAGGGGCGAAGGCAGCTGCAGAGTGGTGGTGATGCCAGGCCATGCCAGTTCTTCCATTACATAGAGAGAAATGGAAGCTGTATTAACAGTTGCTCCACTCCACTAAAAGTGCCCAAGTGTACAGCTTAGGTAACCTTATTGTAGTTCGTCTGATGTCTGTGAATGCTTCAATGGCATGAAGCAGTTTATGGCACTGCATAAAGAACCTGCTAAACTTAGGTCTGATAACCTAATAAATGACTGCAAGATCTGGAATGAACTTGCTTGAGTTTAGTACCAGGTTGCAAAAGGATGTTTAGTAAATTTGGAAAGAACTGAATGAACACAGTCCTGCCTTGCGCCCTGTGTTGGCTGGGATTGGCTCCGGCAGATCCGCGTGACCCTGTACTTAGGACATAGCAGGTTGGATAATGGATGGATGGATAGATGAAGGAACACAGTGAGTAGAATGGAGCAGTGGGGCTTCAAGAGGTGGATTACAAAGAGAAAGAGGAATTACAGAAGCCAGAAGTAGGAGATCTTACTATTCCAACAATGTGCATCTACTGCATATGCAGAGGAGAGAACATGGAATCTAGACTCATCAGAATTTGCTTCTGTTTGTTTTGATCAGTGTGTCTGGCCAGAATATTTACAGAGATATAGTTTAATTTTTATTACATTTGTAGACATTCTGTAAGCCAATTATGTGGTACCTATCAGACTTTTCCACTATGTAAACACCGTGTGCAAATTTATATCCACTATAACCACTACATGAAATAAATTCAGAAACAGGAGAAAAAAAAGTGTGCTTCATGTACTGGAAATGTTTTAAGTAATGATCACTCCATTTAATTGGCAATATTTTAGCCAAAAAGCAAGTTACCTGTATTTATATTTTTCTTTAAGTGTTTTGGAGCCCTCTAGTGTCAGACTCAGCAAAATAGAGACGCAGGAGCATTGTCCTCTTGCTTACTCCTCTAGTTGTCACTTGGGTTTTTATCCTAAAAAAACAGAAGGGGAAGAGCTAGCTGCAGGGTGGAGATGATGCCAGGCTTTTTCTTCTTCTGTGAGTTCCTCCATATCGTAGTGGGAAATGGATGCTGTATCAAAAAATTATTCCACCCCACTACCAATGCCCCCGGTGTATCCTTAACACGATCTCCATAAGAGACTCACCAGACTTCAGCTTGAAGAACTAATAGACAAGGTGTGAACACATTCTCCATCTTACAAGAACGCATTGATTTGTTTGACAGACTTCCTTCAGTACCCATGAATTTAGGCTCTTAAATGACACTAATTGTTAGAACAAGAATCTTATCAGCACGGTTTTGTTTGCTTACATGACATTAAAAGTAGCCTGTAGAGCAACAATGATAATATATAAACAGACAATAAGATAGGTTAAGTTATCAACTGGCACTTTTCAATGACTCTGGATGTTGAGGAAACCAACGATGCAATTACACTATTGATTAGGTTGTATTGCTTTAAAACTATTATTGATGGTAGGTAAGTATGGTTTCCTATAATAATGAATGGAACTGCACAACCACATAAGTACTGATATCTGAAATGTATTTTTTGTTATTGTCATTTAACCAATACAAAGTACTGTAGTTAGATTCCAGCTTATGTAAGAAAGTGATGCAGCATTTATAGCTGGTGCAACAAATAGTTGGCTATTTCCCTGTTTGCCTTAGAATGCATATGTCTGGAGGTGCACATGCTAAATTTGCTTTAAAATTGCTTATCATCTGTTCAAAAAATTCTTGGAGCCACCATTAGATTTTACATTTTTAACCATTCAGTGTTTAATTGGATTGATTGTGTCTCCAAAGTGTCTACAATAGTGTCTGTTTAACTTCTCTACCAAATGCAGAAAAATCTATATTATCATCCATCCATTTCCCAACCCGTTGAATCCGAACACAGGGTCACAGGGGTCTGCTGGAGCCAATCCCAGCCAACACAGGGCGCAAGGCAGGAACCAATCCCAGGCAGGGCACCAACCCAACGCAGTACACACACACCCACCAAACACACACTAGGGACAATTTAGAATCGCCAGTCCACCTAACCTGCATATCTTTGGACTGTGGGAGGAAACCGAAGTACCCGGAGGAAACCCACGCAGAAGAACAAGCAAACTCCATGCAGGGAGGACCCGGGAAGTGAACCCGGGTCTCCTAACTGTGAGGCAACAGCGCTACCACTGGGCCACCATGCCGCCCAGCTATATTATCAGTTGTAATTCATTTTTTCTGTTCTTTTTGATTTATTTGAACATTGAGATGTTGTGCCTTCATTGTTTTCAAAATTGCAATTAACACACATTGAGGAGACTCCAGTTGCTAACCACGGTGTGATCAACAGTTCCTTAAAAGAAAGTTGCAACACATACCTGGTTCTATATCCCAGCTTTTCATATGATTGTAGAAAGCGTTTCTGTAGTAATATCCAAACTATTGTTATTTTTATGTTTTTGTTTTCCACCAGAGGTTCTCCAAGTTTCATTATTCATTTTGACATCTCTTGATGACCCATAAGTGCATTTAAGTGAATTCCAACAACTGAAATGTAAGTTTGCTACTTTACTCTCCATAACTATTCACAAGAGCATTAAATTCATAACAGAAAAAGCCTCATTTATTAAAGTTAAAAAAAAATCTAAGTGAATTGTGTCAGACTTATACTTTATTTCCCAGTAGGCTATTACATACAGTATAATCATGAATTGGTACTCTGCTACATATGGGGAGTAGCATTGCCTGTTATATACATTTTTAATAAAGCTTTTCTGCTTTTGTTTACAACACAGCTAGCAGGCTGTTGGTAAAGTACACACTGCTGTGAATTTCTGAGTGGATTACTAGTTAATTAAATGTAGAGGACAGTGCTGAAGGTCATTCATTTGAGCTCCAGATCAGGCGCTCAACAGATGCCTTCCCTTGGGCTACCCAGTGGAGATTGTTAGCTGCTGTATCACTGCAGGAATTCTGTGATGGCAATGAAAAGAGCCAAGTTTCGAACACTAAGCCTGCAGAAGTGCCTATCACATGCAACATGGGACTAGCTATTTATATCTCTTAATCTGAATAATCAATTAATAATGATGCGTTTGATGTAAACTCTAGTATTAGTTAATTATGTCTAGACTCTTGAGACTGATTGCCAAAGGGCTTAAAACATCCTTCATAATGTATTTTTGCTGCAAGATGCATGTAGTGTCTATTTTATTATTATTATTTATTTATTTTTTTCGGTGGGGTCACATAACAATTAAAAATGTGAAATGCAATTCAAAGGTTGAATGCACATATTGACATGAAGTATGTAAATGTCATTAAAACAATGGTTTATATTTTAACATTGCCATTAATAGCGATTAAAATGTCGTGCTATAACATTCATCAGTAAATAGAAATTATGTCCCTAAAAAAAAAAAAATTTCACTTTTTCTCCAATAAGGTTTGAAATATGTATAGTTCTACCCTAGTTTAGCTATAGGAGAGGCCTCATGAAATTCAAGTTAAGTAATAGTTTCACAGCCACTATATAAATAAACAAAGGGGTTTTAATCTGTTAAAAAGCTAAAATAGTATTTTCCCTCTGAAAAATAAAAAATGTAACTTTGTGTTGTTCAATCTTCATTTCAGGTGTTATATTTAGAGGAGATACTATGTGCAGATTAGACTTATTAGAAGAAATGAGAAACTATAAAACCAGAGAAAAGAGCAAACACAGAAGTCATCATAATGAAAATGAAGGTTAAGGTTAAAATTTTAAGTAAGCCATTTAGATATAAGAAACCCAATTTATCAATAAATTTAATTTCTATTGTTTATCTTTGTAGTTCCAGTGGTTACCATTATTTCCTATGCCTCTAGTGTTCTGATTTCAAATCCCACCCATATATTGTTCCCATATGTGCTTTACTGTGATTGCCCCCATCCTAAAAATATGCAGATAAGGTTAATTGGCCACATATGAACAAGTGTGGGTGGGTGCAGAAGTGTACCTGGTAAGATATTGGTTTCTGCTTTTTACCCAATACTGTTGGGATGGCTGAATTCTCATATTCTCACCCCTGACCTGAAATAAGTGGATCTGAAAATCCTAATAGCATAATATCAAAATAACAACAGTTAATTTCTTGTATAGCCCGAAATCACACAAGGAATGCCTCATTGGGCTTTAACAGGTCCTGTTTTTTGACCCCCTAAGAAGACAAGAAAAAACATGTAGGGAAAAAAATGAAAGAAAACTTGGGAAAGGCAGTTCAGAGAGAGAGAGAGAGAGAGAGAGACCCCCTTCTAGATGGTGGTGGCATGTAATAGGTGATAATAAATGGTGTAAATACAATACACAAAACAGAATACAAGTAATCCTCTTCACAAAGCTAGTTGGCCATTTAGTAGTATACAGTACTTTGTCCTTGCACGCCGGTACTAACCAAGAGCAAACGCAGAGCACCGTGACTACTACTAAGGCAAAATGCAAGAATTGATTATACCACTCACTTAAAAGACAAAAATCAGTTTGTCTAATTATGTGCAATTTCAGGCTTCTTCCATTTTATTCTGTCATAAGCTGTGGAGTCACAGTCAAATGGGATTTTAAGTTTTCATACTCCCATCTTCTTTTTTTATCTATTCATCAAAAGAATTGTGTTGAGTCACGATAGAGGTTGTTGACGGTATAAGTTTTTAAAAAGGTATGGCTCAGGTTCTGTGGGTGTGGGTGTGTGTGTTTGTGTGGTCCCGGGATGTTTAATAGGGAAACTGGGGCTAATCGCGCTAGAACATCAGTGTGTGATTGCTTTCAGTTTCCTCATTGACTCTCCATGGGCAGTAAATGGGATGCTGCACCCATGGAGGTACAAAGGAGTGCCTGGGCAAGGAAAAAGAAAAAATTTGAAAACAAAGATAAAGGTTAAAGTGAAGGAAGCAGTTTTGAAGGTAGACCCAAGACACTTGTGATGGTTAAAAAAGACAGATCCTGTGTGTTTTAAACTCAGTTTTATTGCTTTATACTTTATTTATTGGATATTTTAACACAACAAACACTGTTTTTATTTAAGAAATTTTTCATTTATTTCAAGATACAGTGCACATTGTGTCTGAACACTGCTTTGGAATAAAAACACTTTTGTATGTTACCTCTGCTCTTGCTGTGTTATGTGTTCTTTATTCTCACTGCCCAGCTCATCCTTAGGCATGACTATCAATGACCTGGGATCAAGGAGTGATGCCACCTCTGGGCAATAGGTTTTCCACAACAATAAAACCCAAACAGTAAAACACAGTTCAGTTTATTCTAAGATGTGTCCAAAAAAAAACTAAAATCAGACTATAAGTGCAACTTCATTCTGCCTTCCCAATTCAGAGAGCAGTATGACATAAAGATCCACTTTTCCCCCTCATTCATTGGTCAAGAGTCCTGTCTTCAATTAAAACGTACTGTATAATGGCAATGTGTCTTTCCTGTTAATCTTGTACATTTAGATTTCCAGAAGTATTAATATTTTTGCAAAAAATACATGCATTATGCATGTTTTGATTATAAAAATGGATAATGGACATATGGAAAATGCAACACGAGTTATTTGAGATTTTATTTTCTTTTTTCCATAGACATTTTTCATATTGTTGCCAATGAGTTACCATTACGTTCCATTATATCATAAACTGTTTTCCACTTTTATACTTTTTCTAATTACTATTACCTCATCTAATACATCATGCCATCTGACTCTTAATATACAGAATTTATCACCTTATCCAATCAACTAAATCCATACATAGTTTTGGACTCACGTTGACTCCCCCATTAATCTGAATGCCGCCTCAATTAAAGGTGCATTTTGCAGATGGTCCTATTGATCTCAGATGGCTTCCCATCAGTTTATTGCCACTTTCTCGAGGGATGTTCATTACTCATTTACCTCATTCTAACCTAGGAAAATTACATTGATAGCTTCTCTAAGACAAGGCAGATGTATTTAAGCTTAAAGCTACTTCTACCTACCCTCCCCTTCATATTTGTTATATATTGCCTTGGATTCCTGTATGTCTAATCATTTTCCTATGATGATGACTCATGATACTGTAGTTGAAAGGAATAAAAAACTATTTTAAGATACATGATTAATTTTCTTCCTTTGTAGATTTCCAGCTACAAATATGCAAACTCTTTGCTTCCATATATATATACTGTGTGTGTATATATACTGTATATATATATATATATATATATATACCTACTCTCTATATATACAATCCTAAGCCTAAAAGTGCAACGATTTTGTGCAACAATTTTATGTGATGTTTTTATGTCACATTTTTTGTCACGCTTTAAATTGGGCTGTTTGGTATCATTCTTTTCAGAGTTTATCAAACTTTAATGTGATGTTGTCAGCAGCAGCTGATTGAGCAAAGAGGAGGTAAAAAAACTGTATTTCTTTCCAATTGTATCACCATTTAAGAGGGGGTTTCAGAGGAGTGACCGTGTCTCCTTGGGTTGCATTCAGCCCCCCTCTTTACAACGTGAGCAGTAGAGATGCGAAGGGGCTGGCGTATCGCGCAGGCCGGGTGGGTTGGCGAGTGAAGCGAACAGGGGGCGAACCCCCTAGAGTATATATTATAGTATTATATATTAAGAGTATTATATATTAAGTAAAATTTATATAACGCATGAAGGAAAAAAGAGGATTACATGGGAAAACCCATATTAGCAATTGAAAATATTCCAGCTCCACCTGGAAGGACTCCGGAATTGTGAGGCAGAAGCAGTAACCACTGCATAAAAATGATTATTTCATTCACTTCAATTTATTTTCATTATTCTTTATACTGAAAAGAATTTTTTATTAGTTTTGTTGGTTCAGAAGCATCAAGAATGCAGCAACAATGCAGTATATGGTAAAATGACATATTCCGATGGACACCAATTAATAACAAAGGAATAGCAATAGATAAATGGAAGAATATCAATAAATATCCATTTAAAAACATAACTGTTGCTATATGCATGCAACATGTATTAGACAGAACACAAGTGAAAACGACAACATTATAAGACTTGCAGTTGACAACATTCAGTTGGTAGTGTAAACTGGAGCTTTAGCTCACAGATCAAGCAAATGGCAGTTTAATAATAACTTGTTCCCTAGAAATGTCCATCTTTTTGTTTAAATATGCACTATTCAGCCTTAAAGATAATGAGTGTTAAAGCAAATCACAACTTTCTAAAAATACACAGGAATTTCAAAAACTCATGTACTTGTGAAAGACATGTATGTAGTGAAGTCAAAATTTATGAAGAAGAGCAAAATTTTATGATGCATTCTAATAACTCTAACAGATGAGGAGTTTTGTATGAATTTACTAAAGACTGCTCATAAACAGACCGGTGTTAAAATTAACTTAGAAAGCAATCACAATGAAACTTACTTTCAAAGATTGCAATGTAAATATTCCTTGAAAAAAGAATTCCTATTTCATTGGGACGCACCATCAATTCAGTTCCAGTACATATATTATACTATCATTTTTTTTAGCTGGATGAATGAAACAGTAGTTGGCTAGTCAGACTATGCATTTCAGTGGCTCAGAAAGCAGACTTCTCAATCCTGGTAGTCTCCTCAATACTTTGAAGCAGATGTCAGTGTGGGGATACTTGTATGTTGAGCGCTGAAAAATTTGAGTCTGAACTGGCATATCTTCAAAATGCAATTGAGGATTACTCAAGCTAATAGTGTGCCGTTGTTTGCACATTTGTGCCTAAAAACTATTTAGAGTAACCATTTTAAAGATAGCAGCTTTGGTGTTAAAATGGGCACTTGCCTGCTGACCTTTCATATTAGTGAATGACATGTTACTTTGACAGAGAGTGATTGGGGAAAAGACAGTCATATTTAATTTTGATTGGTGAATTGATATTGGACTTTTGTGCTGGCCATTTTGAAAGACATGGGCCATGTTGTTATCTGATTTAAGGACATATATTTTAGACGGGTAGGGAGGGTGCTCTATTGTCAACTGATTAACACTCACAGCAGAACTGGCACTGAAGGACAAACCAATGGTTGGACAGATTTACTGTATAGGACCTAAACTGGTAGTGAGGGTGTTTTAGAAATGGCATGTAAGTGCTTCTGTTTGCAATATGTTTAGCTATAATCTGTAGAAGAACTTCACCTGCAGCTTACCAGAGGATACAAAATTGAAGTCTGAATGTTCAGTTCTTCATCCACAACAATAATGGAGGAGGCTGCTATAATAGACCCTCAATATTTTGAAGAATGCAAAGACAGTGCCTTCAGATTGTCATTTTGAAGTGGTGGGGTCCATTTTTAATTTGGAACAGTAATGTTTTCCATTATTTGCGTGCTTTAAAATCAACTTAAATCCTAAGAATCCTAAGGGCTTTTCCATTAGCTCACTTCTAGACCAGGGACATCACTGGTCTCCTCTTTTCTGATGATTTTCATAAAAATGGCTAAATCATTTCATATCATGATTTTTACTTTTTGCTATTGAAGACAGAAAAATATGACTTCCCATTAAAGAAAAGGAATAAGAGACGACTTTCTAATTGCAGAGCTCTTCAACCTTTGTAAGAAAGCACATGTTAATGCACTAAATTGCAGAAAACAGTTAATATTTAAAAATTTGGAAGGGAGCAATGTGGATTCTGCTCATGTCTCTGAACAGCTGACCAATCTTTGTTTTTGTATTAATATCTGAGAGTATTGCCAGTTCCTTCTGTTGCCACACATGCACATCTGTGGCTCGCTCTCTGCGCTCATCTGAAATACCACCCCCTGTCAAGAGAGGGTGCTTGCTCTTACTTTCTCCTCTTTTGTTCCCTCTGCATTACAGAGAAAATGCCCAGTGAGGGCAACTGACTCCACCCTTTCCAGCCCCCCTCCTATAAATCCAGCATCTCCCACAAAGAGGCGTTCAGTCTGGAACAAACCACATCACAAGATGGAGCTCCTTCCACCTTGACCAGATCCCTATGTTTATTTAGCCTGAAAGATTTCTTGTTTTCTTTCTTCTGAATCCTTGTATTGGGGCACATAGCAGCTCTGTATCGTTACCTTCTTAAACTGAATGAGAAGGGGATGACCGGGTTGGTGCCTTAACATTTATCTATGGAGCTTGCGGTGCTTTCTTCGACCACACTATATATATTTGCTGAACTTGGAGATGGATTATAAACATCAATACGGTGGCATCACATGAAATGTATTACAAAAATATTGGATTTGGAGTCCACTACTGTATTTTTATATTTTGTGAAGCTAGAGATTTGTTCATATATTTCAGTTCTATTGTATTTGTTTAAAGTGAGAATATGCCACAGGGCACATATTGGCTCCTCTACTGATCATAACTTTAATCTATAAAAGTGTATCTTAATCTTTCAGACTATCATGCTTGTGAATCTGAGTCTTGCACTTTTGCTATTTATGGAGATGTTGTCTCCTTGGCAGCATCTGACTGTGGTCTCTGGAATATAAACGTATAAAGTCAGTCAGTCATTACCCGACCCGCTATATCCTAACACAGGGTCACGGGGGTCTACTGGAGCCAATCCCAGCCAACACAGGGCGCTAGACAAGAACAAATCCATGGGCAGGGCGCCAGCCCACCGCAGATGTATAAAACTCTTTTTGCATTTCTCACAGCAATCATCCTAAGTGTAGTATAGAGCTTTGTCTTGTACTCATACAGTGAAAAGAAGTCTCGAAGGAAGCCATGCTAAAAGAGAATTCTCTTTAATCAAGAGATTTCTTAGGCATTGGACTGTGAGTTTTCAGTGTTCTTGTGGCTTTTCAGGACATTACTGTTGCTAACAGTAATGTTAATAGAATAAGGGCAGTCCATCTATTCCTCTCATGAAAACATCCTCACTCTTAAGTTGTGCATTCTTGAGATGTGAACAAGAAGATGGGACACATTGCCTCGAGCAAAACAGAAGCAACCAAAAAAATTAAAAAACAATTATTTTCAACAAAACAAATTTTTTCAAAAGCCAATCCACGCATGTGTTGTTAAAATAAACATGAATCTCTTTGCAAAACTATGACAGTTTCATTGTTATACAGTACGTATGAAAATGTTAGTAAAACATGAAAAAGGAAACTGTCAGAGAGAAAGACAAATTACAACGTGTGTTTCTAAAAGTAGAGATAACACTGCATAATTTAATGATACTGTTGGTTATTAACTCCTTTGCAAAATGTTATTTTTTCCAGGTGAAAGAACAAAAAACCCTCATAGAGCAACAGTGTGTCAAGACAGACGTGACACAGCTGCTGTAGTGTGTATGGAAGCAGATATTCTTCAAGGTAGTCACTTCACAGATATCTTTATTCCAAAAATTTAAACCCATCTTTTGTGATGTTTTTTCCTCAGCTCTTTCGCAGTTTTTCCTTCTTTCTTTGCTTCATCCACTTTTTTAAGCACATCTCTTTTTCATTTTGTTCTCATGTGACCTATTCCTTCTTCATGTGTTTGCTTTGACACCTTTCTGTCTTTATTATGCTGTATCTTTTTATTATGCTTGTTAAGTGAATATATATTCCAGAAAGGTACTGATATCTGATTTTGTATTGGTCAGATGAGCAAAGCAAATCTATATATGGCTTTGATAAGAGCAGTACAAACGGAGTATTCTTATTCAGAACAAATATTTTTTTCTCTATATGCTGTATTCTTGTAATGAATCCTTATCGCTACTCTTTCTTGATTATTGGTTTTACTGAGGTACTGCTGATGACGTCATCCTTCTTGGTGATTAAAAAAAGTTTTTTTTTTTTTTTCAGCTGCACAGGAGCAACGTGGAGCCCGTAAAAGTGAGCTGGAGTGGCTGAAGATGTTGTGTTACACCTGTCTAATTTTTTTTTCTGTCTTATGGTTTTTTGTTCATTTTAAATTATTAGTATTCATGTTTTTTGCTTTTTCTTCTGTTAGAATTATTTCATTTCTGTCTCTTTAAATGTGCCAACATTTTCTGTACTTTATGTGTGAAACCTCAGGAGGCAGAGCCTCTCTGTCATCACTGCTGCAGAAAAATAATCCCAGTAATGGAGCTTTTCTGTGAGTATTCATGGATGAATTTTAAAAGATAAAGACCATGTTGTTATCTGATTTAAGGATTTACATTTTAGACACTCAGGTAAGGACTGTGCTGGACTGTCAATTGATTACCATTCACTGCTGAACTAGCACTGAAGGGGAAACTGCTGGCTGGACAGATTTAAAGGGCCTAAACTTGTAGTGAGGGGGTTTCAGGAATGGCACATAAGTGCTTCTATTTGCAGTAAGTTTACCTCTTATCTTTGGAAGAAGCTGCAGAAATGTTCAAATATTTTTACTGTTGTCTGCAATGTATTCTTTATCATGGTATATTGTTGTTATTATAATTGCTAGGTACATATGTACAGTATTCCAGACAGGTACATACTCATATCTGACTTCATATTGGCCAGGTGAGCAAAGCAAATTTGTGTAGGGCTCCAATAAGAGCATTACATAAGGATTATTCTTTCTCGGATTACTGTCCAGAACTAATACTTTTTCTCCATACGCTGTATTCTTGTAATGAATTCTTATCACTACTGTTACTTGATTGCTGGTTTTGCTGTTGTACTGCTGCTGACATCATCCTTTTTTGTTAATTAAGAAGAATTTGTGTTTCTTTCATCTTTGTACAAGTTTAATTTTATTTGCTAAGACTGCTTCTAATTCCAAGTTTTTGCTTGCCACTAAGGGAACATGTCATATTTGTTAGAGCTTTTTCCTCCCTGGCTGAAGATGTTATGTTACACTCTTGTATTTTTTTTTTGTCCTATGGTTGGTTTTGTTCTTTTTGACTGATTAGTTTTCATGTTTTTGTATTTTTTCTGGTTATTTCCATTCTGTCTCTTAAAATCTGTTACCATTTTTGTGCTTTGTGAGGGGAACCCCAGGAGACAGGACCACTTTGACATCACTGCTGCAGAAAAAGAATCCCAGCAGTGGAGCTTTGAGTTAGTATTGGAGCTTTCTATGAGTATTTGTTGTATGTTTGGATTTTCTGCTTTTCTGTATTATTCTGTTTCTGCCTCTTGGTCTTTGTACTATGAATCTTTTCAGCTTTATTAGCTTTTTAGCTTTACCTTTTAGGCATCTCCTTACTGTTAACATTACTTTAACATGGCTCTCTCATAGCTTCATCTTAGTTTAATCCTGATGCTCTGTATATTCAATTAATTATCATGATTATTCATGGTGGCTCCAAAATCCGTACTAACCCCTACTTTCTCTTCTGTTCTTTTTCTGGTTTTCTGGGGTGGCAACCTGCGCCACCACCTCCTGATCAAAGCTCCGTGATGTCCCTACATTGACTGATTAAAGGCCAGAAGTCCACATGACCATCATCATCAAATTCTTCCATGAGAACCCTGAATACCATGAGGACTGATTGAGGTCATTTATGTTAGGTAGAATGCCTAGAGTAGGCAGGGCGGTCTCGTGGCTGGGAACCCCTGCAGACTTTATTTTTTTCTTCAGCCGTCTGGAGTTTTTTTTTTTCTGTCCTCCCTGGCCATCGGACCTTACTTTTTTTCTATGTTAATTAGTGTTCCCCTATTCTAATTTTTATTTATTTCATCTTTTTTCTCTTTTCTTCACCATGTAAAGCACTTTGAGCTACATCATTAGTATGAAAATATGCTATATAAATAAATGGTGTTGTTGTTGTTTTGAACATTTTTTTTTGTAATATTTACTTATTCGTGTCCCCTTTCAATAAATATCTGTTCTCTTTGCCCTTTTTGTTACAAGCCAGGGTTTTCAGAGGTTCTCTCCCTTCCTCGGCATTTTGTGACATTTGTAATATTTTGAACTTTTTGCAGGCAGGTAGCAGTTTGGGAGACTTGGTGAGCTGCTGCTAGGTGGGCCAGTGAAGGTACTGACCTGTGGTTGTGGCTTATTTTGGAGGCTACACCTCTTTTCACCATGTCTGAATCTCCATCACATAACAAAATTGGCTTTCATTTACTTTATAGCAGATGATTGATGGCAGCACCAGTTAATGTGGAGGTATCCAGTAGGACAAAAAAGTTAAGCAATTCACTAGCATCCTTGCTGTTTATTCTAAAACAAACAGTAAGCATTCATCCATCAATTTAATTTTAATCTAGTTTAACTTAATTTAGTTAATCTTATTTAATTTAGCTGCGGTGGGTTGGCGCCCTGCCCAGGATTGGTTCCTGCCTTGTGCCCTATCTTGGCTGGGATTGGCTCCAGCAGACCCCCGTGACCCTGTGTTCGGATTCAACAGGTTGGAAAATGGATGGATTATTTAATTTAGTTAATTTTATTATCCTTTTCTTATTTTATTATCTGTTCTATTGTGTGCTTGCTTTTGTTTTGCACAATCTTGGGGTAGACCAGTGTTGTGCAAGTTCACACCTTACAAGAACTAGCTCAAAGTTTAGTTCACACAGATTAAAATGAATAAACTGACGATCATAGTTCACCATTTCAGTTTTGAACCACTTCAAGTTCAGTTCATTTTGTATTTTTTAGGAGTGAGAATAAATGACCCATGAGTTTACTTTTCAATTTTGCCTGCCTTATATTAGGCTATTACAGTGTTCTTGAATAAAATACAGTAATTGTGAAGACTTTTTTATTTAAATATACTTTAACACTTTATTGAGTTATACCCAGCAACAAACTCATATAACCATATATGCTAATATCCTCCCGTTCAAAAAAAGAAATTAAATAGATGCAAGTATACATATAAATTACTTCTCTATTTCCAACCGTGTGACACAAATGGTGACGCTGCTGGTCAAAATTTGCATCACATATTACATGTCTAATGGGGAAAATATAAAGTATAGCTTCACCTTGTGCTCGTGTCAATGGGGTTACAGCTTAAGCACAAACAGGCAGACACAGGCAGTGCCTATTTGATTTTACGTTTTTTTTTCCGAATACAAATAAATGGCAAAAAATTTGTACAAAATAAATATTCATAAAAATTCACTATTTGTGCTTATCTGAATACTGTATTCGGATTCAGCTCTACCCCTGCCTTACAGGGTAAGGCAAAATTTTTAATCCAACTTTTAAACAAATGGAAATTATTACTTGGTGAAATAATGGAACAGTGAAAAGAGACTGAATATATTGTTCAGATTTAAACTTTAAATCGGAGACTTGTAGATTGTCTATTTTGTATTGCCATCAGGGAAAAGTACAGTAGGACCTCGGTTCACGACTATAATTCGTTCCAAAACTCTGGTCGTAAACCGATTTGGTCATGAACCGAAGCAATTTCCCCCATAGGACTGTATGTAAATACAAATAATCCATTCCAGACCATACGAACTGAATGTAAATATATTTATATATATTTTTAAGTTTTTAAGCACAAATATAGTTAACTAGACATTAAGCCCGTTACAATAACAGGCGCTAGAACAGTAGTGCATAAACATTAGTAGAAACAGTCTATATTAAATGGCAAGGGACCTTGTATGTGGCTGTAATATGCGTCACTGTATTGTGTGACTTTAATTTTATATACTGGTTTGTATTTCCGTAAAATGCCTGTAATTTTGTCGGACAGTAATACAGTGGAACCTCGGTGGAATCAAAGTAATTTCCCCCATAGGATTGTATGTAAATATAATTAATCCGTTCCAGACCGTTCGCGCTAAAGCCTTACGACCGGCTTGCTAAAAACACCTTTTGTCTCTCACGCGTGCGTGCGTGTCTCTCTTGTGCGCGCGTGCGAGTGTCTCTCGAGCGGGCGGGCCTGTCTGTCTGTCTGTCTGTCGCGCGCACGCACCTGTGTGTGTGTCTCTCTCTGCACACACAGGGAATGCACAGGAAGAGACTGAACACGTGCCGTGTGGCCCCGCGCATGCGCACTTCACCAGAAGACACACACACACGGACACCTGGACGCACACAGGGGTTTTATTAAAGAGGATTAAACCATAGAATGCACAGCATAATAGTAAACTAAATGTAAAAACATTGAATAACACTGAGAAAACCTTGAACAACAGAGAAAACTAACACTGCAATAGTTTGCGCTATAGCGCTACCAACTGCCGGCTAAAAGCACTTTTTAAATGAGTTTTAAGCACAGGGAAAAAAATTAACATTTGAAAAAATCCGTAATTTAATAAACCACCAAGAAAAATAACATTGCAACAATTCACGCTATGAACCAATCGCTGGAAACAGAAGTGAAAACAAAATCAAGCCCAGTGCATTTTTTAACTGCCTTCCTACCTTAATGCGTTCAGCTCTCTCTCGCGCTGCCTGTGTGTCTGCATCTCGGGCTGCCTCTGTGGGTGTGTCGCAATCTCTTGCACGCTGCTCTCTCTGGGTCTGCCTCTGTGTGTGTGTGTGTGTGTACGTCTCTCTCCCACTGCCTGTGTGTGTGCGCACGTGCGCCTCTCTGCGCTGCCTGTGTGTGTGTGTGTGTGTGTGTGTGTGTCTATGTGTCGCGCTCTTTCGCTGTCTCTCTCTCTTACTCTCTCTTGCTCGCTGCACAGGAAAACCGAGTTGTACGTGTACCGAGGTTCCACTGTAGTGTTTCTTCCCAATGAAGAGGCGTATCCGTGAGAATTAAAAAGATTGGTTGTTTGGTGAAAGTGAAATACAGCAAGAGAAAATTTCAACCCCCACAAGACAAGACTTTATGCAAAGAGATTTGGAAAAGTCCTGCTCACATCTAAAACAATTACAACCACTCACACAGTTCAATCATTTCTCTTTTGTGTGAATGCTATTGTCAGACACAGTTCATGTAGAGAGCAAGAAACGATATTTACAGGCAGTTATATGTTGTGTTGTCACGATATAATTCCAAACACTGAATCAAAATTCAATGCAATATTGACAAAAAGGTAAAAGCAAAACAAGATCGAATATATGGACATAGGTGATATGACAGAAGTATGTAGATATTGTTTGGCTTTAAACTTTAAGTCGGAGACTTGTAGGTCGTCTAATTCGTGTTGCCATCAGGAAAAAGTAGTGTTTCTTTCAAAAGAAGAGGCCTATCAGCAAGAATTAATAGTTTTGTTGTTTGTGAGCGGCAGAGACGTGAAGTTACTGGCACGTAGTGCAGGCAGGGGGGTTGTCAAGCAAAGGGAGCAGGGGACGAAGCTCCCAAGTTAATAAAAATGTAAAACTTAACTTTGAAATTACTGACATACAGACAATAAGCTAAATCAGTAATACACTAAAAATCTCTTGACTTAACAGAAATATGAAAAATAATCAAATGAATTGGATTTATATGTAGCTGCACATAATTATAGTATAACGCTACATCAGTAGCATACATCTATGCAAGTCCTAGGGATGGGGATAAATATACAATAAATGGATACACAATGTTTGGAAATTAGAAGCAAATTCCAAGAGTTGAGGATGGCCACTTGCATAAGAGAGGATTTAAACATACGTCTGCTTCAAATAGGAGATGAGCCACATCTTAGTGAGGATATGTGGTTTTCTCTAGAAAGGGGCAAGAACAGAATACTAACATTAGGAGTGGGTTATAAACTCCTCAACAGAGACATTAATGCTAATGTACAAATCATTACTGGATCAACAATACAAGTTCACTTGAGGGTGCTATAGCTGTTGGGTACTTTAAAGACTTAGTAGTAACTGTGAAAGCCCTAAAAACACTTAGAGCACAGGAACAGGAATTCATAGCTTCAACTGGAAAACTTAAACACCAATGAAGGGAAATGTCTCTCTAGATTTAATATTTTTTAATAATCACCATAGTATTGAAATATTAAGATCTAGGGAGTGTATTCGGGCAGGGCATACATGCCAAAATATAGACTGCAAAACTTAAGAAACATTTAAGTATCAAGCCAGTTGAGGAGCAGTGGAGCAGGTTTAAAGATTTTACTTACCACACGACAGGTTCAGCCATGTTTAATTTTTGGGCTTTAATAAGGATATTAGAAAAGCTGACAGACAATTAGAGATGCATGCAAAAGCTCGCCAACCATTAATGCACATTTTTCAGAAATCATCAGACATTGGGTACTGTTACATTTTTAAGCTAGCAAATGTCAAATTATATAAAAAAGATGATCAGGCTATTTGACTAAAGATAGGCCAGTAAGCTTAATAATGTTTCCATTCATAAATCAATGTAAGCACTTATTAAGGACTAGATTGTGTAACACATGTCAAGTACATGTGTATTACTGAGCAGTTGATATGCTTTCCACTCATGTTTTACTAATATGGTAGAATTCTTTGAGGAAGCAACAAAAGCACTTGATTAGGAGAGCACATACAATATTATTCATTTTCATTAACAAAAAGCCCTTGATAAGGTACTGCATGAGAGGCATTCTATAATGGAGATGCAAACATAATGAAAGGGTGTAAGATTGGTTAAAAGTTCCAAACAGCAGGCCAGGAGGTTCACCAAACTGCTCAGATATGGTCTCTCCCCAAGAAGCCAGCCCTCAATCACCCCATGCAGGAGTTTGCTTCAAGGAACCTTAAAAGAGGTTTTTAAAGTTTAAAATCATTTTAATAGTCATAAATTATATACAAATTATCCTCTAGGGTGATGAACTGTATAATCTCTGGTTAGCTGAAACAACAGCTAAACAATTAATCCTTATAAAATGAAAAATGTATTTTGTATTCAACAAAAGGAACAAAAATAGGAAGAAGGCAAAAATAAGGCAATAAGGACTTGCCTTCAAAGGTAGTCGAAAGATATAGTAACAAGTCTCATGATACAAGAGCAAAGTCCAAGAAGGTGTTGTCACGCTTGCGTGTTGGAGGATCTTCTCATGGGCTTGATCAACGTATGTGATAATCCACCACGGTGAGAGGGGCCTTGGTTGTTAATGTTCTCATTTCCTTCTCTCCCTGCAGCACTGAGAAATTGTTCAGAGAGGGTAATTAGCCCATCCTCTTCCAGTTTGTGTGATATAAGAAGCTCGGCTGCCTGGAAGGAGGTGACTTTTGCACTCAGAGTGATGGGCTGGATGTAGTTACAATAATTGACTTCCTATTTTTTGGCAAATAGATGAATACTTTTCTGTTTTTCCCAAGAGGATGTTTATAGTAATGCAAAACAGATTTTTTTTTTTTTTTGCTGGACTGCTTTAATTAAGTGGGACAACCCAGATGATGTCCCAAATTTTCATTTGATCCACAATCTGTCATTTCTGCACCTGCGACAATATATACTATATATATATATATATATATATTGTGGCATCTGGCCCGGGCTGGAGCCCTGCCGGAACGCCCAGGAGGACCGGAGGAGGGCTTGTACCTCCTCCAGACCACGAGGGGGCATCCGCCCTGGTTATGTTGGGGGCCACGGGTAAAGGGCTTGGAAGCCCAGCCCTGTAGGGACGCGTGGCCACCGCTAGGCGGCGCCCGGTGCCTGAACAACCCTGGAGCCCAGCACTTCCGCCACATCAGGAAGTGCTGGGGGGAAGACGACAGGGGACACCCGGACGGCTTCCGGGTGCGCAGCCGGCACTTCCACCACACTGGGGCGTGTCTGCGGAGGAGTGCCGGAAGCAGCTGGAGCCCATCCGGGTTCCTATTTAAGGGGCCGCCTCCCTTCAGTCGATGAGCGGAAGTCGGGTGGAAGTGGACAGAGCTGGAGAGAGGACTGGAGGCGGCCAAGAGAGAGAGGCACGAAGGACTGTGTGGCCTGGACTTTGGGGGATCGGTGCTGGAGGCACTGGGGGTGCACGTGTGGTCAATTTGTAAATAATTGTAAAATAAACGTGTGTTGGGTGAAACTAAGATGTCCGCCTGTCTGTGTCCGGGTTCAAGTCCACAATATATATATATATATATATAAGGGCGGCACGGTGGCGCAGTGGTAGCGCTGGTTCGCTTCCCGGGTCCTCCCTGCGTGGAGTTTGCATGTTCTCCCCGTGTCTGCGTGGGTTTCCTCCGGGTTCTCCGGTTTCCTCCCACAATCCAAAGACATGCAGGTTAGGTGTATTGGCGATTCTAAATTGGCCCTAGTGTGTGCTTGGTGTGTGGGTGTGTTTGCCCAGAGATGACTGGGCGGTCTCATGGTCTGGAATCCCTACAGATTTTATTTTTTCTCCAGCCGTCTGGAGTTTTTTTGTTTTTCTGTCCCCTGGCCATTGAACCTTACTCTTATTCGATGTTAATTAATGTTGATTTATTTTGTTTTATAATTGTGTCTTTCATTTTTCTATTCTTTAATATGTAAAGCACTTTGAGCTACTGTTTGTATGAAAATGTGCTATATAAATAAATGTTGTTATTATTGTTGTTGTTTGTGTGTGTCCTGCGGTGGGTTGGCACCCTGTACGGGATTGGTTCCTGCCTTGTGCCCTGTGTTGGCTGGGATTGGCTCCAGCAGACCCCCGTGACCCTGTGTTTGAATTCAGCGGGTTAGAAAATGGATGGATGGATATATATATTGTCGCAAGCAGCTGGGGGTGGAGCCCAGCCAGGACGCCCAGGAGGACCGGAGGAGGGCTTGTGCCTCCTCCAGACCACAAGGGGGCGACCGCCCTGGTTGTGTTGGGGGCCACGGGTAGAGGGCTTGGAAGCCCAACCCTATAGGGGCCCGTGGCCACCGGCGGGCGGCGCCCCGGTGCCTGAAGAACCCTGGATCTCAGCACTTCCACCACACCAGGAAGTGCTGGGGGGAAGAGGACTGGGGACACCCGGAGGGCTTCCGGGTGCGCAGCTGGCACTTCCACCACACGGGGGTGTGTCCGTGGAGGATTGCTGGGAAAGCAGCTGGAGCCCATCCGGGCTGGTATTTAAGGGGCCGCCTCCCTTCATTCAGTAGCAAGAGTCGGGTGGAAGAGGACGAAGCTCGGAGAGAGGAGTGGAGGCGGCCAGGAAAGGCACTAGAGACCGTGAGGCCTGGACTTTGGGGAATCGGTGCTGGAGGCACTGGGACGTGCACTGAACTGTGTATAAATATTTCTTGTAAATAAACGTGTGTCGGGTGAACAAACGATGTCCGTCTGTCTGTGTCCGGGTCCAGTTCCACAATATATATATACATATATATATATATATATATATATATATATACAGTGGTGTGAAAACTATTTGCCCCTTCCTGATTTCTTATTCTTTTGCATGTTTGTCACACAAAATGTTTCTAATCATCAAACACATTTAACCATTAGTCAAATATAACACAAGTAAACACAACATGCAGTTTTTAAACGATGGTTTTTATTATTTAGGGAGAACAAAAATCCAAACCTACATGGCCCTGTGTGAAAAGTAATTGCCCCCGTTGTTAAAAAATAACCTAACTGTGGTGTATCACACCTGAGTTCAATTTTCGTAGCCACCCCAGGCCTGATTACTGCCACCCCTGTTTCAATCAAGAAATCACTTAAATAGGAGCTGCCTGACACAGAGAAGTAGACCAAAAGCACCTCAAAAGCTAGACATCATGCCAAGATCCAAAGTAATTCAGGAACAAATGAGAACAGAAGTAATTGAGATCTATCAGTCTGGTAAATGTTATAAAGCCATTTCTAAAGCTTTGGGACACCAGCGAACCACAGTGAGAGCCATTATCCACAAATGGCAAAAACATGGCAGTGGTGAACCTTCCCAGGACTGGCTGGCCGACCAAAATTACCCCAAGAGCGCAGAGACGACTCATCCGAGAGGTCACAAAAGACCCCAGGACAACGTCTAAAGAACTGCAGGCCTCACTTGCCTCAATTAAGGTCAGTGTTCACGACTCCACCATAAGAAGGAGACTGGGCAAAAACGGCCTGCATGGCAGATTTCCAAGACACAAACCACTGTTAAGCAACAAGAACATTAGGGCTCATCTCAATTTTGCTAAGAAACATCTCAATGATTGCCAAGACTTTTGGGAAAATACCTTGTGGACTGATGAGACAAAAGTTGAACTTTTTGGAAGGCAAATGTCCCGTTACACCTGGCGTAAAAGGAACACAGCATTTCAGAAAAAGAACATCAAACCAACAGTAAAATATGGTGGTGGTAGTGTGATGGTCTGGGGTTGTTTTGCTGCTTCAGGACCTGGAAGGCTTGCTGTGATAGATGGAACCATGAATTCTACTGTCTACCAAAAAATCCTGAAGGAGAATGTCCGGCCATCTGTTCATCAACTCAAGCTGAAGCGATCTTGGGTGCTGCAACAGGACAATGACCCAAAACACACCAGCAAATCCACCTCTGAATGGCTGAAGAAAAACAAAATGAAAACTTTGGAGTGGCCTAGTCAAAGTCCTGACCTGAATCCAATTGAGATGCTATGGCATGACCTTAAAAAGGCGGTTCATGCTAGAAAACCCTCAAATAAAGCTGAATTACAACAATTCTACAAAGATGAGTGGGCCAAAATTCCTCCAGAGCGCTGTAAAAGACTCATTGCAAGTTATCGCAAACGCTTGATTGCAGTTATTGCTGCTAAGGGTGGCCCAACCAGTTATTAGGTTCAGGGGGCAATTACTTTTTCACACAGGGCCATGTAGGTTTGGATTTTTTTTCTCCCTAAATAATAAAAACCATCATTTAAAAACTGCATTTTGTGTTTACTTCTGTTATATTTGACTAATGGTTAAATGTGTTTGATGATCAGAAACATTTTATGTGACAAACATGCAAAAGAATAAGAAATCAGGAAGGGGCAAATAGTTTTTTACACCACTGTATATATACAGTGGAACCTCGAGATACGAACAGCTCTGTATACAAGAAATTTAAGATACGAGGAAAGTATGAGAGAAAAATTCGGATCCAAATACGAGCATTGGCTCGCGTAATGAGCCACGAGCCAGGCTGTGGTTATGCGTGACGCGTTTGCCGATCCGCCTCGACTCGGGGATTCACCCAAGCTGACGCTGCCAGCCTGTCAGCTCACGCAGTGTTCATTGTTCTCCTGTAGCGTGAGGATCTACACATTTGTGCGCTTGTGATTTCATTGTTTCGCAGTAGCAGTTCTCCGTATAAGCGTATCCAAAAATATCGCAGACATGTAGAATAGGAGATGATTGCCCTCAAGAGGAGTACTAGGGTGTTGTACCGTGTTAGCCATTATGAATGTAGAGAAAAGCCAAGCAAAATGACACCTTTTATTGGCTAACTAAAAAGATTACAATATGCAAGCTTTTATTACATCTTGCCTGAAGAAGGGGCCTGAGTTGCCTCGAAAGCTTGCATATTGTAATCTTTTTAGTTAGCCAATAAAAGGTGTCATTTTACTTGGCTCTTCTCTACCCTCAAGAGGAGAGAGAGAGAGAGAGGCGCACAAGCGAGAGAGACGCGTGCCTGAGCGAGAGAGATAAGGAGAGAGAGAGAGAAAGAAGCGTACGCGAGCGAGAGAGATAAGGAGAGAGAGACGCGCACGAGAGAGAACCATCAGCTCAGTTATGATCACATGACGCTCAGCAGACAAAGTGTATCCATACTACTCGTATTGCAAGACATTGCTCTTTTTATCAAGTCAAAATTAATTAAAAAATTTAACTTGTCTTGCTAAACACTCATAAACCAAGTTACTCGCAAACCGAGGTTCCAATTGTATATATTATTTATCAGTGTTATTTGTTAGGAAAATTGATTTTTATGTTGATATTTTTGGGGGTGCGGAACGGATTAACTGGATTTACATTATTTTCAATGGGGAAGTTTGTTCTAGATACAAGAAATTCGCTATACAAGCTCAGTGCTGGAACGAATTAAACTCGTACCTCAAGGTTCCACTGTATATATATATATATATATATATATATATATACTGTATATATATATATATATATATAAAAGCAAAGGTCCACAAAGGGAGAAAATGAATCACGTATCATAAAGTAGTTTTTATTTCTGAGCTTTCAGCCCCTGCCAGGAGCCGTCATCAGAGAATAATGCTTAGACATACAAGAATCAAAGGCAATATATAGCAATATAAGGCGGTGGGTAGGTGGGTGTGTAGAGTGGCGGGGTAATGATGTGGGGGTTGGGAGGAGTATTGGCAGTAAAGTTTTATTTATTATGAATATGTCCTTCTTAAGTTTGTATATGCTGGGTTTATGTCCAAATGTCTGTTAATGGTGTTTTCATTTGATAGCCAAGATTCTACCAGCTCTCTGGTACTATTTGTACTGGCCTTAAATCTTACTTGTACATTGTACCAGCTAAATGTATGTCCGATTGATTTTGTATGCATATAGATCAGTGATCATGAGTCCTTCCTTCTGACGGCGTTGCAATGTTCCTGTATACATTTTGCGATTCTTTTTGATATTTGTCTTATGTATACCGCTGAGCAAGAACAGCACGGAATGCTATAAACTGTGTTTCGTGTTTCAGCTGTAAGACAGACATTTGGGCATAAACCCAGCATTTACAAACTAAAGAAGGACATAGTCATGATAAATAAAACTTCACTACCAATACTCCTCCCAACCCCCAAATCAGTACCCCGCCACCTTACCCACCCATCTACCCACTGCCTTATTTTGCTACATATTTCCGTTGATTCTTGTATGTCTAAGCATTATCCTCTGATGACAGCTCCTGGCAGGGGCTGAAAGCTCAGGAATAAAAACTACTTTATGATACGTGATTCATTTTCTCCCTTTGTGGATCTTCAACTGCAACTCTATACTAATAAAAGGTGTCACACACGTGCGCATGGGAGGCAGCTAAAGGGCTTGAGTGAAGGCAGTTCGGAGGCATGCCGGGATGTGGCAGAGTACACTGACTCTTTTTCTCCCTTCCCTGTAGACCATTCCCGGGGGAGTCCACCTGGCTCTATTGACATCACTTCCGGGACAGAGCCAATGGAAATCAATCTCACCAGCTCCGGCCCCTCTGATGTCACGTTCGGCTGTGATCCAATGGTTGAAGACCACGTGCTTGATCCTTATGACCTCACTTCCTGTCTACCCCTTTAAAAACCTGCCCCTTTTCCCTTTTCCCTCAGTCTTGTTTTGGACTCTATTGTATGCACTTCAGTGCTGGTTATTTTGATAAAAACGACTTTTGCAGCCAGGATACCAGATTACACGGGTGGCTGCCCCAAACCTTTATCTGTATATGTCTCGTTTTTGTGACAAAGGCAAAGCCCTCACTCACTCACTGACTGACTGACTCACTCACTCACTGACTCATCACTAGTTCTCCAACTTCCCGTGTAGGTAGAAGGCTGAAATTTGGCAGGCTCATTCCTTACAGCTTACTTACAAAAGTTGGGAAGATTTCATTTCGAAATTCTACGTGTAATGGTCATAACTGGAACCCATTTTTCTCCATATACTGTAATGGACTTCAGCTTGATGGCCGTGGAGGGCAGAGTTGCGTCTTACATCATCACGCCTCCCACGTAATCACGTGAACTGACGCAGTATGTAGAAAACAAGTAAGAGCTCCAAAGCTTATTCATAAGTGCAGCTACTTTGGAAACAAAGCACGGTGTAAACCGTAAGTTTAAAGGAAGTTTATAGACACGCTCACGCTAATCATGCCTTCGACGAATACTTCATTCACGAGGTACAACTTTAATAAGAAGACACGAGGTATAAACGAGACTTTGGATCAATTTGTAACGGAGTTAAATTTGCTGTAGCGAGAAACTTTTAACTACAAAAGGTTGCCATTGATTTGAGGCAAGATTGCTTTTCTCCTGGACAACTTTACATTGCATTCTCAAGAGTGAGCTCGCGCAGCTTCGTCATATTACAACCGGAGTGCAGCCAGAAACTTTTAAGTGCCGGGTCTTAGCTAACATTAAATAAAGCCGTGGACATCACAACGTCACAGAAGAGAGCAGCTCATGTGAACTGCCTGAACACAGTACGAGTGATCACTTCCATGCATCAAACCTGTTAAAAAAACGCATTACACAATTGACAAGGTGATGGCTTTATATGTTGTTCGTTTATAAAACAGCTGAGAAGCTGTGTAAAGGCTGTGTTACAAAAAACTAGCGGAGCATCTTATATGAGCAGGCAGTCAGCTAAAGGGAATCAATAAATATCTATATAATCATAATAAACGAGCAAAAAATGACGTACAAGCTACGGATTAAATAAAGGAAATGGGTACCTGAACAGTAAAGTAAGTCTCGAATAGCTACACAATAACTATAACAATCGTAATAAACGAACAATAAAACAGTACAGAACCGCGAAGTAAGGAGAAACGATGGCCTTATATGGCGTTCGTTTATAAAGCAGCGGAGAAGCTGTGTGAAGGCAGCTACACAAAAAAACAGCAGAGCGTCAAACTCTGAATGTATTCCTGTTATACCCTCTGATCTCCCATTTCAATTAAAATGCCTCAAATTTCCAGTAAGGCTCTGCTTCGCGATGGCAATTAATAAGTCTCAGGGACACACCCTACAAAAGGTTGCCATTGATTTGAGGCAACATTGCTTTCCTCCTGGACAAAACTATACGTTGCATTATCAAAAGTAATATATATACACACCCCGATCTACATACTGTCAAATAAATGATCCAGACACCATGGCGCAACATGAGAGGCTTCACCTCTAGCGCTGACGTCCGAGGTTCGATTCCCGAGAGGGGGTGCAGTGAGTGTGTACTGCCTGATGAGCCCAGAATTAGGGTGAAACATGTGCCGCGTACTGTTTGCATTATTTGACAGTAAAACTATTTCAATATATTCAATATATATATATCAGCACTTCCCGATTCATTTTACTCTCACACCCCCTTGGTTTGAGAAGAAGTATGAGAAAATATAGGTTAACGCAGGAAATCAGATCACCAATCGAAGCTTTATGAATAATGGATGCTTTATTTGCCATCAATAATTGTTTTGGTAAAGCCATACTCAGTGTAATCCTCCTTTCATGTTATAATTTTTCTGTGACTAGCCATGATTAAATGAACGGTAAAAAAGTAAGAGCGAAGCGACAGTGACTTATTCAGGCAGGCGACAGCTCAATAGCTTGAATTTGGATATAAGTAGGTTCTATGTAGTCTCCAGAAATATCTTTGGTAGGAATGGAAGTTGAATTTAGTCTTTAAATTTCTATGGTGAAGAAAAATTTATGCAATGATGACTAAATTTAACTTACATTCCTACTAAACATATTTCTGTCGACCAAATAAAAATTACTTATATTTAAAATTTAAATAGAACTTCAACAGATACGATAGTTCATAATACCCACGCAGCACTAAGTGCACGTAAGAGTAGGAGTTATCTGTTTTAACAAGCAGCGTATTGCACTGATATGAAATAGCCTGCCCATTTAATTAGGAATGGATAGATAAATTAAGATTTTGTATAAATAATGTTTTTAATTTTTCTTCCTTGATGGATTCTGGCACCCCCAGCAACAGCTGCTCGCACCCCAAAGGAGATATATATATATATATACTAGCAGAATACCCACGCTTCGCAGCGGAGAAGTAGTGTGTTAAAGAAGGTACGAAAAAGAAAAGGAAAAATTTAAAAAATAACGTAACATGATTGTTAATGTAATTGTTTTGTCATTGATATGAGCGTTGTTCTCATATCTATCTATATATATATCTATCTATCTATCTATCTATCTATCTATCTATCTATCTATATATATATATATATATATATATATATATATATATATATATATATATATATATATATATATATATATATGTTGTTCTCATATCTATCTATATATCTATATATATACAGGGAGTGCAGAATTATTAGGCAAGTTGTATTTTTGAGGATTAATTTTAATATGGAACAAACACAGTGCTATCAGTCAATCCAAAATGTTAATAAACCTGAAACTTGAATGTTTCACAATGGAAATGTGAGTGTGAACATCATCAGGGGAATACATATGTGCACAATTATTAGGCAACTATTAGTGTGCAGATTTATTATGCAACTAAAGGAAAAATGAAAATTTTCCCATCTCACTTGTTTATTTTCATCTGTTATAGTGAGAATAATAAACAAACACCTCAAAATTTACAAATAAACATCTCTGACATTTAAAAAAAATCAATCAATCAATGAATGACCAATATAGCCACCCTTCTTTCCAATAACAGTCATAAGCCTTTCCATTCATGTAGTCTGTCAGTTTCTTGATCTGTTGACGATCAGCTTTTTGTGGAGCAGTGACTACAGCCTCCCAGACACTCTTCAGAGAGGTGTATTGTTTTTCTCCCCCGTAAATCTAGCGTTTAAGAAGTGCCCACAAGTTCTCGATAGGGTTTAGGTCAGATGAGGAAGGGGGGCCATGTCATTATTCTTTCATCTTTAAGGCCTTTACTGGCTGGCCACGCAGTGGAGAACTTCGATGCAAGTGATGGAGCATTGGCCTGCATAAAAATCATGGTCTTCTTCCTGTATCACTGTTTGAAGAAAGTGTCTTCGAAAAACTGGCTGTAGGTTTGGGAGTTGATTTTGAGTTCATCTTCAATGCAAAAAGGTCCAACTAGCTCATCTTTAAAAATACCAGCTCATACCAGTACCCCACCTCCACGTTGGAGTGGAGCTCTGTGCCCATTACTGATCCACAGGTCCATCCATCTGGTCCATCAAGAGTCACTCTCATCTCATCGGTCCATAAAACCTTTGAAAAAATCTGTCTTCAGATATTTCTTGGCCCAGTTTTGACGTTTCAACTTATGTTTCTTGTTCAGTGGTGGTTGGGTTTCAGCCCTCCTTACCTTGGCCATGTCTTTGAGCACTGAACACCTTGTACTTCTGGGCACTCCAGGTAGGTTGCAGCTCTGGAATATGAAAGTACTGGAGGATAATGGGTTCCTGGTAGCTTCACGTTTGATTCTTCTCAAATCTTTGGCAGCTAATTTGCGTCTTTTGTTCTCAACACGTTTCTTGCGACCCTGTTGACTATTTGCAACAAAATGTTTGATGGTTCTGTGATCACCCACCAATATCTTAGCAATTCCAAAAGTGCTGCATCCCTCTGAAAGACTTTTTACAATTTTTGACTTTTCAGAGTCAGTTAAATCTCTTTTGGCCCATTTTGCCTGAGGAAAACTAGCTGCCTAATAATTCTGCACACCTTGATATAGGGTGTTGATCTCCTTAGGCCACACCCTCCCTCATTACACAAATACACATCACCTGACGTGCTTAAATCCAATAAGCATTCAAGTTAATACAGCTTGGAGTTGGAATATACGCATTAAAAATGATGATATGGTCAAAATACTCACTTGCCTAATAATTGTGCATACAGTGTATATCTATCTATCTATCTATCTATATATATATATATATATATATATACCGGCGCTTGGCAGCGGAGAAGTAGTGTGTTAAAGAAGGAAAGAGAAAGAAAAGGAAACATTTTAAAAATAATGTAACATGATTGTCAAAGTAATTGTTTTGTGTATTTGGCGGCAGCATCACAACGTTCTAGCTGCATCAGAAAATGTATCACGACGTCTGACACGCCTCCTTTTTACTGTTTTCTCACAGCTTGGATTGCTGCTGTCATATATACACACACACACACACACACACGCACACACATACATACATACATATATATACATATATATACACGTACATATCTTCATATCTATATACATATCTACATATACACATATATATTTATATACATACCTATCTACATCATATATACACACACATACATACATACACACACACAAATTATATATATGTGTGTAAGTATGTATGTGTGTGTATATATATATATATATATATATATATATATATATATATATATATATATATAATGTAGATAGGGGTGTGTGTGTGTATATATATATATATACGCATACATACATATATATATACACATACATATACTTGTGTGTATGTTTGTATGTATCTATATGTGTGTGTATAGCTTTGGTCACTGAGTGCAAGGGAAAAATAATAAAATATAGTCTATAAGTTATTAAACAGTAAAACATTAACGCTTTTAAGAAGTACAGGTACATTGAGCACTACTGGAGTGGTTATGGTAAACTACATTTTAAAGACTGTGTAACACAACAGGTAAGTAACTAACAGCAGCTAAAATGTATATGGATCATCTCTCGGTAGTAGATCCCTTTTGAAAGGCGCTACACGACGGCTGTGGTATAGAAATTACATTTTCTATGTGAACGTTCAAATTTCTGTCTCTGGTAATGTGCCTTACTGGCATTTAAAGAAAATTAGTTTTGTGTCCTCTGCAGTGTTAAGAGAGAAAGGCTTTGGTTTGGGATAAAAGGAAAAAAGGTGTAAAGAAAGGAAAGTTGCCTTTTCTTTTATATAGTATAGAGAGATGTGTTCGCTGACGCTATGATCGCCTTTTGGGGACAGTCGCGTGGGTCTTGTGTAGACTGGTGAGACGTCCCGCCATTAATGGCTGTGATGGCACTGTCAGTCCTCCACTCGTGCGTGTCTTCATAATCCGAGTGAGGACCTCATAATCGTGATATCGTGCAAAGAAAGTGTGAATCGCCTTAATATTATTTTGCCGTGGTGTAGAAAAGGGGTCCCGTGTTTGCACTTGTCTGGGCTATAGCGCAGGGGGAGAATGAAAAAAATTAAAAGTGCTCACTTTGACTTAAGGCAGAAGCGCAGTCAGCGTCTCAAAGGCCGGCACAGCTATGCACGCGCTGGCTGCTCGACTTTTGCAGGGCAGGAGACCACAGTTTTGCAGACACGCTCATGATATCAAAAGTCTCAGCGCTCTTTGGAGGTCATTCATATATTATATGATATATATATATATATAAAAATACCCGCGCCTTGCAGCGGATAAGTAGTGTGTTAAAGAAGTAATGAAAAAGAAAAGGAAACATTTTAATAATAACGTAACATGATTGACATTGTCATGAGTGTTGCTGTCATATATATGCCTGCCTAAATAAGTCACCATCGCTTCGCTCTTACTTTTTTACCGTTCATTTAATCATGGCTAGTGGCGGAAAAATTATAAAATGGAAGGAGGATGGCTTTACCAAAACAATTATTGATGGCGAATCGATTATTCATAAAGCTTGAATTGGTGATCTGTTTTCTGTGTTAACCTCATATTTTTCATACTTCTTCTCAAACTAAGGTGGTGCGAGGGTAAAATGAATCGGGATGCGCTGATCAATGTAATCATGGAAATCATGCATTGACAAAAGCTCCCTTTGCTTGTAATGCAAAGTGTGATTAAATGCATTATTTTTTAACGCGTTATGGAGCACATGCATCGAAGCTTCTCAGATTTTAAAAATAACGTAACACGATTGTCAATGTAACCTTTTGTAAGTAGTGCCTGGAGGATTCAGTGTGGAGAATCTTTAGAGACAGCATGTGTATTAACTTGTGGATTTTTCTGTGAGTATTTGGTGGCAGTCTGACGAAGTTGCTTCGGAAGACGGCGTTAGCCGCGGAGCTCAGCTCAGAGCGAAATGAGGTAAATGGGAGGGGTCATGATGACGTGACTCCCCCACCCGCCTTAACTGTCAATCCCCCACAAACACAGTCTCTCGGAATTTGCATAAGCACACCCCTTCACCTACAATTTTAACTTAGTTACAAAGTGATCAAAACTCTTGTTTATATCCTCGTCCTCTCATTAAACTTGTATCCCGCATTCCCGTGGGCATGTGAAACGCCAGCGGTAGCCTGTCTATGAACTTAATTTAAAGTTTAGGTTTACACCTTGCTTTCTTTCCAAGGTAACAGCACTCATGAATATGGTAGTATATGTCACTCGCTCGCTTCTTATTGTTTCGCTGCGTTCTCAATTATATAATGCATGTTTCTTAAGTGCTTTTTGGAGGTCTTCCTGGTTTTCTACGCACTGCGTTGACAGTCAGTTCACGTGATTACGTGGGAGGCGTGATGATGTCACACGAAACTCCGCCCCCCCACGTCATTCCAGCTCAATTCCATTACAGTTAATGGAGAAAAATACCTTCCAGTTATGACCATTAGGCGTAGAATTTCGAAATGAAACCTACCCAACTTTTGTAAGTAAGCTGTAAGGAATGATCCTGCCAAATTTCAGCCTTCTACCTACACGGGAAGTTGGAGAATTAGTGATGAGTCAGTCAGTCAGTCAGTCAGTCAGTCAGTGAGTGAGTGAGTGAGTGAGTGAGTGAGTGAGTGAGGGCTTTGCCTTCTATTAGTATAGATAGACATAGATATAGATATACATATATAGATAGATAGATATAGATAGATATAGATATATGGATTACATAGATAGATAGATATATACATATAGATATATATATATATATATATATAGATAGATAGATATATACCTGTATATGTGTGTGTGTATATGTAGATATGTATATATATATATATATATATATATATATATATATATATGCCAGCAACACTCATGACAATGACAAAACAATTACATTGTCAATCATGTTACATTATTATTAAAATGTTTCATTTTCTTTTTCATTACTTCTTTAACACACTACTTCTCCGCTGCAAAGCGTGGGTATTTTGCTATATACAGTATGTATATGTGTATATATGCATATATATGTATATGTATATATATGTGTGTGTGTGTGTATATATATATATATCTATATATATTTATATGTGTGTGTGTGTGTGTGTGTGTATATATATATATATATATATATATATATATATATATATATATATATATATATATATGCCAGCAACACTCATGACAATGGCAAAACAATTACATTGTCAATCAAGTTACGTTATTATTTAAATGTTTCCTTTTCTTTTTCATTACTTCTTTAACACACTACTTCTCTGCTGCGAAGCGCGGGTATTTTGCTAGTATATATATATATCTATACTAATAAAAGGCAAAGCCCTCACTGACTCACTCACTGACTGACTGACTGACTGACTCATCACTAATTCTCCAACTTCCCGTGTGGGTGGAAGGCTGAAATTTGGCAGGCTCATTCCTTACAGCTTCCTTACAAAAGTTGGGCAGGTTTCATTTCGAAATTCTACGCGTAATGGTCATAACTGGAAGGTATTTTCTCCATTTACTGTAATGGAGTTCAGCCAGTTCCGTGGGGGGCGGAGTTTCGTGTGACATCATCACGCCTCCCACGTAATCACGTGAACTGACTGTCAACGCACTCCGTAGAAAACCAGTAAGAGCTCCAAAACGCGCTGAAGAAAACATGCATTATAAAAACATGCATTATATAATTGAGAAGGCAGCGAAACAATAAGAAGCGAGCGAGTGACATATATTACCATATTAATGAGTGCTGCTACTTCGGAAAGAAAGGTGTAAACCTAATCTTTAAATTAAGTTAATAGACAGGTTACCGCTGGTGTTTCTCATGCCCACGGGTAATGCGGGATACAAGTTTAATGAGAGGACGCAGGATATAAACGAGAGTTTTGATCACTTTGTAACTAAGTTAAAATTGCAGGTGAAGGGTGTGCTTATGCAAATTCGAGAGACTGTGTTTGTGGGGATTGACAGTTAACGCGGTTGGGGGAGTCACGTCATCATATCCCCTCCCATTTATCTCATTTCGCTCTGAGCTGAGCTCCGCGGCTAACGGCATCTTCCGAAGCAACTTCATCACACTCCCACCAAATACTCACAAAAAAATCCACAAGTTAATACACATGCTGTCTCTAGAGTTTCTCCATACTCAATGTATTCCTCGCGCCCCCTTTATACCCTCTAATCTCCCATTTCAATTCAGATACCTCCAATTTCCTGTAAGGCTCAGCTGCGTGATGACAAGTAATAAGTCTCAAGGACAGACCCTACAAAACGATGCCATTGATTTCAGGCAAGATTGCTTTTCTCCTGGACAACTATACTTGCATTCTCAAAAGTGAGCTCGCGAGCTTCGTCATATTACAACCGGAGTGCAGCCAGAAACTTTTAAGTACCGGGTCTTAGATAACATTAAATTAAGCCGTAGACATCGCAACATCACACAAGATAGCAGCTCACGAGAACTTACTGAACGCAGTACGAGTGATCACTTCCATGCATCAAACCTGTTCAAAAAACGCATTACACAATTTACAAGGTGATGGCTTTCTATGGCGTTCGTTTATAAAGCAGCGGAGAGGCTGTGTGAAGGCAGCTACACAGAAAAAGCAGAGCTCCACACTCTGAATGTATTGCTGGCATCACCGTTATACCCTCTGATCTCCCATTTCAATTGAAATACCTCAAATTTCCAGTAAAGCTCTGCTTCAAGATTACAATTAATAAGTCTCAGGGACACACCAAGGTTGCCATTGATTTGAGGCAACATTGCTTTCCTCCTGGACAAAACTATACGTTGCATTCTCAAAAGTTATATATATATATATATATATATATATATATATATATATATATATATATATATATATATATATATATATATATATATATACATATATACATATATACACCCGATCTACAATACTGTCAAATAAACACCCACACACCATAGCTAACACGAGAGGCTTCACCTTTAGCTGACGTCTTAGGTTCGATTCGCGAGAGTGGGTGCAGTGCATGTGTACTGCCTGATGAGCCCTGAATTAGGGCTAAGCACGTGCCGCGTACTGTTTGCATTATTTGATAGTAAAACTATTTCAATATATATATATCAGCGCTTAATGATTCATTTTACTCTCGCAACCCCTTAGTTGGGGAAGAAGTATGAAAAAATATGAGGTTAACGCAGAAAACCAGATCACCAATTTAAGCTTTAGGAATCATAGATACTTTATTCGACATCAATGATTGTTTTGGTAAAGCCATACTCGGTGTAATCCTCCTTCCATGTTATAATATTTCCGCCTAGCCAAGATTAAATGAACGGAAAAAAGTAAGAGCGGCGAGGTGACGAGGCAGGCAGGCTTACAGCTCAATAGCTCAATTTGGATATACTACAGTAGGTTCTATTTAGTCGCCAGAAATATCTTTGGTAGGAATGGAAGTTGGATTTAGTCTTTAAATTTCTATGGTGAAGAAAAATTTATTCAATGATGATTAAATTTAACTTTCATTCCTACTAAACATATTTCTGTCGACCAAATAAAAATTACTTATATTTAAAATTTAAATAGAACTTGAACAAATACGATAGTTCATAATACCCACGCAGCACAAAGTGCACGTAAGATTACGAGTCATCCGTTTTAACAAGCAGCATATTGCACTGATACGAAATAGCCTGCCCATTTAATTATTTAGGAATGGATAGATAAATTAAGATTTTGTACAAATAATGTTTTAAATTTTTCTTCCTCAGTGGATTCTGGCACCCCCAGCAACAGCTCCTCGCACCCCAAAGGAGATATGTGTATATATATATATATATATATATATATATATATATATATATATATATATATATATATATATATATATATATATATACATATATATATATATATAGATATAGATATAGATATAGATATACATATATAGATAGATAGATATAGGTGTATGTAAATGTGTGTCTGTATATATGTAGATATGTGTGTATATATATATATATATATATATATGCCAGCAACACTCATGACAATGACAAAACAATTACATTGTCAATCATGTTACATTATTATTAAAATGTTTCCTTTTTTTTTTCATTACTTCTTTAACACACTACTTCTGTGCTGCAAAGCGCGGGTATTTTGCTATATATGCATATGTATATATGTGTATATGTATATATATATGTATATGTATATATACTGTATATATGTATGTGTGTGTGTCTGTGTCTATATATATGACAGCAACACTCATGACAATGACAAAACAATTACATTAACAATCATCTTACGTTATTTTTAAAATGTTTCCTTTTCTTTTTCATAACTTCTTTAACACACTACTTCTCCGCTGCGAAGCGCGGGTATTCTGCTATCCAATATATAAAGCAGAGTCTGTGTGTGTGTGTATGTATGTTTGTTTGTGCGCCATACACTTCTGCACCGAGCGTCTGATCGGCACCAAACTGGGGATGGGGCTCCTTTGTGACCAGGAGAAGGTCATGGGGAATGTTTGGTTGGGAAAAATGTTTGTGGTGAAGTGCAGGGCACCTTTTCACCGTCACAGCTTTCGACACACATCCCCATACTTATCATTGACAAGATGGCTGCACGTTGCAACAGACGTTCACCTCAGCACCATCTAGCGACAGCTTTGATGTCTCTGTGTGTCGCTCTTTACCCATGTTTCTTTAAATTGCCAAGACATGCCGGAAGTGTCCAAATATGAGAAGGCCAACTACTTTGATTGGGTGAAGGGCAACTGCTGTATGGATGTAAAACATAAACGGTCCAGTGCGTGTGACCGGCTCACACACCCGCGTTTACGCAGTCACACCCCCACACGCACTGATAGTGCTGTATTTCAATTGCCAACGTCCGTTATATGCAAGCACATTTGAACAGAGACTCGTCTTAAAAAGACAGCATCCTTCCCCCACCATTTTCCCTAGACGCACCACCGGTTGTATGTCGCTTCTCTCTGTAATTACCACCCCCAACATCCGTTAGATGCCAGCACGGTTCAGCCCAGACGCTCCTTACAAACAGACCACCCCTCCCTACCATTTTTCCCAGTATGGTTTCAGTGCTACTCTTTCTCACTGGCTTTCCGTATTTGTGGTGCTATTGATTTCAAAATCTACAATTTCCTGTTCGTTTGGCTTTTGCTATGTCAATTAATAAGGCTCAAGGGCAATCACTGCAAGTTGCAGGCATCAATTTGGAAAATCCATGCTTTTCACACGGACAACTCTACGTAGCATGTCCTCAGAATTTGTTCATTTTCGCAGCACAAGGGAAAACAAAAAATATAGTATATCAAACACTGTGGAATGACCACTTATATACAATAAAATATGAATCAGAAAACTGTTTGTTCCATTTCTATGTTCTGTTTCTTTCATTTCGGAAATTCACCGGTAATACATTCCCAGGCAACGCCGGGTACTCCTGCTACTATGTATAAATAAAGCTGCTCAAAAAATTAAAGGAACACTTTGAAAACACATTAGATCTCAATGGGAAAAAATCCTGCTTGATACAGTATCTATACTGATATGGACTGGGTAATGTGTTAGGAACGAAAGGCACATTGTTTGATTGAAATGAAAATTATCACCCTACAGAAGGCTGAATTCAAAGACACCCCGAAAATCAAAGTGAAAAAATGATGCAGCAGGCTTGTCCATTTTACCAAAATTTCATTGCAGCAACTCAAAATCGTACTCGGTAGTTTGTATGGCCGCACATGCTTGTATGCATGCCTGACAATGTTGGGGCATGCTTCTAATGAGATGACGGATAGTGTCCTGGGAGATATCCTCCCAGATCTGGATCAGGGCATCACTGAGCTCCTGGACAGCCTGAGGTGCAACCTGGTGGTGTCGGATGGACCGAAACATAATGTCCCAAAGGTGTTCTATTGGATTTAGGTCAGGCGAGTGTTGGGGACAGTCAATGGTATCGATTTCTTCATCCTCCAGGAACTGCCAATATACTTTCGCCGGGCATTGTCGTGCACCAAGAGGAACCCAGGACCCACTGCCCCAGCATATGATCTGACAATGGGTCCAAGGATTTCATCCCAATACCTAATGGATGTCAATTTTATCTGCCATCGTCTAGCCTGTACTGGTCTGTGCGTTCCTTCATGGATATGCCTCCCAGACCATCATTGACCCACCACCAAGCCGGTCATGCTGAACAATGTTACAGGCAGCATAATGTTCTCCACCGCTTCTCCAGATCCTTTCACATCTGTCACATGTGCTCAGGATGAACCTGCTCTCATTTGTGAAAAGCACAGGGCGCCAGTGGTGGTGCTGCCAATTCTGGTATTCTATGGCAAATGCCAATTGAGCTCCACGGTGCCAGGCAGTGAGCACAGGGCCCACTAGGGGATGTTGGGCCCTCAGGCCACCCTCATGAAGTCTGTTTCTGATTGTTTCTTGCCCAAAGAAGTAGATACCGGTCAGTCCTGCTGATAGGTTAAGGACCTCCTACGGCCCTGTCCAGCTCTCCTAGAGTAACCTGTCTCCTGGAATCTCCTTCACGCCCTTGAGACTGTGCTGGGAGACACAGCAACCCTTCTGGCAATGGTACGTATTAATGTGACATCCTGGAGGAGTTGGAGTACTTGTGCAACATCTGTAGGGTCCAGGTATCACCTCATGCTACCAGTAGTGACACTGAACATAGCCAAATGCAAAACTAGTGAAAAAACAGTTAGAAAAGATGAAGAGGGAAATCCCAGGGATGAATATTTTTCCAAAAACTTTTTTTAAAAAAAGAACACAAAACAATTGTTTAACTTATCAAATCAACAAAAAATATTTATTTTTAACTAATATAACTGTTTTGATTTTGTATGAGCCTGCATACTATATAATTTAACATATTATTATTTCACATACTGTACATGTTACAAAGCAAAGTCCTGCAAAGTATGATAATGTCTCAAAGCAACCAATTGCATGCATTGCCACGTTGCACTGCTTACAATACGTGTTGCACTGGTGCCTCTTTTTCAGTTGTCTGTTGCTCTGTGTACCTGTTTGTCTCATCAGATATCAGCTGAAAAACTGCCTCAGGAAAAAACAGCCTGAAGTAGTCCAGTGGCTTGTAATCCGTTGTGTCCAGCAGCTAATAGGATGTTAGGTTATATAGCACAATGTATCGCATATAAAACAAGGATGCTTCTTGTTATGTAATATAATATACTAGTGAGGCCTCATCTGGGATATTGGGTGCAGCTTTGGTCCTGTATTGTTAAGACTCCGTGCAGAAAAAAACAACTAGACTGATTCCAGGTCCATGGGGTATGAGTTATGAGGAAATATTTAAAGAGTTAAATGTTTTCAGTTTCAGTAAACAGAGTTTTGAAAGATGCCTGACAGGAGTGTTCACAATTATGAAGGGGTTCTAACTATTACTTTAAAACAGTATTTTGTGGTAAAACTAGTCAGAGAGGGGGTAGTAATTGATTATTTATTGAATGATTTTACTGTAACCCATTTTAACCCATTTTGGGGAGCAGCATGCACATGAAAGCTTGCAGTGGCGTAATGAAATGATTGCTGCACAGTGATCAGCAAGCACTGGTTGTGTGTCGAGAGGAATAAAGAGTAGCGGGTTAGCACAGACAAAAGAGAGTTGTTTTGAGAAGAGCTGTGAAGCAATCACCACTCAGTTGAAGAGGTATTTGAGAGAGAGGGAGGACAGTGCAGACAGCATCAGCTCCTGTTGAGCTTTTTATAGAGACTTGTGCAGAGGTTTCAGAGAGGGGCTGTGTTAAAGCTTCTCTTCTGTTGATTAACCCCAGGAGAGCAGTTTAGAAGCATTAAGTGGCACAGCTAGAATGAGGCACAGAGAGAGCAAGGGGGATCCAAAGCATAGCAGTATCCAATGGTGAGCACAAGGCACTCTGGGAGGAGCTGGAGTGACTGACCGAGGTGACAGATCCATGGACTCCAGAGACATGGTGCTTGGTGGCAGTATAGGTTTGTGGGTACCAGAGGAGGTGTTTGACCAGGATGTAACAAGCTATGCTACATGGGGTCGAGAAGGATATCCAGAAAAGTGAAAATTAATTGGGAACATGTGGACTGATGGGATTTAAAATATATATTTTTTATTTATTTAATGTATTTATTATACCAGAAACATTAATAAAGACACAACTCTGAAGAGACTTATTTATTGATTTACTAGGGGGCTTTGCCCCCTACTTCTTCAGTCACCCACCCCTCTGGGGTGCGCTACACGGCAGCCACTTCACGTCTCTGCCTCTTGCGTTGTGAAGAGTGGGGCTGAACGCACGCTAAGGAGATGCTGTCGCTCCTCCCAAACCCCATCTTAAACGGTGATACAATGGGAAACAAATACATTTTTTGCCTACTCTATGCTCGATCAGCTGGCTTGCTGCTGCTTGTGCTGTGCTGCGTGATCTACATGTCGCGCAGTGCATTGAACATTTAGAAGCCTGTACAGCAGCTGTCCTCCTTGTCTTGCGGGATGTCAGTGTCTCCGAGAAAATCATGTCTCAACCCAAGATATTTTTATATAATAGAGAGATTTATTTTGGAAGGCACTGTTTGCATATATTGAGCACCTTAGATCCTCTTGTTTTAAATAAAGTGCCACCCATCTCAATTAAAAGTCTAGTCTGGCCAATCCTTGGTTCATGACTATCGAAGCCCTGGATAAAGGAAGGCAACCATGTCTGCAGCTCTGGGGCATCACATATTTCTTTAACAAGAACATGGTGAAGCCGGTTAAGGGTAAAAGTTTTTCTTTGCTTAGAAGATCATAGATATATAAAATAAATTATGCAGTAGGGTGGTAGACAGTATTACTCAGGGAACTGTCAAAACGCGACTGGCTTATATTTTTCAAATGTAATATGAATCGAGTCTGACCAGCTAACGTTAGGGAAAATAGCCCGTTCTTCTCCAATTTATTCTTATGTTCTTATTTTAAGCCTTGGCAGCATGTCAAGTGCCTACAGCAAATAAGCACTTGTTTAATGACTTTTTTTGGAGCAGCTGAGGTCTGACACAGAAATTCAAACTATAACTGAACTTTAAATCCTGTGATCTGTATATCTTCAGTACATAATGTTCAAAATCTGCTTTAAGAGATGACATCAAAAATAAAAGTGATAGGAAGCCCATGAAGTGTGGGAGAAAAAACATTATAGAATTGAAAGAAAAAGGAAGTGAGATCACAAGTATAAGAAGATGACAAATTCTGCTGCTATGGAAGGCATCCCATAGTTTTAATGTAAAGTCGACTCCTCTTTTCCACATGAAGTTGTGTGAAATGGAGCTTTAAAATTTTATCTGATTTGTTAAGTTCTTTGCAGCAGTGATCAATATTCAAATTGCTGTAAAAATAAAGATTGACTATTTTCCAATGTTCTGTGCATTGCTTGTCTCTGATTACGGCATTGGTTTATTCTGTGCTTCATGAATAAATTATTGACGAAGTGTACTGAAAGAAGAAATGTCTCATATTTCTTTGTGTGAATCCATTCAAAGAAAGTTGGCAGTGAAGAAGCTAAAATGGTGCTTTTTATTTACCAATGATGCGCTTTAATTCTAGATTAAAAAAGCCTTGTACAGTATGTAACAGTTTTCCCATGCAGAATATTATTTTAATAATCCAACAGCTAATATTCCTATAAATGGCACACCTTTGATTTTTCTTCCCCACTGCCAGTTATAAGCATTAAATTATGCCACACATGTGCAGGCCATAATTCATCCTATATTTATTTCACACATCTTTTTTATTCTAATTGTAATACCATTTTTCACCACACGGAGATGCAGTTTCTTCACTTGTAAGACTGGCACTTGTGTGCTCTACTTCCTAAACACAGGAGATTAGTTTGCCCTTTTGCTATACAACAGCTACTACAGTTATAGCACTTTGTCTATAAGAGCAGCAGGCTGTTTTTTTAAAATGCAGCTCTCCTTCCCTCTTCAAAAATCTCTTTGCAGGCTTGTGGAGGGAATGAACGTTTGTGTGTTGTGCTGAAGCAGATGCTGAAGAATTCAGTTGGTACATGAGCTAGAGGTCTGTGGTTTATTTTGCAGCAAATGGCATAAATCCCTGCCTTCAGTTGACTCTAATGATCTCGAACTGTTTGAAATTCTTGGGAATGTTGTTGTGTTTTATTGGCATGAGCAAACAGTTTCCTATTATTAAAAAATAAATAGCTGTGAACAAACTTAGCAGTAATGAGTACGCCAAATAGAGCAAATCTGGGGTTGAAACAGCACATTTTTGCTATTTTCTTATTGTGATAAATTTTCTTTTAATACACATATATGGTCATTGCCCCAAATTTTAAAAAAAGGAACAAGTTCAAGTTCAATTTTTCTGAACTGAATATATTGAAAACTTAAAGAGTCAGTGACAGCAGACTGTCGCCTTGGCACTTGTACTTCTTCATTTGATGTGATTCTCCCACACTGAATGAAAGTTAAAATTTTAATACAAGTAGGTCAGAACTGATCCTTCTTATTTAAATTTATAGACCTGACATCCCATAAGCAATTATGTCCGTAACCATAGCTAGGGTACAGAGCCTAAACCTGCTGTTTTAGGAAGAATACGAGCAGAATCCTGGTCACTGTATGTAGCGCCTCCAGTCCATACTCTCATACTAGCTGATTATTTAACAAAACCCTTGTGTTTTATACTAGTGGACATACAAGCTTCGACTTCATTCTTAAACTTTCTTTAATTTAAATTGACCCTGTTAAATACACTTAATTCAGTAAATCATAAAAACATTAAAATCGTTAATCTTAAACAACGCTTACAACTCCCAATGCAGAGAATTAGTTAATAACTAGCTGTGTAAGCCTGTGCTGTAAAAAGCCCAGGATCCTAGAAATTATAGAAATTGTCAGAAAAAAATTAAAATGTAGAGATTTTAGGTAATTGAAAGGAACTACTGTGGGTTTCTCACTCCTAGGAGGATTTAGAGGTTTCATTTTGCCAATGTGCTCACCTCGGTTGTGTATTAGCGGCTAAGCAAGGGTCTCTTTCTTTGGAGGTTTCGTTTTGCCAATGTGCTCACCTCGCTTGTGTATTAGCGGCTAAGCGATTATCCCTTTCTTTGGAGATTTTGTTTCGCCAATGTGCTCGCCTCACTTGTCTATTTCTTTGGAAGTCTCGTTTAGCCACTGTGCTCACCTCGCTTGTGTATTAATGGCTAAGTGAGTTTGTTTCCTCAGAGGTGGAGCCCTTACCCTGACTCCACCTCTCACTTCCAGGCCGGTCAGACAGACACACACACTTCCACACATAGACATTTATATATAAGAAGGAAAGACCGTTATATTAAAATTTGTCAAATTGATTAAACAAACAGGAGTTAAACTGAAAAAAATGTAATATTTGAGAATAAAATTAATGAATTAGCCTAGTGTAGGGCTGTGTCAGCAATCATCTGCAAAGGTAAAGGTCATTTCTACACTGAAAAGGAAAGAAAATTAAAGAAACAACATTTCAGCTGTATAGCCTTTATCAGGTGGACAACTGAAAAGCAAAAAGAGGTAATATTTAATATATAAAACTCAATGTGTATGTGTTTGTTCTTTATGCAATTCCAAGAGCTAAACTTAAAAGAAGTGGTGAGGTAGCCTTCTGCTGTTATGCACCTATAATCTGGAATAGCTTACTGATAGAAATTCACCAGGCTAATACGGTAAAGCATTTTTAAAAAACTGCTAAAAACCCATTATTTTAATATGGCTTTCCCGTAGCTTCATTTTAGTTTAACTCTGATATTCTGTATATGCATTTAATTATCAATTTATCATGGCTTCGCAAGCTGTACTAACCCATACTTTCTCTGCTGTTCTTTTTCTGGTTTTCTGTGGTGGTGATCCACGCCACAAACTCCTGATCAAGGCACCATGCAGTGCCTACATTGATGGATTGAAGGCCAGAGGTCCACATGACCATCATCATCTAATTCTTCCACGTGAAGCCTGAAAACCATGAGGACTTATATGATCATTGATGTTAGGTAGAATGCCCAGTGGGAGCTGGGTGGTCTCGTGGCCTTGGAACCCCTGTGGATTTTTTTTTCTCCAACCCTCTGGAGTTTTTTTTTCCTCCTAGCCATCAGACCTTACTTTATTCTTTGTTACTTAGTATTGCCTAATCTTATTTTATTGCCCAAATTCTTGGTTCAATTTCAACACAATATTTTACTTTAAAAAGAAGAGACCATTGATTACTTTGGTTTGCAAAATTTTGACCCTGGGGGTACCTTTGTTTTTTTCCACTTTTGGGGACAGTGCCACAATAAGAGAAACACCAGAACAAACTGAAGCCAGACTAACAGACAAAAGGACCAGAGCTTAAAATTATTTACTTGGGCAACACCGGGTGCTGCCACTATTACTATACAGTATATAAGTGGAAAAGTTGGGAATAAAGTCGATAGATGAAAGGAGAAACCATGAGAGTAGGTGTGAACTGATTTCTGTAATGATGCACTCAGAATGAGAAGTTTCTTCATTGATAGGTGATACCCTATGATGCTGTGCACAGGGACCTCAGTCAAGCCAAAAGTAGGCTGCATACTATCTACTCCAACTGGAACCCCAATGATGAAACCTGTGTGCTCTTCCTTTCCACCCTAACAATTCCTCTGCCCTCAAAAGATCATCAAATAAAATTTCTCCATTTTGCAGACTGATTTTTCCACAGGAGCCTTTATCCCCAACACTAACTTGATCTCCTTCTGTTGATCACCTAACCAAAGCAATCTTCATGTCTGTAGCTCACTTCACAGAGGAGAGTCACTTTCACCAGGCACTTTAAGCTGTCATTTGTAAACATGTCACCAACAATATCCTGTATCTGGTGCCTCAGGTACATTTACTATTACATAATGAGGTATCTTGCAGGTTTAGAAATACGATTTACTCCACTTCTTATAATGGGTGTCCAGCCATTTACATAGGTGAAATGGCTAGCAGACAGTTTTAGGCAGCATGCTGAAGCCATTAAAGCCAAAGACCTTACAAAGCCTACTGTAAATCATTTGATTTCCTTTGATCATAGCCACACGGATTTCTCTGTTTATGTTCTTTCACAAAGCTTCAAAGACACTTTTCAAAGATCAATAGAAGAAGTTTAGCTCATTCTCAGACTAACTTTTTAATCTCTTCCTTCATCTGCTCTAATTTCAGGTTTTTCAAACACCTATTCTCACATGTTGTCTTTCATCTGCCCTGGCTTTGTTCTCTCCTTTCCTACTGTATGTTACCCGGTTTTTCCTTTTCAGTTGCACTGTCATGTTCTCCACACAGGAAAGACCAAGAGGAGCGGGAGCTGAAACACACTAATGCAGGGAAAGCTGAAGGAATGTAACACTGCCCAGGAAGGCCCCAGGACAGAGATGATGTCTGGTTATTCCCCTCCTTTAGATATGGAAAAGTAGAAGTCAGTTCACTACACTCATTCATAATGGAAGAAGACTGCTTGAGAGACTTTTCTAAGCATCCTACAAGGAAATAACTGTACCAAAGAGCCAACCCAAGAAGCAAAAAAAAAAAAAAAGGTATCAGCATGACAGGAATTAAATGTCTGTTATAGAGTCCTGTATCTTCACAGACTATAAAAGAGAGTACATTATTCTAATAAAGTGTATACACACAATTCTATTTTAATAGTATTTTAGGATTCATCAGATGCTTATGTGCAGAAGTATATTTATCAAAAATATGATATTCTTCCTGCATCCATTCTTGGTTATTGTTCTCTGCTTTCAAAGCTTTTCAGGTGGTTTCTGAGTCGGCTTACTGCCAGCAGTAAGGTTTCGATAAAATGTCATTCTTCCACCATCCAGGAGGCCCAAAGCTTTCTATTTCCCTTTCAAAAGCTTTGATAAGTCATTATCCAACACAAGCCTCCCCTAGATTCTTTGGCATTGCCCCACTGATTCTTTCTTTGGATCTAATTTTCAGTTATTTCTTACTTCTGATACTTGTTTTTTTCTTGTTGTGATATCTCTGAACTCTTTCTGAATTACTTTCAGTCTACTGTCAGCTTACGTTAACTTTACTTTCCTATCTTTCCTCCCAAAGATTTTTTTTGTTTTCCTACAAATCTTTAGATTAGACCTAGTATGAAAAAGACATGAATTACATTTTCACTGACTGTCCAACTCATTCTGCTTGGAATAGACAATATTACATTTTGTTCATCATAGAGAATATAAAAAATGTTATGTTTCCTGCTGAGGCGACAAACATATCAGTTTTGAATGTATACTGTCTCTATAGGGTGTACACACTAGTAAAATTAAATGGATGATAAATGAATAGATGGGCATGAAAAACTGCTGAATGTAATTATGTGAATAACTGAATGATAATTAACTCTTCAGATCACTATATTAATTCATGGACATTTTCTGTGATTATTTTAATTGCTTTTCGCATTTCAGATGTCACTTCTATTGCAGCATCCTGGGAGCATTTAAGAGATTAAGAAAAAAGATTATTTTTTTCAGTTAAAATCAAATCCTTACTCCTTGGAGAACAGAGTAAAATATAACTTGACACACTTTAATTAAGATGTATAAACATGATATTGATCATTTATTAACCCACAAGAGAAAGCAATTGATTTAACCTTCTGGACAAAAATATGCAACAAAACTATACAGAGCTGTTGTTGAACTTTAGTCCTATCAGTTGTTTCAAATCTCAAAGGGTAATGCATAAAATGAAGCTGAAAATCTTTGAAACATTTTATTAATAGGGAAAAACAAACATTATGAGAGTTGAATTTTAATAGAAAATATTTGCTGCTTATTAAAGTTCAATTTATTCTTCTTCGGTAATTTGGAAGCTGATACATTTATGAAGAGCATATCATTCACTCACTCACTCACTTCCAGTTTCCTTTACCTGTTGAGGGTCATGGTGTCCCTTCCCTCAGAATCCCTCAATGCCTCCAATCTTCAAGCTAGGTGGACTATGGCAGCTTTCAGACTATGGTGATAGAGCAGGAGTGAAGATATTGGCCTACAACTCAATCCTCAATTATGATCATGAGCTGATGAAATCAAATGACCTATCCCAGACAACAACCTTCTACAGTCCTTCCTTCAGAATTCCTCATTGTTCTCAATCTTTTGATAGATTCCATCACGTTTAGTGCCTGTCCCTGGTCTTCTCTTCTCCCAGTTGGCTGTGCTTCACACTCCCTGTTTCAGAGCCACCCTAGGGGCATCCTAACCACATGCCCAGACCACATCAACTGGCTTTTGTCATTCCAGAAAAAAAGTGGATCAAAGGTACTTTTGTATTGCTGAACTTGGCACCCCATCATGGATGGTGAACTCAACAACTGGACCCTCCAACCTTTGGAAATTTGGAAATTTCAACATTTTTATCACTAGCCAGAGATCATGATCATAACTGAGGATTGAGATGTAGGCCAATAACTTCCCTTCTGCTCAATCACCTTAGTCTTGAGCAACATTCACAAACCTCCTCATCAGTATACTCATAGTCCGCCAACTTTAAAGACACTGCCAAAAAGTTAGGTGAATAGGATGGACATAGGGTTTCTACCTTACAAAGCTTTCACCCCAGGTTTCCTTCAGAATGGTTTTCTCTTTCTTTTTTTTGTGGAAATTTCTTTTCTTAATGTGAATTTGGTGTAACACTAAAGTCAGGTAGCTGGTAGGAAGTAATGATGAGCAAAACCCACTGAATTTACTTCACTTTGAGTTTGGTGAAATTACAGAAATATTTGGGAACTTTACTTATTGAAGTCTATAGGTAAGGAGAAACTGAATGAGTTTTGAGTGGTATGATGGTCATGGTATCCCTAACAGCTAGGGTAATGTCTGCCAACTATGCTGGATGGACTATTGTGACCAAAAATGTGACTTGAGTTGTGAATCAACAGTGCTATCCACAGTGTCACTGAGTCTCCTTGAGATAAAACTAATAGAATTAAATATCAGAACAGTAAAATGTCTCACAGAAAGTGGTAGACAGGTAGCTTAATTCACTAAGCAGGAACTCACCCCTGTCAAACCCAAAAGTAGCATTTTTTTGCTTGACGCTCCTGCTCATTCACTGCCGCTGCTACAAAACAAGTGCAACACCAAAGCACATGCATTCTTCACTACTTCCAGTTTGCATCAACTGGACAGCACTCTGGATAATGTTATGATAGAGTTAGGCTCACACAGTACACACCGGTCATACACAAGTCCCTACAAGAAGACATTACCTTTAAGACATTGTGAAGGACAGCCGGGTCCCATGCCTGGCAGGGATGCCCCTGCTGCTTATGTTCCGGGGAAGCTGCCACGGGCAGTCCAATACCTCCCCCATGACGCTTGGTGGCAGCCTCCCTGGCCGACGGTGATTCCCCAACCACCGCAGGGCTCCATGGGAGATGGAGTCCTCCACAGCTTGGTTGGGGCCCGGGGTGGCCATTTGGGGGGGCTGTCTGCTTCCAACAGCCCGGCTGGACGAGTCTTCAGCCCCACCCGGAAGTGCAATTAGGACCAGGGGCCTCATGTATAAAAGGTGCATACGCACAGAAATGTTGCGTAAGAACTTTTCCACGTTCAAATCGCGATGTATAAAACCTACACTTGGCGTAAAGCCACGCACTTTTCCACGGTACCTCATGCCTTGTCGTACGCAAGTTCTCCACTCGGTTTTGCAAACTGGCGGCACCCAGCGTCAAAGCAGTGCTACTGTTCTTGTGTGATTACTCATTATTTTCATGACGCGGCTTTATAAATACACAGAAACTAACCGCATATTGTTTATTAGTGTAATGCATCTGATTGTAATTAACTCGTAACAATATAATGGTCCAGGGAACAGCCATAGTATTCCAAATATCATAGCTGCTTTAGCTTTGTTACTCTCACTTCTTCTTCTTCTTCTTCTTCTTCTTCTTTCAGCTCCACCCGTCAGGAATTGCCACTCCGGATCATCTTTTTCCATATTACTCTCACTGCACGACTCGGAGTATTTATATCACTGTATCTGAGTGTGAATCACAGCAGCAGCTGATCGGAAAGAGAATTATCGGTATACAGCTTTAAGGACACGCTGTCTCAGCCACGGCAAAACGTTTCAAAGCCTTTCCTGTACGGTTCAGAAACAGTTTAATCCCAAGAACTTTAAATGCAGCCAATCAAGTGCTCCTTGTAGAACTGTTTGTACTTATAAGTACAATCAACCCATTGTAAACTTGCACTATAGTTATAATATCGCACAACCTGAGCCACTTTATAAAGCGCGTATTTACATATGATGACGATATCATTTTTAAGGTGAAATGCAGCAAAATATGTTTGTTAAATTATACAGATAAAACTTTAACTTCATTTAAATAATCTATATTCTTCACTGGGAGTGTCTTTAAGGATAGACTAATTAAACATGTACTACGAAGATATTTCAATGTTCTTTAAACGTTTTGAAGAATCGGCGCTAAGCTTACAGATGGCTTAACTTCTATTACAGAGCTGATTGTATGGCGATCGGTTACTTGGGGAAAGAAAAGCAAGGACTCTTGGGCGCCACGCAATATATATTGAATATAAAACAGAAAGATAAAATAACAACACAGCTAAAAACACAGCGACAAATTTCGGCAAAAGTGAAATGCTTGTGTCATGAGCACAAACGTTCTTTAACTCCTATCATCATGAAAATGACATCACGTATACATCTCAGTATTTTAGTTATTCAGAGAGCTGTAATATCACGAATGTAATGGACTCTGTGTCCAGTTGGAGGAAGAGAGCCGGTTTAAGAAGCAAGTAGTGATTCACGTAGAGCACATAGAAAATCAAATACAAAACAAAGCATTTAACGTGCTACTTTAATTACGATGTGATTTTAGAAACTGGTTAATTAAACGATTTTAAGATGAAGTTTATGATGTTCTACTTTAATCTATACTAATAAAAGGCAAAGCCCTCACTCACTCACTCACTCACTCACTCACTCACTCATCACTAATTCTCCAACTTCCCGTGTAGGTAGAAGGCTGAAATTTGGCAGGCTTATTCCTTACAGCTTACTTACAAAAGTTGGGCAGGTTTCATTTTGAAATTCTACGCATAAAGATCATAACTGGAAGCTATTTTTCCCCATATAATGTAATGGAGTCTTGAGTTGGAGATGGCCGTGGGGGGCGGAGTTTCGTGTGACATCATCACGCCTCCTACGTAAGTACGTAGAGAACAAGGAAGAACTCCAAACAGCGATGAGCACAAAACGCCATTTCACAATTGAGAAGGCAGAAAAACATTATGAAGCAAATGATGCATACAAGCATATTCATAAGTACAGCTACTGCGGAAACAAAGCACGGCGTGAACCGTAAGTTTATATTAAATTAAGTTCATAGACAGGCTGCCACTAGCGTTTGTAATTTAGTGCCTGCCCATATAAGGCCGTCCATCAGCGGCAATCCAATACAAACACTGCCGTTAATATTCACGGGTGAAGGACTGTGCTTATGCAGAGGAAGATGAGATGGTCAGGGTGGTGTTTGGCACAAACTCATTGAAACTGCGAGAGAAACTTTTAAGTGCTGGGTCTTAGCTGACATTACACGAGATGGCACCAGTACAACTGGGAACCTTCAATGCAAGAACACCAAGCGGCTCACGTGAACTGGCGCAATGCGCAGACAAAAGCAACAGTTCCAAAGAGTGCTGAACAAAAACCGAATTACACAATTGAGAAGGCAGCAAAAAAATATGAAGCGTCTTATACATACAATCATATTCATAAGTGCAGCTACTGCGAAACAAAGCACACGGTGGAAAAAGTGAATGTCCTGCTAAAGGAAGACAGTGTAAAAAAACCCGTGCATGCAGTTTGTCACATCACAGATAAAAGGAAGACGAGCTGTTTATTGATGCAGTAAGGAACTAATCGATGAATGAAACCTCTTATCTTTACAACGATTGACAAACACGGAATGTAACTTGAACACATCCTACAAATACGAGCCTGATTGAAAGAAATAATGATAATCAAATCCTTGATGACAGCAACATTCAATAACACTCACAAAACAATTACTGTATATTGACAATCATGTTACGTTATTTTTAAAATGTTCCCTTTTCTTTTCATAACTTCTACTTCTCCACTGCGTACACGGGTATATATATAAATGTATATATATACCCTGATCTACAATACATACTTTAGCATAGACAAGCCACACGCTGTGGCTAATTGTAGAGTCTTAAGCCTCTAACGCCGACATTGAGGTTCGATTCGAGAGGGTGTACTGACTATGTACGCGCTACCGATTCATTTTACCTTCGCATCTCCTTGGTTTGGGACGTATGAAAAATATTAGGTTAACGAGAATCATGTTACGTTATTTTTAAAATTTTCCCTTTCTTAGCACAAGCACAGCTGAGAAGCTTCGATGCATGTACTCCATAACGCGTAAAAAAATAACGCATTTAATCACACTTTCAATTCCAAGCAAACGGAACTTTTGTCAATGCATGATTTCCTGGTACATCCATTACACTGATGCACACATCACAGCTACAAAAATGTTAGAGTCGGAATAAAGCGCGTTCCTACGACTGATCATTTCGACTTCCCGAGCGAAGCCTTGATAAAAGCATGGTTTTGTGCACACTGAAAAGCAAGCAAAATTAGATGCATTACAGAAAGCGGACTTTGTGGCTCTTACTGGGGATCATTGGACTTCCGTGACCGTTAGTAATTCTAAATACATCTAATTACAAAATGTTCAATGATCACACTGTTTTAGCCTAATGTACAAAATAATTTTGGCTAATGTTACTCAGAGTTTAAAGAGTAAGCTGGTCAAATTACCTTTTATGTTTCTGACTTATTTTTTAAGAAGAAAACTGCACTTTATGTTGAAATTTTGGTTATTATTATTTAAAGACAATACTATTCTGAAAATGTACTTAAAGTACTTAAACTACCACTTTATTTTTAAGTCTGCCCAATTTTAACCAGGGATGATATTTTTGTTTCTGTTTTGAATTCAAATGCAGTTTAAAAGCTTTTTTTTCAGAAATTAAAACAGCTTCAGTTTACAATATTCATGTCCATGTCTATTATTTGATTCTGTAAGCCCACTAAAACCGTTTTAAATTAAAAAAAAACATTTGCGATTTGGGGCAAATTTACGTGTCGATTACATACGATTAATCAAGATTAATTCTTACACAGCCTCTAATTAATTGGATTAATTTTTTTAATCGAGTCCCACACCTAATATATATATATGTAGATATATATATGTAGATTTGTATATATATGTGTATATACAGTATATATGTAGATATGTATATGTTGTATATACAGTATGTATATATGTGTGTTTGTATATATACAGTATATGTATATATATGTTTATATATGTGTCTGTGTGTATATATATATATATATATATATATATATATATATATATATATGCCAGCAACACTCATGACAATGACAAAACAATTACATTGTCAATCATGTTACATTATTATTAAAATGTTTCCTTTTCTTTTTACTTCTCCGCTGCCAATCGCAGGTATTTTGCTATATATACATATATAATATAAATAGATAGATATGACAACAACACTCATATCAATGACAAAACAATTACATTAACAATCATCTTACGTTATTTTTAAAATGTTTGCTTTTCTTTTTCATAACTTCTTTAACACACTACTTCTCCGCTGCGAAGCGCGGGTATTCTGCTAGTGACAAAATAAACTACGTGATTAAAGTGGAAATGTCGAGATTGAAGTGGACATTTCGTGCTTTTTCCCCACTGTGTGCCTTTTTTCTCTGTACCCTAATAAGCTTTCATATGACACTCAGACAGTGGGCTTACAACTCGCTTTCCACGGCGACTTTGATATGCGACTTCTTTTTTATTTCCGGCACTGTGCGATTTTGTGGATGTGAGCTTTCATGTTTCTCCAACAAGCTATGCCACTCGATCAACTTCCTTTTGTTGATTATACCACGGCTTATTTGAACAAATAGTATGTTTTTCCTTTGCCTCCACTTGGTATTCGCTGAAATTCTTATATTTTCCCCGTGCTTTTCCCATTGTCTTTTCACAGAAGGCTGCGCTTAAGGGCGATTTATATTGATTTGCATATTCAAATAGGCGTAATTCTGGGAGGATTTGGGGCGTTACAAAATGGCGTGCACGAGAGTTAGTTTTCACGCTGGTTGGGATTTATGTAGCAGAAGAACGTGGAAGTTGGAGTACGCACAGATTCCTGCATCTGGATTTTTCTGTGCGTAAGCACATTTCGGCTTTTGTGCTTACGCCATGTTATAGTGTGAGTTCTACCCACGGCGTTATACATGAGGCCCCAGGTGGTCAATCACCTGGAACGCTTCCGGGTGAGCTATAAAAGGGCCCAGCCACCACTACTCGGGGAGCCAGAGTTGGGAGGAAAGAGACAAAGCTTGAGGAGGAGTGGTGGTAAAGGAAGAAGGGTGGTATTGCTGTGTTTTGGACTGTGTATTGCCTGTGGGTCACGGGGAAGACGTGCGCCCACGGGTGAAGAAAAATAAAAGTTTGTGTATTTTTATACCTGCCTCCGTGTCCATCTGTGTTGGGTCAGGTGCCTATAGAGCGCCTTTGTTACAACATGAATACACCAAAAAATATCAATTTTCCTAATGTGTGAGCATTTAGAGTTTAAAAGCAGTTATAGGTTTTCTACTCATTTTTAGCCCACTATTAAGATCAGCGTTGTATAATTGGCTGCTACAGCTTTGTGATGTCATTCTAGCCTAGAGGAAAAAAAGTCTAAGCTAAAAAAGAACATTATATCATATCAAACATCAAAAAAACAAACAACAATGATCATGTTTTTGCAGATTGACAGATTTGTTAATTAAGAATTTCACCATGGAGAGACTGTCTGCGGGAAAGCATCAGGAAAAAAACCATCTGGAGCAGTGGCACACACAAATGTGCATTTTGCACCATGACAGCACAAAATTCATAAGTTAAGTGCCTTTTTCTGTAGTTGAGAAAAAGTAAAAATATGCTGTTGTAATTTTATGTTTTCTGTTTGTTACTAGTAGTGTACTAGGGTAGTGACCGAAAGAACGATATTGTGAATACAAGCGGCTGAAATGAGTTTCTTCTGCAGGGTGTCTGGGCTTTCCCTTAAAGACAGAGTGAGAAGCTCAGTCATCCGGGAGGGGCTCAGAGTAGAGCCGCTGCTCCTCCGCATCGAGAGGAGTCAGATGAGGTGGCTCGGGCATCTGATCAGGATGCCTCCCTGGTGAAGTGTTTTGGACATGTCCAACCGAGAGGAGGCCCCAGGGAAGACCCAGGACACGCTGGAGGGACTATGTCTCTCAGCTGGCCTGGGAACGCCTTGGGATTCCCCTGGAAGAGATACAAGAAGTGGCCGGGGAGAGGGAAGTCTGGGCATCTCTGCTCAAGCTGCTGCCCCTGCGACCCGACCTCGGATAAGCGGAAGAGGATGGATGGGTGTTTGTTACTACCCTTTGACTATTGTTTATATCAATATACACATATATCTATGTACAGTAATCCCTCGCTATATCGCGCTTTGACTTGCGCGGTTTCGCTCTATCGTAGATTTTATATGAAAGCATAACTAAATATATAACGCAGATTTTTCGCTGCTTCGCGGGTTCTGCGGACAATGTGTCTTTTACTTCCTTGTACATGCTTCCTCAGTTGGTTTGCCCAGTTGATTTCATACAAGGGACGCTATTGGCGGATGACTGAGAAGCTAACCAATCAGAGCACGCAGTTAAGTTCTCCTGACTGAGAAGCTAACCAATCAGAGCACGCAGTTAAGTTCCTGCGTGCTGAATGCAGTGTTAACCAGGAAGTCTCGTCTCGCTCATTCAGCATCAACGTGTTTCGCTGTGTAAGGAGTTAACTTTTGTGCTCTTTTGTGTTTATCTTTGTGCATAGTCAAGCCCTTCATTATGGCTCCAAAACGATCTGCTACTGCTTCAGGGGCCGTGCCCAAGCGCAAGCGGAAGATGTTAACGATTGCCGAAAAGGTAAACGTTTTGGATTTGTTGAAGGCTATGATTCTTTTTATTTAAAAAGTAGGAAAGGAATATAAGATCTACGGCCGCAGTGTCCTTTTAACCAGTGTGCAAAACGAGTTGTAAGTGGATGTAATAAGGCAGTAGTCTGCATGGAATCTGCTTTAGGGATTTGGATTGAAGACTGCCAGAAGAAGAACAACGGCAGTGCTACACAATCGCCTGAAGTGGCTCCTTTAAGGGCTGTAACGCTCTCCTTTGTTGTGCAGTAAAATAAAAGTCATTGTTATCGGACAAGTCATCGTGTCATTGTTGGTGAGTAACCATAATTAATTTTCTACTTACAGTACTTAGTACATGTACGTACGTTTAGTGTCACTGTACACACACATTTACTGTATACTATTTTTGTTGCATTCTACGTATTTATTGCTGGTGGCATGTCTATCGTAATGGCTGTAACATATGTGCTATCGGAGACACTCAATATCTTTAAAATAATATTTAGGTTTTACTGTATATAAACAGTGTGTTTATATACATAATTTCAATGAATCTTACCTAATATCTAAGAGAATACAAAGAGATTATGCTGTATAACTCTGCGGGGAATATTTATAAACAGTGTGGGAGAGTTTATAAGGGCTTAAAATATATAAAAATAACCATAAAAAACATATGGTTTCTACTTCGCAGTTTTCACCTATCGCGGGGGGGGTATGGAACACAACCCCCGCGATCGAGGAGGGATTACTGTATTTGCATATGTTTATCTTCTGGTATCCTAATGTTATGAATAAATTGTTTTATTTGATTTAGTGCACCAAGTGGGTCTCTGTTATTTGTCAGTGATTTATAAGCTTCATTCATAAATTTTATGGATCTCTTCATATAAAAGGTGTTCCAGCTGGAAGATGAAATAGCGATCCTTGGGTGGGCAGAACTTAAAATCTTCACAGACTGTATTAATTTTGGCATCTTACTATTTTTTTTAATTAATTACTGCTATTACCAAAAGTGACACTGATAATTAACTGATTAATTAACAACAATCAATCAATTCTTACTTTCACACCATGCACATTTCCTACAGTGGTCTCACCCTAAAGGAAGAATGATACTGAAACTCTATCCTGTTCATTTCCTTAGCTATCTCCCACTTAAGAAGACTGCATTTCTTGTTGCCAGATAGAAGCTTTCAATGTCAATTTTTCTACCTTGCTAGCCTCTATTCCGTCACTGATTAGGAAAGACTTTTAGCTAATTAGCTTCCTTCTTGTGTAGTATTGCACATAAATTGAATCTAATGGTTGATTTTTTGGAATAATCTCTAATTACTAATACGTATCTCCTGTAATTTCTGCTTAGTTTTTTACATGCTAAAGTTACTCTTGTGTTTGTTTATTATTTGATTCATGTTCCGGGCATCCCCTGAACAGTTATGTTCTGTTTTATTCTGATCACTCTTTAGTTTTGTTAAATTTAAATGGCTATATTGCATTAGCGGCATTGAGTATGTTCATCTGACAGAAGCTGTCACCTTAGGAAATGAAATTCAAATGTCAACCTTAAACATATACTCACTGTACAAATTGTTAGGAACATTGTGCTAATACTGTGTAGAGTCTTCTTTTGCTCTCAAAGCAGTCTCAGTTCTTCATAGCATGAATTCCACAACATGTTGGAAACATTCCTTTAAGATTCTTGTCCATGTTGACATGATTGGATTGTGCAGTTTTTGCAGATCTCCCAGATGCACATTCTTGCTTCTGCATCCCAAAGGTGTCCTATTGGATTCAGATCAGGTGACTGCAAAGTCCATTAATGAACACAGAACTCATTATTTTCTTTATGAAACCAGTTGTTTTGTGACATGCTGGAAGTAGCAATTGGAATATAGTTAAGTTGTGGCCATGAAGGGATGCCCATGATCAGCAACAATACTCAAATTAGCTATGGCATTTATTCATTATCAGGGTGAAAACGTGCCAAGAAAACATTCCTCACAGCATTACACCACCACTACCATCAGCCTGGACTGTTGGCACAAGGCAGGTTGGGTGCATGGATTCATGCTGTTGGTATCAAATTCTGATCCTACCATTTGCATTACACAGCAGAAATCAAGATTCATTAGACCAGGCTAGTGTACGTGTTTCCAGCCTTCAGTTGCCTAGTTTTGGTGATCCGGTGTCTGCTGCAGCCTCAGCTTTCTGTCCTTGGCTGACAGGAGTAGAACTTGTGGTCATCTGCCGTTGTAACCCATTTGCCTCAAAGTCTGATGTGTTGTACATTCCAAGATGCATTCCTGCTTGCCATTGTTGTACAGTTTGATTATCTGAGTTACTGTGGCCTTTTTGTAAACTCCCAACATCTCTGACTTTGTCAACAAGGCATTTCCATCCAGAGAACAGACACTCACTAGAGTTTGTTTTTTGTTTTTTTGCACCATTCTGAATAAACTCTGGAGATTGTTATGCCTGAAAATCCTAGGAGATCAGCAGACAGAAGTATTCACACCAGCCTATCTGGCACCAACAATCATGCCACTGAGATCACACCTTTCCTCATTCTGGTGTTTGATGAGAACATTAACAGAAACCCCTGACATGAGTCCTGCTTGATTTTACGTGTTGCACTGCTGCCACATGATTGGCTGGTTAGATAATTGATAAACAGGAGTCCAGGTGGTCTTCCTAATACTTTACTTGGTGAGTGCATATTGGTGTCAATTTATAATTATACAGCTAGCCTTAAAGTCAGCAGATACAGTAGTACAGGCTAATTTGACTTTTTCATTTAAGTAGAGGGCACATGGAGATTATATATGACATGAATATACCAAAACATACCTTCTCTTGCTGTGAAATCTCTTTTATTAGTTTGCAGTTAACACATTCCGTGATTGTAAAACTGCTGGATTAATTTGTGCTAAGTAAGAGCAAGACAGCTATAAAGGTTTATAATGTCATAGGGTTCTTTCACAATAATTTAGAGTATTACTTGTAATTTCCACTGAAACTCATTTGAAAACATTAAATGCAGTTTTGAAAAACAGTTTCATATACTGTTTCATTTTTCATTTTATGTTTTCAGTGTTATCCTGTCATTTATATTTAAATAACAATCTCCCTACATATTTTCAAAGATTTCATGAAATTTGAGTGCTACACTTTTGAATCTTACTATGTGCTCCTGTCAAAGAATGGCTTCCATATCATCCTTATCATTCTAATGTGGACTGATTTCTTTCAGGTATTCTCTTGACATCTAAGCCCAAGCTTATCTAAAAGAATACAAAGACAAATGCATAAGCAGCCTCATGATCTGTACAATAATGGACGTGTAAGACAAAAAAACAAAACAACAAATGTGACATTTCTCTCATCCATTCAGAAGAGCTCACATACACCCAGGTTTTACAGAACAAATAGCTTTACTTTATTAAAGCATATGGTTGCTGTTCTGTCTCAGGCCTGAGTCAAGCTCCTCTGAAGCTTTTCACTTTGGTCACAACTGTCTTGTGTGACTACTCTTTGTCTAGGTGGAATATTATTGCTTATACTAAGCAATATTTCTTAACATTGTCTTATAAGTCCTATGAGATCTAACTTTTACATGTATGTTAGTTTAATTGTGAAGTAAAAACAGTCGATGTGCAGCCTAACTGGAGAACTTGCTTAGTTTGTCTAATTGGGGCTAATGGTAAGTTTTTTTTTTGTTTTGTTTTTTTGTAGTTTGCATTACATCTGCATTTATCCTGTAGCGTGACAATATAATTGTATTCTCTGTTTGGTACAGTGGGCTCTCATCAGGATATGTATTTTGGCATTTACTTTCAATAGAAGTGTGTTTTGCTTATTTTCTGTTAGGTAGAACAGTGACACAACAGCAGGCAAGAGCTTCCCATAGACCCAAATTTATTATACCCTGCCACGAATTGTTGAGGCTAATGCAATAGCTAACGCTGTCCATGGTGCTGAAATGGCTGAGTGAATAAGATACCTGGAAGGTTGTACATTAAATGGATTTATGGTTAGGTTCATGTGATGAATTGTTCTCCTTCTGAAAGTTTCCACATCAGCTTGTAAGCTGTTAAGTGAAAGAGCTAACTCTGTGTGAGTCTGTCTATTTCATTTGTTTGCCATGCACTTTCTTCGTTTATTACTGAAGTTAGACCCATGGGAGGCAAGACTTGACCTAGATACTGAGTTGTGTTTCTGTACATGGATTTATGCTTGGTTTGCAGTTCTTTTTGAAAACAATACTCCAAAAAGCAAGTTATTGACATACACAGCAAACATACAAGAGCAAATAAAAAGACAAAATACACAAATATACACATATATGGTAAAATAATTATTTAAGGTATAACTGGACCCTTTCAATGTAGCTTCATTTACTGCCAGTAGTGTAGGTATAATTATGGACAGTTTTAATAATCAATCATATTTGTGCTATTCTGACATTTTCCATAGATTTTATACCTTTGTGAGAATACAAGTCTACACACATATAAACTATTAATAAATGGAAAATAAAAATATTTGAAGTTACATTTTGAGTGCAAATATCCACATGGTTATTATAAAAACAAGGACAAAAAAATAATGATTTCACAGAAAGAACTCCATATTTTTCAATACATTTTTAGAAAGAACTTTGTTGTGTAAAGAATATGATCAAACTTATTATTCCTATATGTTGTCATATAGTAGTGTGGGAACCAAGGTGCACAGGGAAACAATTTAGATGTAGCACAGACTCTTACATATCACATATCATGACCCAGAAGAGGAGTCCCATCTTTGCCTTAGGGTCTGCATGGCTTCTACTTCTGAAACTGAGAATAATGGCATAATTGGTGGTCTGACCATGGAGGAAGCTGCACCTGTGTTTTTCTATTCAGTGATTGTTTCTTTAAATCATTATTTTCAATTCTGTCACTCACTAAATGGGTTATCTGTTGGTACTCTAAGTTGTTTAAATGCTTCTCTGCCTCTCTTACAATATTTGACGGAGTAGTATAGCAGTGAATGTTTATCCACTTATTTTTACAACATTTCCAACAGTTCAGCCATGCTTGTTATATAATGGTCTGACTTTTTGTGTATTTTAAGCATTATTTTTTTGAATAATTATTTGTATATATTTGTGAGGCACTCTTCCGTGAGTATTATTATCTTGTTAGAAATTCTAGTTTTGCTGATGTTCTTGCTTCTGTCCTGTGGATTCTGATTTCTGGATTGCATTTGTGGAATGTTTGCCTCTTTTTGCATATTTGAGCATTTTGTTTTAATCAGTTCTTATTTATACAGTTCCTTTGTTCACCTTTCTGTTTTCAAGACAGGGGTTTACAGTTACCCCCTCTAATTGGGCTTTTTGATATATTTTGAGATATTTCCTGTTATTTTTCCAGCTCCCCATGTTTGGTACTTGCTATGCCAAAGCCTCCATTAGTACTTATGAGTAAGGAAGATTGGATGACTCTCTTTTGGGCTGATCAGTGAAGGTCCTAGCCTTCTTTTTGGGGAGTTTGACAGTCTCAATCATAGTTGTGTCATGTATGAAACTAAACAAAGAGTTTACTAAACTATGACAGACTGACTATGTAAAATTAGTTTATACTTGTTTATTATGCTATTTAAAATAGTTTACTCTTATCCTATGAAGGTAGGATTTCAGCCCTTACACATACTTAAAAATGCAAAACAGAAATAGAAAAGCACATAACCATACATCAAATACATTACTGTACATACATGTGAAAAATATGCATATCCTCTTTCAGTTATGTTGTTTTAAGGTGTATTCACACTCACAGTCCACTTTCTTTAAGTCAGATCAGGAAATGTTTAGTTCCCTTGTTTCAATCTCCAGTTAGTTCAGTTGTGTTTCACACAGCAAACTACAAAGTGAAACAGAAGTAACACTAAATGCCCTGCGGGCGTGTCATAGACTTCAATTACTGGGGAAAAAAAAAACCTTTTCCTGGAAAATTCATGATGAAGGGTCAACAAGAGCTGCACTTGTATACTGCCAAATCTACAATTATTACTGTATGTGGTTTGTTTACTAAGCAGAGCTCTGTGAACCAAATGTCTTTTATCTGATAACTAGAAGAGAATATGAAAATGCATTACTTTGCATGCTACGGAAATACATTTCATCTGGTGACTCTATGACAAACTCTCCTGAAGGCATATAGTGATGTGCTCCAGTTTCACTTAGACAGTAGACATATTGGGTGAATTTAATTTCACTGTATGATTTTGTGTATTTACTCTCCAGTAACCTGAATGTCACCTCTAATTAGGCTATTTCAAGTCTGCTGTGTTTAGGCCTGTACATATTTGTTAAAAATGTTCACATGGAACTAATTCATTCACATTTACTACATGGTATCAAAGTTAATCTGCCTCCAAGGTCTGTACCCTGCCATAAGAGCAACTGCAGACCTGGAGACCCCAGATGTATGCCTAACTCTTGCAGTGAAAAGGACATTCATTTATCATGCATATCTGCTTGATCACAAGTGAATCTACACCTTTTTTATATAGTCAACTGCTACTTATTCCAAACATCAGACAGAAAAAGAGACTTTGAGGCTAAATCAGGTGCTAGAATTGATCTGATTTATTGGTACTTGTGCAAGTTGTTTAATGCAAACTTATAAGCATATGTAAATTTATTTTTATACTGAGATTGCCTAACTACTGTTAAAATGCTGCACCTAATACACAGTATTTCTAGTATTTCGATCAGTCTTTTGTTGGGTCACATTCATACCTCACTTTAATAGCTCCAGAGTTCCCTTAATACTAAACAGAGACTGCCATTTCCAAAGGGCACAGGTCACAAAAGGTACAGTTGTTTTGGTTCCTACCACAATGAGATTGGTGTGTTCACTTTTTTAATTAATTTAAATTAAAGGAATTAGCAATCCATAAAATCAAATCAAATTTAACAAAACCAAAATTCAACCTCAACCTAAAGAAAGGAAAGATAAGAGATCCCGCCAACAAAGCAAATCTTTGAAGCAGCACGGACCCTTTTCCCCGATATAGAAGATTATTCTAAAATGTTATTGATTAGATCCTATCATATTTAAAAAAAAATTAACAGATCCTTTGAGTGAGAATTTTACTTTTTTCTAATTTCAGATAGTATAGGACATCAGTTATGCACTGATGTAAAGGTGGTGGATTGGGATTCTTCCAGTTGAACAAGATAAGTGTACATGCTGCTAGTGAGGTAAAGACAATTACTGTTTGGATGTCCATCTCCACTTTATGCCCATCAGGGAGTACACTGAACACAGCTCTTAATGGGTTAAGAGGTATTGTGACACCAAGGTTGTCTGATAGGCATTCAAAGATTTGCGCCCAAAACAATGTTTTTTGGTGCACACTCAAAACATATGGCCCAGTGAAGCTGGAGTTATATTGCAACATTCACAGGTTGAATCTTGCACTGGAAATATTTTTTATACTTATAATCAAGATAAAAGTGCTTAAAAATTTAAGCTGAATAATTGAGTGCTTTGTGTATATGTAGCTAAGGTGTATTCTATGGTTAGTTTCCACTCCTTTTCTAAAATGTTAAGTGAAAGATACTTTCCCCATTGTGCCCTGGGATCTTTGAAAGGAAGGGATTCTGGAGATGATTTCCGAGTCTTCAAGATTGATCAATATTTCTTCTGGAATAGAAGTAGGTGAGGAAAATGGGAAGGCTAATTTTAGCAAAGTTTCTAGCTTGAAAGTTTTGGAAAAATTGTGTTGAAGAGAAGGTAATTTTGAACCTTAATTGCTCGTAGGATGCAAAAACATCATTGATGTACAAGTCTCTAAATGTTTTAATCCAAGACATTTTCCAAGCATTAAATACTGTGTATGTTTCAGAGGATGGAAAAGAGTGGTTGTCATGTAGAAATACAAAAGATAAGAGCTTCTCTGTCTTAAAGTGTTTCCTACATTGGTTCCATATTCTACGTAAATGAAGGGCAATTGAATTAGTGAATTGACGATAGTTTGCATTTAGTGGGGCACAGCATATAAAGAAGTATTGTAAGATTTAAATTATATTACAGACCAGGCTTGTGTGTATTCAGTGCTTTCTGTCGATGTCCATGTTTTATGGCCTGTAAATTTGTTGCCCAGTAATAAAATTGAAAGTTAGGTAGTGCTGTGCCCCCTTCTGCTTTAGGTTGTTGTAGAGTCACCCTTTGGATGCGTGGATGTTTAGAATTCCAATAAATGAGGTTATGACTGAATCTAATTTCTTAATAAAAGATGTGTTTATTTATATGGGGATGGCTTGAAATAGGAAATGAAGCTTGGGAATGATGTTCGTCGTAACAGTGTTGATTCTATCTGCTAATATGAGATGGAGGGTGGACCATCTATTCACATCTTGTTTAATTTTTTTCCATGCAGACAGCAAACGTTTGCTGAGAAAGAGTTTTACATTTATTTGTGATATTTACCCCTATATAGTTAAAATAAATGGGAAGGTGTCCAGTCTAGTGTTGTATGCTAGATAGTTCACTGGAAAAAGCACACTTTCATTCAAATTCATTTTGAGTCCAGATATCTTGAAAATCTGCCAGTGTTTTTAGAACTGCAGGCACTTAATTTTGTGGGCCAGATACTGTATATACAGTGATAGGGGACAACCTTTTCGAGTACGTAAGTAGTCAAAAATAATGTTGTTAATATGAATTGAGGCTTCTGGACTAGTACAGAGTAGTTTGATCCATGCACATATGGATTCATCATTTGGGGATGAATCCAAATTTGTGCAATGTGGTGACTACGTAGTACCATTCAACCATGTCAAATGTTGTTTCTAAATCCAGAGATTGTAAAATCTCTAGGGTATTAGATTTAATGGGTGAATATATTATAAATTATAGTAAACTATATCACAATATTAAAATATTATATATTAAACAAAGGTTAGAAGCTAAGTTTCTGCCTTTAATAAATCAGGTTTGGTCTTGTGCTATTACAGAAGAAAGCACTTTCTCAGACCTTCTACCTGGAACTTTGGAGATTATCTTAATATCATTATTCAGGAGTGAGATTGGTCTGTTTGATGCACATTGTAGTAAGTCTTTATTTTTCTTAGTAAAGATGGAAATTAATGCTTGGCGAAAAGTTTGAGGTAGAATTTTGTTGTCTTTAGCTTCTATAAACATTGCCAATAATAGTGGAGCTAACTTATTTTGAAAAAGTTTTATAAAATTGTACTGGGAAGCCATCAGGGCCGGCTGCTTTCCCACTTTGACATGAGTTTATAGCATCTAGTAATTCTGAGAGTGTCAGAGGTTTATCCAGTTCCACAGCACTAACAATATCTAGCTGTGGTATCTGTTATGAGTCAAAGAACTCATTAGATTGTGTTTTTTGTTCTTTAGACTGTGTGGAATATAAAGACTTATAGTACTGTCTAAATGTGTGGGATAAATTTTTATGGTCAATGATTTTATCTCCGTCTGTGGAATGTTATTGCATTGCAGACTTCATGCTTGTGGATTTCTTGAGCAAAAATCGTATTGGCCTTCTCTCTATGTTCATAATAATGATGTCACGATTTAAAGATGAGCTGTTCCATTTCTTTAGTAGTGAAGAGGTTAAATTCTGATTGCAAAACCTGTCTTTTCCTATAAAGTGCCTCATTTGGAGACCTGGCGTATTCTAGATTTGTTATGGTAATTTTGCTGATTGACTCTGATACCTTCTTGGTTTCAAATTTATTTTTGTGAGAAAGATATGAAATAAATGCCTTCAGAGTTTGCCAGAGTATACCTGCTGAGACCCCTGGGGATGCGTTTGTCTCCAGAAAATTATCAATTTGTTTGGATATGAATTCTGTGCAGTGCTCATCAGCTAATAATGACAGGGGGTAAAGATGCCAGCTAATAGTTGAGTGTGTAGGGCATAGTAAGTTTAGTGCCATGATTAGAAGGGCATGGTTGAAGATAATAATAATGTCACAAATGATTTGGTAATGGGCAAAAAATATTTTCTATAAAGAAATAATTGGTTCTTGAGTAACAATGATTAACTTGTTAGAAGAAGGAATATGCTGTAAGGTTAGGATTTAAAAACCTCCATGGATCTAATAGAGACAGAGAGAGAGAGAGAGAGAGAGAGAGATCAGCACAGCCATTCCATATTAGTAACTCTCTGAATTGTTTGGGGCATCACCTACCGTCAAAAGTATAAAGATCTGAGTAAAGAAAATGAGAGGACAGGAAAAAGAACAGAGAAAGCAAGAAAACAAGTTTTAACACCTGAAGGGGAAGAGAGAATCAGCAGGTTAATCCAGTGTGTGAGACACAGAGAGTGAAATGGTCTGGAGGATCTCCATGGTAGAGCAAGCAAGGAGTGCCATTCCAAAGGAATGAGGTTGATTCAGACCTACTAAGTGAGAAGAATCAGGGGCTATCAATGGCTCTGGGAAGCTCTCCATGGTGGCAGAGAAAATTGGTAGAGAGAGAAAAAGAGAGCCAGGCTCTAGTGAACTCAGGGGTGACAAATGGAGGTGACAGAGCTAGAAAAGGGACCACTGCACAATGACACTGCAGGTTTTTTATTGTTTAATAAATAAGCACTGCTTGCACTTTGCAGTGTAACTCCATGTTGGATCTTCACTTGCCCTAGACCACACTGGGTTCATGAACTACAAGATGCTCCAAAAGCAGAGGGTTCCCTTGGGTTGTGGAAACGGAGCATCACACTGTCTGTGTGTGAAGGGTTGGTGTCCAGTTTGGGGGTCAGTTCCTGACGAGCTCAGCACTGCCTGGATAGGTACCAGACTTCAGGACCCTGAAATGGATTATGCAGGTTTCAGAACATAATGTTACATTAACTACAGGTTTTTGTTCCCTTCTCATTGGTACTTTTAATTGAACTCATTGTTTAATTGGCTGACCAGTTTTTTTTTCTTTCATTTTGCATTCAGAAAAGTGCAGTTGTGTCAGATTTACAATTACAGAAAATTAAGACTTTTTTCTGTATCTTTAAATGATTGCTTCTTTTAATTCACTTTTTAAATGGTATTTACTTTCTTAGTTGTGTCTGAATTCAGACAATTAATGTTCAGCAGAGGAGACACCACAGCACATGATTCTGAGAGGTGAAATGATTCAGTGTTACCCACTTGTGTACTCATTAGTAAATAACTGACTAAATAACCAGAACATCCAAAAATAAAAAAATGCATATATTTAAAACAAAAAACAATGAATTATTAGATAGATAGAACTTTATTTGTCCCCAGGGAGAAATGTGTCTGTTTACAGAAGCTCTTTAAAGAAATAATTACAGGAATAGGTACAGAAGTAAGTAAGTAAATTAATAAATATACACAAACACTCTGGTAAGAAAATTAAAAAGAAAAAATCTTTTGACTTGGCCATCACAGTCACAGTGAAGTATTATACTGGTGTTGGTATAAAAAGTATACATTTGTGCTACATTCAGTAAAAAAATAGCATAACCAGTTTCTAATTTCGCAATGGTGGTAAAAAACTGGAAAACAACTGTTTGATTAATTAAGGCAGAAGTCTAAGAGATGAAGTGGGTTGGGACAAAAACCTGCAGCCACAGTGGTCCCTGAGGACTGATTGTTGAGAATCGCTGTTGTAGAGGTTTGGAAGACAATCCCCCTATTACAGTTTGCCACCGGGACTACTCTGCTGCCAGTAACTTTATTGAATGGCAGTAATGGCAGCGAGGAGTTAACTTTGGAATACAGCTCACTTGTTTCATTGGTTTTTTTTTTTTGGCATCACCTCAGGATGTCTCATTTTCCTCCTGATAATTGATCAGTGTCTTCCTGGCAGCAGGAGATCATAAATCTCTTTCATGGGTACATTTACTGATCTGAGAATATCTCATGTTTCTGTTCTGCCTGCAATGAGAATGTCACTTAATTGCAACAGTTACATTTTTATATGCCGATGTGTATTTCAGTACATCTCAGTTCTTTCTAATTTAGACCCTGCCTTTAGTGTAAGGGGTTTATCATTAGAACCGCATTTTTTGTATACTGTTTTAGTTTGCACCTTGTGAAAAGTATTGATATCAAGCATGTCCATCAACATTTTTTAGCACACCTTAACACTTTTTAGACAAAATTTATTTAACAAAGTGCATAACACTCTGAATCTGTAAAATAGTGTGTTTCGTTCTGTGGCTATAATATTATGTTCTTGCTCCAGGAAATGTGTATTCAATCATGGATTTCAATTTGTTTGAACGATATAAACTTAGCAACTTCACTTAACAGTTATGTCATGAATGCCTATTGACAATCTCTATTTTATTTGTGTTACATTAATCAATCAATCACTTTGTGCCAAGCATTCTTTTTATTCTCTACTGGTATTCACAGACCTGAAAAAAACATTCTATAGCTTCTCTTTTCAATTTAGGAATTGAACTCTTTTCAATTGATTTCCTCTGGCAGCTGCTGGTTTCTGTCAATTTGTATTTTAGCCATTAACCACCACAGTGAGGCTATTTTTATAAGAAATATTTGATATTGCTAAGTGAAGAAAACAAACTTTCTGAATGCTTTGGAATTTTTTATTTTGGCAATAAAAAGCACAGCAGGGAATAACAAGTACTTTAAAAGAAGTTCACTTTAAAGAAGTACTGAAGAATCAGCTATTGCTAATGAAAGCAATATAAAAATGTAACAAAAACAAGGTGGTTTGCCAGCATCATCCCCATCTTAGCTAACATGTAACCTCACACCAGTGTGTCAGCTCACCAGCTTTGGAACAGCATAATTTAAATCTCAATCCTCTCAAAATACCTCCATCTGCTCCTGACTAACACCCTCAAGCCCTTGTCACACACGTGTGCTTGGGAGTCAACCAAAGGGACCAGGAAATGCCAATTCCACGCCAGGCCAGAGGGTGATGGGGTGCACTAAGCCTCTCTCTTTTCTCTCAACAACAACAACAACAACAACATTTATTTATATAGCACATTTTCATACAAACAGTAGCTCAAAGTGCTTTACATATTAAAGAATAGAAAAATGAAAGACATAATTATAAAACAAAATAAATCAACATTAACATCGAATAAGAGTAAGGTTCAATGGCCAGGGGACAGAAAAACAAAAACTCCAGACGGCTGGAGAAAAAATAAAATCTGTAGGGATTCCAGACCATGAGACCGCCCAGTCCCTCTGGGCATTCTACCTAACATAAATGAAACAGTCCTCTTTGGATTTAGGATTCTCACGGAAGGGCTTGATGATGATGATGGTCACGTAGACTTCTTCCTTTTAATCTGTCCATCATTGTTGGAGCATCATGAAGCTTTGAGTAGGTGGAGGTGGCGCAGGCCACCACCACAAAGAAACCGGAAAAAGAAACAGAAAAGAGAGTAGGGGTCAGTACCGATTTTAGAGCCACCATGAATAGTTATTATGATGAATTGAACATACAGAGTATCAGGATTAAGTTAAATTACGATTAAAATGAAGTTATAAAAAGGCCATGTTAAAGTAATGTGTTTTCAGCAGTGTTTTAAAGTGCTCTACTGTATCAGCCTGGCGAATTCCTATTGGCAGGCTATTCCAGATTTTAGGTGCATAACAGCAGAAGGCCATCTCACCACTTCTTTTAAGTTTTGTTCTTGGAATTCTAAGGAGACACTCATTTGAGGATCTGAGGTTACGATTTGGAATATAAGGTGTCAGACATTCCGATATATAAGATGGGGCGAGATTATTTAAGGCTTTATAAACCATAAGCAGAATTTTAAAGTCAATTCTGAATGACACAGGTAACCAGTGTAGTGACGCTAAGACTGGTGTGATGTGTTCGATTTTCTTTTCCTAGTTAGGATTCTAGCAGCTGCATTCTGCACTAGTTGCAAACGATTTATATCTTTTTTGGGTAGTCCAGAGAGGAGTGCATTACAGTAATCTAGTCGACTGAAAACAAACGCGTGAACTAATTTCTCAGCATCTTTCAGTGATATAAGAGGTCTAACTTTACTTATGTTTCTTAAGTGAAAAAATGCTGTCCTAATGATCTGATTAATATGTGATTTAAAATTCAGATTACAGTCAACAATCACCCCTAAGCTTTTTACCTCCGTCTTGACTTTTAATCCTAATGTATCCAGTTTATTTCTAATAGCCTCATTGTATCCATTATTGCTGATCACTAAAATTTCAGTTTTCTCTTTATTTAACTTGAGAAAGTTACTATTCATCCATTCTGAGATACTAGTCAGACATTCTGTTAGTGAATCAATAGAATCAGGGTCATCAGGAGCTATTGATAAGTACAGCTGTGTGTCATCAGCATAGCTGTGGTAGCTCACGTTGTGCCCTGAGATAATCTGACCTAACGGAAGCATGTAGATTGAGAATAACAGCGGACCCAGGATAGAGCCTTGTGGAACACCATATTGGATATCATGTGTCTTCGAGTTGTAATTCCCACAACTAACAAAATATTTTCTCCCTGTCAGGTAGGATTCAAACCAATTTAAGACACTGCCAGAGAGGCCCACCCATTGACTAAGGCGATTTCTAAGAATGTTGTGATCAATGGTGTCAAATGCAGCACTCAGATCTAAGAGGATGAGAACAGATAAATGGCCTCTGTCTGCATTTACCCGCAAGTCATTTACTACTTTAACGAGTGCAGTTTCTGTGCTGTGATTTGTTCTAAAACCTGACTGAAATTTATCAAGAATAGCATGTTTATTTAGGTGGTCATTTAACTGCATAATGACTGCCTTCTCCAGAACTTTACTTAAGAAAGGCAGGTTAGAGATGGGTCTAAAATTTTCAAGAGCTGAGGGTCAGATTATGTTTCTTAAGTAGGGGTTTAACTACAGCAGTCTTAAGACAGTCTGGGAAGACCCCCGTATCTAATGACGAATTTACTATGTCCAGAACATTATCAATTAGCACGCCTGATACTTCTTTGAAAAACCTTGTTGGTATCGGGTCAAGGACGCAGGTGGAGGGTTTTAATTGAGAGATTATTTTCTTTAAATCAGGTAAATCTATCCTAGTGAAAGAGTTTAATTTGTTTATAACAGGATGTTGGGGTTTAGGGGGATCCTTAGTGTTGGGGAGATATACTATGTTATTTCTAATATCATTAATTTTTTGATTGAAACAGACCAAACACAAGAACTCCTTCCTGTCCCGGCCCCGAGGACGTCACTTCCTGTCCAGACCACGAGGACATCACATCCTGTAAAAACTCCTCATCCTCTATATTTAAACAGCTCTGTTTTGTTTTACTTTAAAGCTTTTTGCAGCCAGAAACTATATGGATGGCTGCCCCAAACCTTTGTTGTATGTCCGACTGTTTTTTTCACACCCTTTAATATCTGGATGAGTGGAAGGCTCAGCTACTAGAAGGCAACATTAATTTCATAGTTTTTTTTAATTATTTTTATATTTAATATTAGTTTTTTTGCTAGTTTACTTAGTAAGTGTTTTTGTAGATAGCATTAGCTACCAAAAAAACCAAAAACAAAACAGATTTAACAGAAGAACAAAAATGAGTCTTGAAATGGATAGTTCTAGATATTTTAGTTTATAAACCTTTGTAGTTTGTGAGTAATAGGAGTAGAGTCCTTGTACTACTAAGATGTGAAAATATAGCAGTGAGCAGGTATAAAGATCAGGAGAAGAGACGTAGACGAAGGTCAAGGCAAAGGTCAAAACCAGAAGGTCAAAAAATCCCTCATCAAACTTTAAAAGTGAAAAAACAAAGTTGAAGAATTGTGCCTATTAAGTCATAACTAGGAGATCAAAAACAGGGACTTTGCTACACTAAAGGTTTTGAAATTTTTCGACAATCACATATAGAGACGGGACATCAGTGATCTCTTTTTATTCTGTTGCATCATTAATGCTCTGCATCACACAATTCTAGTTAGTTTCCCAGGCAGCACAGTAACAAATACCGGCACCCATGAGAAACAAAAAACAATGCAAAATGATTCTAAGAACATTCAACAAACATTGAAACTTTATTAAAATTCATTTTCTCCATGATCCAAATTGGGTGAGACAAAAATGAGAAAAACATGAAGGAATGGTCACAAAAAATAAGTGCAAAACATCATTAGAATAGTCCACAGTTGTGAAAATATCCAGCTAGGGACCAGCAAGTATATGGACTGTAGAGTCTCCTAATAAGAACAACTAAACATCAATCTATAGAATGGCAAACAACTTCTGTCGGCAATGTCTGATTTGGCTCAGAACATAGCTTAAGGTTTATCAATTTGACACTATTGAAGATAACAGAGCTTTACTGTATTCACCTCCTGGGACTGTCCTGGGTTTCAGATCTGTGAAAGAAAATTTAACTGCTTGCAAGCTACTAAGGGTTAAAGGCTGTTTTTGCTATAATGGCAGGTTATTCATACAGGTGTCAGTCATAAGGCAGGTTGCAGTAAGCTGACCAAGGACAACTTGTTTATTTAGAATGAGTCTGTTAGACACAGGAAAGATGACTTTTCCTTCTTTAGGGCCCCTTTTTCAACGTACACAAAGTAGAAATGGTTACCGATGCATGCAATGTAAGATGAAATGCTTAGATAAACATATTGTGCTTATTGATAAGTAAGAGGAAGGGGGAGGGAGGAAAATTGTTAAAAGTTGAGGGACACAGAGGAACTTTGCTGTTATGCTTTGCAATGTGGAACCCACAAACGCATCTGTGACTGAATAAAGACTGATTGATTGAACTATTCCTGTCTTCATCGGCGGTTACTTCCACAGATCCCACACTTGGTAATTTCTAGGTGAAGAGTGCACATTTTTCAGGTATCTGCATAGGCATTCACTCAGGGACTCCAGTGCTCCTTTTTCATCTTCAAAGACATGAAAAGTAGGCAATTCTAAATTAGTAGTGGGTGGGTGTGTGTGAATGAACCCTGTGATATGTAAAGCCTCACCAGAACACTAAACTGGATTAAATGGTTTTGAGAATGCTTTATTATGTTATTGATTAAATTTCACCATCACGCAAATAGACAGATAGATAGATAGATAGATAGATAGATAGATAGATAGATAGCACTTTATTTGTCCCAAGGGGAAATATACCTTACTACAGAAGCTCAAGAAATATTTCAACAAACAACATCAACCCCTTTCAAACGCACATAAGAATTACAAAACTGAACAAGAAACCTCTGACTTTACTAAAGATGAAAAGAGTAGCTACTGTCACAATGAGGCCTTGTACAGCTCTAATGCAGTTGGTGTAATGGAGCCCCAGTGGTGTTTCTAGACACATTTCTGCTGAATAAGTCATTGGCTGAAATTACTGAGTGTTAGTGTGTCAGAGAGAGGATGTGCAGTATTGCTTATAATGGCACTCAGTTTTGTTTTAATTCTCTCCTTTGCTGTGACCTCCAGGGAGTCCAGAGTGCGTCCTATAATTGAGCCTGCCTTGTAAATCAGCTTCTCTTGAAGTGATGTTACCAGACAGCACACTACAGAGTTAAAATTGCACTGGCCATCAGAGAGTAGTAGAAGATGTAATGGATGTCACTACCCACATCACCATTCTTTTATAGTTCCTATGTGTTATGAGACACGTCCATCTGGTCACTTGTAGCAGTGAACCACATCCACATCCACACCCTGAACAGTGACCGGGTGTAGAGGCTTTTTAGTACATTGAAAGTCAATAACCAATTCCTTGATTTTGCTGATGTTAAGATGCAGACGGTTCTTTCTGCAAAAGTTCTCCACCTGGCTCCTGTACTCATCCCCCTTATCAATACACCGCCATAAGTGCAGAATTATCTGAGAACTCCTGCAAGTGACGTGACCTGGTGTTATATTTATAGTCCGAGATGTACAGAGTGAAGGCAAAAGAGGTCATGACTGTTCCTTGTGGTGGTCTAACGAAAGATAAATGAATAAATATTATTGAAGTAATTTACATGTTTTGTTAAAGATGATATATGTATTTAAACTGCTATTAACAGCAGCACAAAATAATTTGCTAACAACTTTACTTGGTGGTGTAGACAAATGAGATAGAGAGAGAAATGTACAAAGCATTTGTGAAAATCATTGATCATTAAACCCGCAAATTATGTCATGCAATATCAATTTTGTGCTACTTTTACCTTTTAGTAAATTCCTCTTTCTGTGAGGATCTACAGCTACCAAAGTCATGCTGGTTTCACAATGAAAATAAACTGAATTGGCAAAAGCTTGGCCCTTACAGCTCTCATTGTTTAATTTAATCCATGTGCAGCTATCTCAATGTGGTGCTAATCTTTGGCTAACGAGAGATGATTCCTTAAAGTCCTTTCTCAGGATTTACTTCCTTGATTTCTTTTGGGAAAAAAATGGATCTTACTCCTTGTTTTTCCTTTATTCTTTCCTTTATCATTTCTGAGATTGTCAAGTACATTTCTTGAAACTCTACAATGGATGTGAAAGGGTAAGATGGGAGCTGTTGGTCCATAGGACCTGATGCCTGGAAGGGTTTTGGATAGATGGGATTAGGAGATAATGAACGATAAAAGTTTTCTATGTATAATTTTGTACAAAAGTATTCAATCTCTTTGACAGTCATCATAATTTTCTACATGACAAAAGATTTGTACACTTATTTATTCATTCAGTATTTTTAAAGTGAACTCTTACATTGTAGCAATACATTTCCAATGTCAAAATAAACCATTTTTTGTAGATATATAAATGAAGAAGAAAATCATAAATTAGTGTTGCCTCAAAGGCATTTCTTCATCATAAGGCATCTGACTCATCACGACTGTCAGGACAGCACTACATGGACATTCAGATGGCCACTGCGTGAAAACAGTCACCAACTGCCAAATGTGTTATGTGCAACAAGTATGGACAGTGCAAAGAAACACTAAGCCAGCACTCTGTGAGGTCTCATACTTTTAGGACTCTCAAGCAACTTCTGGGTTCCTAGGCATTTGTTTAAGGAGAGCTAAGTGTCTTCAAGTTTGGGTTTCATTTAGTGATTTGTACTTGTGCTTCACAAACATTTCTCTGCACTCAAGTATTATTGTTATTAAGTTGATTTTACTGCTTAACGTTGTGCTTTAAATCTGCCGATCAACCCGCGTCTTTGTTTGTTTTCCTGCTACTGCATAGTTTTGTTCTGTTTATCAAGTGCTGCCCCTTGCTTTGTGCTGCTCATTGCTTCTTGACTCGCAGCTCATCGCACTCTGCTGTTCTCTACTTAGGGAAACTTAAGGCACTGTTGTGCCAATGTCAGCCCTCGTGTGCAGCCCTCCTCTTGTGAAGACCTCCTTGTGTATAGACACTATTTTTGTGTGAGTCCACTGAGCAAGGACACCAGACAAGGGCCTCAAGTATAAAACAGTGTGTAAAATTCACACTAAAACATGGTATACGGACAAAACTAGAAATGTCCATACGCAGAAAAAAATCCAGATGCATAAAACTGTGTGTGCCAAATTCCACGCACTTCCCCTTTATAAATCTCAATGAACATGAAATTTAATGCACATGCACATGCCTACAGCTCCACCCTGACTCCTCCCAGTAATTCAGATATTTGAATATGCAAATCAATATAAATAGCCCATTCCAGCCAGTGTTTTGTTAAAAGACAATGGCAAAAGCATGTGGAAAAAAGAAGAATTTCAGCAAAAACGAAGTGGGGGCAAAAAAAAAAAAGTACCATTTGTTGGTTTAAGCAGTGGTATAAGCAACAAAAAGAAAGCGATGGAGTAATACAGCATAGCGGAGACACTTGAAAGTTCAAGTTCAGAAAGTCGCACAGTGTCCAAAATAAAAAACAGAAATGGTCAGATATCAAAGTTGACATGAAAAGGAGAGTCACAGCCCACAGTCTGTTTATTCTGTTTCAGATAATTTTACCAAGGCTGACCCTGATGCCGAGGACACAAATCCATGTGGTGATGGTTCTGCTGTGCCCAGCACATCTTCAGGTGCTGCCAAGCACACACCTCTGCCTCAGAAACTGTTGGGTGACCGTGCTGACAGACGCTGTTCTGGAGACACAAAATACAATAGTGGATGCTGTAAAAGACATGGACAATGAACTAAGGAATATAAGGGTGGTACTATGTGATATTGACCACAAATTAAATGAACTGATTAAAAAATAAATGCTGCATCTGATTACCTATTTTTGCATTGTGCTAATTACATTCAAATGAAGTTGTAACTTTGTTCGATTTGGCTGATCATTTGCTGGGTCAGGGTCAGGTTCATCATACTGCTTCTCTTCAGGTACGGACAAGCCACGATTCTGTGCCACATTATGCAGCACACTACATACTTTCTCAATGCGACACACTTTCTGTGAACTATAGAGCAGTACAACAGTGGAAATGCTTTCTATTTACATAAGTAAATTCATGCTCTGAAGGTGACTTTATACTGTAGTGTCGGCACCAAGTGCCTCAACCGATAGATTCCCTGCTCTTTACATGGCTCTTTGAGGTGACTTGCTATAATTAAAATAACTGCTTCCCTTTTGCCACACTAGTTGGAGAAAGCACCTGTGACTGTGTGGAATTGCCATTTTTATAGACTCTCCTGCTGTAGATGATGCAATGCCATTTCATTCTTTTGGTGATTCACTCCTGGCTGATGTAACTTGTCCAACGCAGTTGCAATAACAATGCATTTGCAGTTGACCTCTCCGATTACATTTGGAAAACTGGATGTTGCTGTAAATTGCACTTTGATGTTTCCCAGTTCAACTACAGTGTAAGGAAACCTTATATATCTGGATGACAAGTGGATAATACCATCCCATACAGCTAGCATGCCACGACTCAGTGATGATTATGAAATACCCGATCAGTTAGTAAGTTCACATTGAAAAGCTCCTCTTTCTAAAAACCCGGTGGTGGAGAGAACTTGCAAAGGAGCAGGTACAGCACAATTCCTGAAAGTATGCCTTTGTAAAGCCGACGCCAGTTCAGCACATAGCTCCAAGAGGATAGCTCTTGGGAATAGAAATCAACTTAGAAGCCAGTCATCATCACCTATATTTGAGCGTTCTCTTCTAATTCTTCAATTTGTGATGTCTTCTAACAACACAGCTGTGGTAGTTGGAATAGTTTGGCCATTCTGTGCATCATTATATTATTACAGAATGATTACAATCAAGTCAATTACATTTGTAAATGATATGTAATTAATTTTGGTGTATTTGATAAATTCCGCATCATGGATATGAATGTGAAAAAAGCAAATGACACACAAAAACAATAGCATTGCTTTGATGCTGGGTGCCACCCATTTGCAAAACCAAGCAGAAAAGCACATATGCATGGTATGAGGCTGCCATGAAAACTGTGCATGTCTTTACGCCAAGTTTAGTTTTTATACATATCAAAGTGAGCGTGAAATCATTTTTGTGCATACGCACCATTTATACATGAGGCCCAAGGAAATGACATTCCTACTTGACCAAGGTCCTGTATTTTGCTTTCTTTCAAAGTCGTTTTCATCATGTGTCAACAATATATTCCTGTTACTAACACAAGACATTTCTCTTGCCCCTTTAGCAGGAGAGGAAGATACCCAGATGACCTTCACCCGCTGTGTCAAGCCACCACAAAGACCATCCTGTCCCTAGCTTACAGAAGCATTCTGCAACCAACAGACTGATCTCAGGACTGCCAAAATAAATGGAAGAAGTCAAAGGCTAAGGCAGACCTGGCTAGGTATCAATTGTTTCTTGCATCTTTTTCTTCGGCCACCACTAATGCTAAGGCAAAGTTCTATCAGAATGGAATTAACAGCACCACCAACACACACCTCCCTTATTAACTGTCCACTACCTCTTCACCCAACCTCTGCTGATGAATCTGTCATCTTTTTCAGGATAGGGTGGCTACCTATTACCAGTTAGTTCTCACCATTACTGCCACCCATTATGCTTCCTTCCAAGCATCATCCAACACTTTTCAAATTCTCTCAACGCTCTGCCACTGATGTTTCCTACCTCCTTTCCAATCACTTCACTACCTGTTCACTTGGCCCTGTCCCCTCACATCTCTTTCAGGCCATCTCCCCCTCACTCGTTTCTGCAATTACACATATCATTAACACCTCACTTAGCTCAGGCGTTTCTCCTACCATTTTCAAAAATGCTCTGATAACCCCATTTCTCAAAAAAACAACACTTCATTGATCCCAAGTTAACAATTACAGGCCTGTCTCCCTCCTTTCCTTTCTTTCCAAAACACTTGAATGTGTTGTTTTCTAACCAGGTCCCTTCCTTCCTTGTATGGAATGGATTGCTCAATACCAACCAGTCTGGCTTCAAGAGGAACCACTTGACTGAGACAGCTCTACTAATTGTGGTTGACCAGCTATGACTTGCTAGAGCTACGAACATGTCACATGTACTGATCTCCTCTGCCTTCAACATGGTCAACCATGACATCCTTCTTGCCACCCTCTCTGACTTTGAGGTCATTGGGACTGCTCTCAAATATTTTGAATCCTACATCTCAGGCAGATCCTAAAGTGTGCTGGCAAGAAGAATTGTCAAAGGCACACCAGACATGCACAGGTATACCCCAAGCATAGGTGCTGGGTCCTCTACATTTCTCTCAGTATTCCACCTCACAGGGTTTCATCATCTAATCTCAAAGTTTCGCTTATAAGTGCTATGCAAATGATACACAGCTGTACCTGTCATTCCATCCAGAGGACAAAACAGTATCATCAAGAGTCTCTGCATGTCTTACTGATATCTCTACCTGGATGAAGTGTTACCATCAACAGCTCAACGTGACAAAAACAGAGCCAGCCAGTCTGTTCAATTCCCCATCCCTGTACAGCTTGGTTTGCTGTGGCTAACATCTGCCAAGTCAGTACACAACCTTGGGGTTTTGACTGATGAGCACCCATTTTTTTCCAACTGCATTTCTACTGTTTCTCATTCATGCAGGTTTACACTGTAGAGCATCCATAAGATAAGAACATATCTGATGGAATACACAACACAACCTCTGGTCCAGGCTTTGGTCTTGTTGCATCTGGACTACTGCAACTCACTTCTGGCAGGAGTACCCAGATGTGCAATCAAGGCACTGCAGATTGTCCAGAATTCAGCGGCGTGTCTTGTATTTTTTAATCTTGTTACATTGATTCGCCAAGCGGCACACATTAAGTTCAAATCCCTGATGCTTGCCTGCAGATTAGAAGTTCTATACTCCTTCTCGCCCATTCAGGTCTGCCAGGAAACAGTGTCTGGTGATGCCGCCTCTGGATGGTATCAATCTTCAATCCAGACTCTTTTCCTGTATAGTTCTTAGTTGGTGGAACGAATTTTCAACCTCCATCTGTACTGCTGACTCCTTCAATGTATTTAAGAAACAATTAAAAATTAATCTGTTTTGTGAATATCTGTCCAATTGAAAGAAAAAAAAAATCAGATGTGAATGTGTAGATTCCATCATTTTTCAGTAATTATTTACCTCTCTGATACCGATCTTCCTGATCATAAAATTGGTCATTACAAATGAAAGAATTTATAACTAGATGCAGAATTAACGGTATTTGAAGTTTCCTGTAGACTGCCTCTTTCTCTTGTGCCATTTGGCTCAAAAACTAATAATCTCATCATCATCTCATAACAGGCTTAAGTTTCGAGTTTGATATTTTTCAATCCAGCCGTTTTAGCTGTAGACCGTCCTCAAGAAATTGTGACACAGACAAACACTCACACCCATCATCAAGATATAAGTGTTTTCGGTATCAGAGGACTCTAAAACCTCAAAATCTGTTGAAAACCAGAGATTTAAATTTTGACAAATCCAAAGCTTTCACTCCTCCTCCATAGATGAAAGGTTATGGTGGGGAAGGGTACAAAGTAAAAACATGTAATAAAAAATTCACTGCATATTATATTTTAGGATTTTCGTAAAATAATTCAAGAGACTATACCTGCAGAACTGAGCAGGATAAACCACATATTATAATGGGTGGATCCAATTGATGGTTAAAGTAATACAAAGATTGATAAAACCATTATGATATCGCATAGCTAACTGTAAAAGCATTTCTTCAGAGAACATACACACTGTGGTAAAATAAACTAAAATAAAAGAATGTAACAATGGGTTGAAATTGTTCTCTAAGAAAAACTAGCACAACATGACATAACATTGTAAAATCCATTCTATTCTAGAAGAGACCGGTTCAAGGCTGACACCAACCCTGGATGGAGTGACAGTTGATGACAGTGCCCACTCACTCAATGCCAGTTACCTGAGGATACATGGGTTTGAAAAGTGGCAAGACAACTAAGATACCCATCAAAAAGAACATGCAGACACAGGACAAAATGTGCAACGTAAGGCACTGGCTGAATATTCAGTTCAACCCCACTGCTTTGGATCTGTGTGGCAGCAGTGCTCACCACTTAATAAAAGACTTGATAAAGTACTAGCTGAGACTAAAGCCAGAATGCAGATGACTACTAATATTCATTTAATACACCTTAGCTGTTATCTGCTAGCTGATTTAAGAAGGCCTTGTGTCATATGATAGCCATTATCTTAGTCTGTAATCCAGCTTTCTTGTTTTACTGTTTCTGCAACTACATCAGAGCTTTTGTTTCAAGACAGTCATTTATCTTCAGCCAGTCAGTGTTAAAATTTGACTTTGACCTCATAAAGCAAGACTGTATGTAATAGCTTGTAAAATCCTCCAAACCTGGAAGAAGAAACATGACGTAATTTAAATTGTAAGGTAAGCACATTATTAGAGCATCATTAAGAATATGAAATGGTGTACCTCGGTGCATAAAGAAGCTAAATACATCAGGCCTGTGACTTGCCCACTCATTAAAAACAGCATGCAAAACCTTCCTCTACTCACTCTTGCTTTATTGGATGTTTGGATCTCTCTACTAACTCAGGTCTTACACAACCATCAGGGGCACTGGCAGGGAGAAGCCTTTAACTCTCATCCAGGAGTTATTAGAATTATCCCATCAATGCTTCCTCTGGGGTCCACAGGTGTCTCTGTTTTATCATCAAAGTATCTTAAACCCTTGGCAGATCTGTGGATGGTTGTCCTCATAATATACAGCTGTGCCAAACTTTGCAAAGATGAGTATCATTTGCTGCTACCTATTGGTCTAGTGAATTTCTTCTAGCATTCTGCCAGCCACACATAAACTCTCTCTTATTTAATTAATTGCTTCCAGGGCAATAATTAAGCAAATGTGTCATAGTGCCTCCTGCTGCTTCTTGTTGACAGTGACATTTGATGAGACTCTGCAGTATTTCCTATTCTCAAAGTGCTCATCCTGTGCCACTTTTAGGTCTCTACTGCCCCTTGAAATTTCTTGCTGGCTAACAGAACCTGTACTGTATTTTAACTATTAACTAATTATTCTTGAAATAACTGAATTATACGCTTCAGGCAGAGGTTGTTTAAACTGAACATTAAATGGAAATCGATCACAGTTGATTTAAATTATCTTTATTTCCCCATTTGTCTTTTGAAGTGACATAATATCAATGGAAGATACTGAGGACACTCTCAAGGGTACTTGGGGAAAAGCATCCCTCCATTACACTGTGTGACTTACTTTCTAAATCACATGCATTCACAAGAGTATTTTTACTACTTGAATATAATTAAAATAATTTGAACTGCTTATTAACATATGCTAACTAAAATGCTTCTTGGTTATACATCTTCTTGACAGTTTTTGACTGTTCAGATCAGTACGTTGATTTTCTTACAGAACTTTTCATACCTTCATACACTGGGTAACTGTACACATTTTACTGACAACAGATAACTCTTCTAGGCAGGTCTCCTCTATGTAAATGTGAATGACCTAAATGACACAGGAAGCAGTCATCACAAACAAGAATTCTACAAAAGTATCTCAAAGAAATAAACATGCCTTTAAAAAATAATTAGGCTATTGTCATGCCAGAGGCTCGCATTCTGGGTTCATTAGAGGTAATCACTACCACTCCAGGGGCCTCATGCATAACGCCATGCATAGAATTCATACTAAAACATGGCGTAAAGACAAAAATGGAAATGTGCGTACACACAAAAAAATCCAGATACATAAATCTGTGCAAACGCCAACTTCCGCGTTCTTCCACTCCATAAATACCGGTCAGCGTGAAAAGTAATCCACGTGCACATGCCTGCTGCCCCTCCCAAACTCATCCCAGAATTATGCCCCTTTGAATATGCAAATCAATATAAATAGCCCTTAAGCTCAGCGTTCTGTGAAAAGGCAATGGCAAAAGCATGGGGGGAAATAGAAGAATTTCAGCAAATACCAAGTGGAGGCAAGGAAAAATGTACTATTTGTTGGTTTAAACAGTGGTATAAACAACAAAAGGAAGCTGATCGAGTGACATAGTGTGTCGGAGAAACTCAATAGCTCACGTTCACAAAGTCACACAGTGCCCGAAATAAAAAAGAAGTTGTCAGATAACAAAGTTGGAGTGAAAAGGCGAGTCATAGCCCACTGTCTGAGTGTCATGTAAAAGTTTATTAGGGTACAGAGTAAAGAAAAAAATATATAAGGACACCGTGAGAAAAAAGCTTGAAATGTCAACTTTAATCTCGAAATTTCCACTTTAATCACATAGTTTATTTTGTCATTAAAGTAGAACATCATAAACTTCATCTTTATATCGTTTAATTTACTAGTTTCTCAAATACCATCGTAACTATAGTAGCACGTTAAATACTTTGTTTTGTATGTGATCTTCTATGTGCTCTATGTGTGTGAATCACCATGTGCTTCTTAAACAGGCTTTCTCTTCCTCCGACAGGACACAGAATCCAGTACATTTGTGATATTTTTGTGATATGAATAATTAAAATACTGTGATGTATACTTGATGTCATTTTCACGATGTTGTCACGATGAGTTAAAGCATGTTATTAAACATGGGAACATGGTGGCACAGTGATAGTGACGAGCTGGCTCCCTGTTCAGAGATTGTTCCAGCCTCACGCAAGATGCTTGCTGCCCATGCGCGTCCTTTGATGAAATAATTTATTGCAGCAGTACTGTCTGTTTCAAACGTACTAACCTCTAATTCCTATCCTTCCTTTTCTTTCTCCAAGTAATCAATCGGCACACAACCAACTCTGTAATAGATGTTAAGCTATCTGTAAGCTTAGAACGCTGATTCTTCAAAACTTTAAAGGAACATTGAAATATCTTCGTAGTACATGTTTAATTATTCTATCCATCTATCCTTCCAGGGTCGCTCTAGTCTTGGCAAGAATACAGCACGAGGCAGGAACAATCCCTGAACAAGGCACCAGATCGTCGCTATTGTTGCGCCACTGTGTCCTCACATGTTTAATTATTAACAATATAGATTATTTAAATGACAACATTTTATCTGTATAATGTAATAAACATATTTTGCTGCATTTCATCTTAAAAATGATATCGTCACCATTTGTAAATATGTGATTTATAAAGTGGCGCAGGTTGTACAATATTATAACTGTATCGCAAGTTTACAGTGAGGTAATTGTACTTATAAGTACAAACAGTCCTACAAGGAGCACTTGATGGACTGATTGAGTGCGTTTATAGTTCTTGGGATGAAACTGTTTCTGAACTGCAATGTCCCTACAGGAAAGGCTCTGAAGCGTTTGCCGTATGAGAGCAGTTCAATAGACAGCATGGCTGAGGCAGCGTGCATTTGATGCTGTATACTGATAATTCTCTTTCCGATCAGATTGCACACTCAGATACAGTGGGATAAATAGTCTGAGTGGTGCATTGAGAGGAGCAACGCTAAAGCAGCTATGGTATTTAGAATAGTTTGGTCATACCGTGGAACATTATATTGTTACAGGTTAATTACAATCAGATGCCTTAAACTAATAAACAATACGCCGTTAATTTCAGTGTGTATGATAAAGCCGCGTCAGGGATGTGGATCTAAAAAAGAAAGGGAAACCACACTGGAGCAAAAGCACTGCTTCGATGCTGGGTGCTGCCAGTTTGCAAAACCAAGCAGAGAACTTGCGTACACCAAGCATTTAGCTAGTGTGAAAATGTGTGTGGCTTTATGCCAAGTTTAGGTTTTATACATTACGATGTGAGCGTGGAAACAGGCTTACGCAACATTTTTGTTTGTTTGCACCGTTTATACATGAGACCACAGGACACGAGGGGGTGCTGTCACTGATGGTATTATCTTTTCTTTCTCGCACAGCCCTGAGAAACCACACAATGAGGGCGTCTGACTCCACCCCTTCCAGCACAGACATTATAAAGCCGAAGCGATCCTGGCAAGGGTCATCTCATTCCAGAGACAGCAGGCCACACAATGAAGCTCCTTGGTGAAAATTGACTGCTCTACAGAGCACTGAACCACCATCAGCCTTGCTTGGCTATTTGATATTTGTTACCTTGTAGTTATTCGCACCATTGAGTGCCTGTTTATTTTGGGGACTCTGCATTTATTGAAATCAACGACCTGGTTGGTGCTGCAGCATTCCTTTCGTGGACATTGTGTTCTCTCAACAACACTATCTGTGCTCTCAAAGGCAACAGGGTTGATGTCCTTGCAATACACTGCTTATCTGAGGGTTTTCTATAGAGATTCATTAAAGATAATTTCCACAGTTAACTGGTTGCCATACTGAACCTGTCTAAGTTTCTGTCTAGAAACATTTTCTTCACCTGCAACGCTGCTGCTGTGAATCAAGCGCATTCATCGCTGTGGTGGTGGGGGGTAATGGTGGTTCAGGGCTTTGCCCAGGGTCAGCCACGGCCCACCACCTATGCCGCTACAGCCCAGAAGTTGGGTAACACTGATTCAGAGGATTAGAAAGATGTTTTTTATTCTCCAGAACATAGGAACTTGTTGTTTAAATGTTTTTACAGAGAAATGCAAAGTGAAGTTGATCCACCCATTGTGTTATCCAGGTAGAGTCTTAAAAATAAAGGTGCAAGAATGGTTCTTCAGAGTAATGTTATAGGGGAACCATCTTTTGTTCCCAATGAACTGTCCTCATGAAGGTTCCAGAAAGAACCTTTATTTATTTAGATTAGAAACAGGGTCTATAAATATCTATAAATGATAAAAGTTCTGTGAAATACCAGTTGGTCCCTGATTTTAAAAGGATTCCTGCTGCTTATAATCACACAGGCAAAGTTCAGGTTTTCTTGAAGTGTTGTATCCTGATCAGTAGCACACTAGGAATTTTTTCAAAGCCAAAAAGAACCAATTTTATATGCAAACAACCCTTCCTAGAATGAAGAGGATCTTTGTTAAGCAACAGTTGTATGGGGAACCACAGAACCCAATAACAGGTAAGAAAACTGTAAAAGAATACATTAAAAAAAAGCATGAAGCAGAATTTTGTTGGGAACACAAAGGTGGAAAACTGCAAAGAACTAGTTGAGGAACTTTCCTCTTCCTACCTTGATTTTGGGTGCAACATGTTTTTAAAAATCTATTTCCTTTATTCTCATTGGGATGTTTTCCCTCAAGAACATGGAGTGGTCTGTGATGAACATGGGGACAGGTTCTACTGGAACATCACTCAAATGCAGAGATGTTATGAATCTATGTTTGCAGACTGCTGATGGTCAATCCAGCACCCTGAAATTTTTAAAGACCAACAAAAATATTTGACCACAGAGAAACAAATTTACATATAGTTTAGCATTAGCATCTTTCTTGTCTTGTTTACCTTATTGAGCGTATTTTAGAGTTTCAAACATTATTTTTGCAAAAAGTCAATACAACAGGATACTTGAATGTCATTTAAGAAAGAAATTACATAGTAATAGATCATCTTCCAGTTAGAAGATCTTTGTAGGCATATAGCTCAGTGCTTGATTAAGCATACATGATGTCAAACTTAAAGGCCAGTTCAGGGTGAGAAGAATACCTTTATTGGCACGTATATGGAGTCACTGCTGCTGTAGGGGGATGTGGCGGCCCTTCAGAAATCCCCTCTTAAACAGTTTTTCAATGGAAAAGAAACACACTTTCAGCACCTGTTTGCAGCTACCGGCTTGCCACATTAGGGCTACGTACTTTTAAAAGATTGAGCCGCAGGCATTCAGAGGTCTCTTACTCTCCTGTCTCTCTTCTCCCAGACTTCCTCTGCACCGGGCACTGCTACCGGCCCGTTGGATCCCCTTGATGAAGAGAACTTTGTGTTCTTTTGAGCAGGAAGTCGGGGTCGGTGCGTCACGTTTGACAGCTGTTCCCTGTGAGGCTGGACCGCCTCTGTAAGAGACTTGTGTTTGTAACTGCCAGAACAACAATAAAGTTTGTAGTCCTTGGAAACCTGCTGAACTCTCCTATACAACTTTGGGACCCAAGCTGGGTGACCCACCTGATCATCTGCTTTAAAATCTTGTTAATCCACAGACATTTGTCTACGGATGGTAAAGAGTGGTGTAACTGTTTCATGACGCGTGAAATAAAGGGCGTGCACTGGTCTGTCAAAATCTCATGGGGAATGCCAATACAGGTGGAAAAGATATGACTGACTTACAGATGTTGTCAACACTTCTTAAATACCTCTGTCAATTTCTGAAATGCGTGATTAGTTTCTTTTCTCTTGTCCTTCATAATTACTGAGAAACAGTCCCCTTGGGGTCAGGTTTCTGCTATGCTAGATTATACTGTTTCTCTTATCAGTGCTTAACCTTGTGCTAAAGTAGCAGCAGGATGGAATCACAGATGAAGAGGCTTTAATTAAAATGCTGCCTTAGAGTGCTAAAGGCAAAAGCTAACGGTTAAGAAGGACAAGTCATTTAATATAATTAATATATAATCAATCTGTGAATATCATATCTTTCAGTAAAAATCAACTCTCACAATAACAAACAGGTTCTAATGATATAATGTGTAAGTTGAACCAAAGTGATTAACTGAAACAGAAACAGCTATGTAGAGGGAATAAAACTGGGCAAGGGACTTCCATGCTAAAAAGGTACCTTAGGTGAAAAGCAAAAACCAGCCATGGGCTGGATGATGAGCCAATCCATTGCAGTGCTCACAGTTGCTCAGGCGGGATTGTCAATTAATGTGATATGGACATCTTTGGTGTCCCTGTTTGGTCATGTTGAAGGAAATCCACAATATCTGGTTGAAAACATACAGACAGGGGTAGAATGTTCCCGAAGGCAGCAATTGAGTTCAGAATTCAAACCTAGGAAGCTGCGCCCATTAAGGAGCAAAGCTTTTCGCAAATGACCTTGAAATATCAAGCAAGTAATTACATCACATTAATGGTCACACAATCAGCTTGGTCTGACACATTTCTCAGGCTAGTTAGAATGGATTTACGGACTTGATATGGCCCAAGGGATATAGCTGGCTATTTAGCTCTTTTTGCAAATTAAATATATAATTGGACGAAACAGCACTAAAGGACAAACAAAGCAAGGTAAATTTAAAGTGCAAGTAATTGCTGTACAAAGTGAAAATCAACATTCATTGTGAATAAGATTAATCATCTCCCCTTAAATGTGTAATATAAGTCTATGAAACATGAAAGTTCAATTTACTCTGTGACCAAGTTAACAACTGCAAAAGGGAAGACATATTTTTATTCCATAGTAGTGATACTCACTCAGGGGTACATCTTATCAAAAACAAACATTTTGGTGTAAATAACATTAGAAAAGATATTTAATCAGAACCTTTCAAAACATCTGGAAGGAAAACAAATTAAATTTTCCTCTTTTTGTGTTGGGTTTGTTTTAAAAGAAAAACAATAAAAAAAACTTCTAGTTAGTTCTAAAGTCCTCTCAAAGATATCATCCCTTTTTTTGTGGTTAGGAGACTTACACACACAAAAACAGTTATGTTGGCAGGAAATGAAGCTCCTGGAAGGGACAAATAAAGTTGTATATGTCTTTAGCGATGGTCCAGAGGAATTCTAGTACCTTGGTCCTCCAGGGTGGACGGGGATGTTGTGATGTGAGATTTTGCATATAACTTGATAAATGTTTTGTATGTCTTTATTTTTAATTTAGGCAAACCAATGTAATTTACTGTTACTTTGGTGAGAGGCATTCTTGTTTGACCCCCCCGTTTACAACTTTACTTTGTAATTTTACGACAGGATTTGGGGGATGTGTCTTAAACCAGTTTGATGAGCATTTCTTTGCTAAAGTCTTTTCTCCCATCCCCCACACAAAGCCAGGTTAGCGTAATATATGGTCTTGGGGGTGCAGGAGATAAGATGTTCTATTTCACCCATTGGTCTGAGGTATGGCTGTTTGGAATTGGCTTGTCTCAGAGGCCTTCAAGTACCATGATATCCTATTGGCTGTAGGGAGTTGGACAGAAAACCTATAAATTTGCTTGCTCAACCACATTCTCTCTCTAACCAACATATGATGAAGAAGCATCTCTCTTGCTAACCTGTGATGATGAAGACAACACAATGAAGAGCACAGCTCAGCAGCCATATTGAACAGACATGTGGCTGAAAGCTGAGCACCAACGATGCTTTAACTAGAGACATTTTAAGTAACTACAAGTCTGTGTGCCACCTGAATTACACATCACCATTTTATCAGGTTGTATGGTTGCCAATATTCAAATGTACTTTCCATTTAGTTATTATTTATGAATATTATCAGTAATACATTATTTTATGTGTAACTTAACTCCTGCTTGTCTTTTTACCACATCTAATTGCCTGAGGTTATAGATATAGAAGGTGGGGATAAGTTATATACAGTGGTAAGTTTGTGAGATTTAGGCATTCTAAGGCTACATATTAATAATATAATAGGGGAAAGTAAAGCAATATATATATTACTCTACAAAGATTAAACGGGATCATAGTGTTTTCCAATGCAGAAGTGTGATCCCTCTCAGTTACAACACACTAATTTGTCTAAAATAAGAGATTTTGAAAGACTGGAATACAATGTACAACGTAGTGCCCAGAATTTAATATCACTTTACATCTGCACTGGCAATCTGAAGGTTGCCGGTTCGAATCCTGTAAATGCCAAAAGAGACTCTGCTCTGTTGGGCCCTTGAGCAAGGCCCTTAACCTGCAATTGCTCAGCACTTAGAGTAGTGAGAAAAGCGCTATATAAATGCAAAGAATTATTATTATCATTATTATTATTATTATTATTATTATGCAGGGTTTGGTCCAAATCCTGGATATGGAGTTAAAAGGGTATGAGGTAGAATTTGTGATTTAATAATTGATGACACAGTTAATAGAAGAATTATACAACAAAAACAATTTCACATAATTCTTCAGTCGGGGCAACAAGAGAAGATATTATTAAGAGGAGGTTTTTGTTTTGGATTTTAACACTGCAGAAAGAGATTATGCCTGATAAGATTAGAAAGAAGATGCAAGAACCTGTCTCTAATCTCCATTCATATATCCATAGAAGTCATCGATGAAGGATATCTTTTTATGACAGACTGGAAATAATATATGTGGGGTTATAATCGTATGGCACAAACATTTTTCTTGAAGGTGTTCATGCCAAGATAGCTAGATAAATAGTCTGGAAGCTGCAGCAGTGGTGCCATGATTTCATAAAGGGCCTACATTTATCATGAGTGGGGCTAATGTTAAATATGCTGTCATTTAAAAAAAAAATCAGGAGTCCAGTTATACCAACGTAAATGCGATCATTTTTTTTTTTGCATTAATTTTGTATTTCTACTTGAAATGTTTTTTGTTAACATGAATGTAAATCTATTTACAATTGGTGAAAACCAACGGCCTATAATTTAATGATATGCATGATATATCAGCACATTGTTCAAATAATATCTACTGTAATTCTGACAAGTACCATTATATACCAGTAAACAGGTGTATTAATGTTTCTGCAATTCCTTATAATTTATGTGGATACCTTAGACCCATGTTTCCTGTCTGTGAATCTACGAGCAAATCAGTCCTCAAAAAGATTATCACCAAAATGCTAAATATGCATCATTTGATATCCCTTATTACAGCCACATACTGTTACTTGTTGTATCAATGGCCACAAAACAGTGTGCCTTACCAGCTCCAACAGAAGCAAGAAACTTTAATGTTGATTGAGTTGGTTGCTTGTGAATATCAGATAAATCCATGACCTCAGCTGATACACTGAGATTTGACGGATGGGTGGTTGTAGGTTTTCCATCACAGTTATTAGTAGCGTTAGTAGCTAGCCCATTGCTTAAGTGAACACAGCAAGTGGCTGGATTTTTCACATCACCAAAATGTTCAGTGCTGACATCAGGCTGTGACGTTGTAGTTCTGTTTGTTTCCTTTTGATAATAAACCCTGAAAGGTTTATTTTTTGCGGTGACACCCTTCACTCTTACTTTATTCATGTTTGTCTCCAAATAGACCTACCCCATCCAGTACATTCAATAAGAACCCCGTTGATAGGCTCTTGTGAACGTCATGTGTTTTGATTTAAAATTTAAAGTCAAAATTATTTTCTGAATTTTGTTATGCAGATCTCCACTGTAAAATCGGCATGCATATATACATTTTCCAAATGTATTTTAAGAGATAAATAAGCACAGTAATAAATTTAACACTGGTGAGTTTGCTATGTAAGTTTATAATTAATAGATCACTAATAATGTGTGCAGCATAGAAGTTTTATTTAAAAAAAATAATGAAAAAGCTAAGGTACAAAACAGGCTGGGCTAATGAGATAAGTGTGTGAAAACAGGCCTGCCCAGGTCCTATACTGGTGCTGTGCTTGTCTGGAGGTCATGTGGGGGTTAAATAATATCCAGATGTGACAAACAAAAATTAAATTATTCAGTTTTGCAGGAGCATAAAACCTCAAGATAATAAGTATATATTTCCCACACAAGAACATCCATATGATGACTTGCAGAGTCTCAAACCAGGCAGGACATATGGCCAATCTGACCAAGTGATAATGATGCAGGCACAGAAGTATAGTGCAAGATGTTAGAAGTTTAGGGGGGCCAGAAATCAGATTGGATCACATCAGAGATTAATATGTCCTAAGGAGAACAAAAAAGAAGGCAACGTTTGAATGGTCTTAAACTTTTTGAAGGATGAAAAAATGGGAAATCTCACTGCTTTGAGCAAACAATTTACAGTTTTAGAAGAGGCAGAGGAAGCAGAAGTTGAGAAGCCACAGAAACTAATTCAGGACAGCCTAAAAGAAACAATGGAGGAGGTTCTGAAACCTGAACGGGACAGTGTAAACACAAGAAGAAACTAAATAATTTGACAAAAAGATCAGCAAGATCAAAATTACATGCAAACCATGAAAAAATCTGAAGAGGAGCCAGAAAAAATATATATTTCTAAACTCAGCTCAAGAGAATTCTCCTGACTACTACTATGATGTCTGATACTGAACATGGAATAAGTAATAACAAGCAAGTTTCAGGAAGAGTAAATGAACAGCAAATAATATGCATACACTACAACACCTATTGAAAAGGGGATTGGAGTTTAATCCGAAAATATGGTATGCTGTTTGTGAATTTTAAGAAAGATTACAATGGGACAGACAGTAAAGCTACATGGAATAAGACTTATAAAAATGTGTGTTGATTTACAGTGAAAATAAATAGTTTGACTATCTAAAGTATTTTAGGGTTAAATTCTTGAGTCATAAAAGGAGATCGCCTGTCCCCATTACTAAAAATTTCAAGTCAGAAAGAACCACAAGGAATGTCAAAACCTTTAGGCAGCAAGATCAATATTTTAGCCAACTCAGATGATGTAGTGCTCCTATATCAAATTGAACATGAACTGAGAGACATGAAAATGGTTTTAGTGAAAGAGGCCAAAGAAGTAGGTCAAGGGATCAGTATTGATAAAACTAAATATCTCCCTGCAAGTAGAAAATAATATACAAATGGCTGTCCAGAAGTAGAACGAATGTCCTGTGGGAAAGCAGAAGATTTTAAAGTTTGGAAGGAACGTTATAAAGAAAGAAATTCTATCAAGGATTTCTGCTGCTGTAAACAGACTGAGATTTGCACTGAGGATAATAGTTTTTAAATTAAAACTGCTATTAGAAGCAAACAAAGACATACACATACAGTATGAGGCAAAAATCAGGCTAGTAGTAGCATGTGGTGCAAAGCTTTGGACTCTCACTAAAAAGAAGGAGAGTACATAAAAACATAAGAAATCTGATAAACGAGAGGAGACCATTCAGTCCATCAAGCTTGTTTTTTTAGCTGTCACAATATCTTATCCAAATACTTCTTAAAGGTTCAGTCAAAGTTTCTGCTTCAACTGCATGGCTCGGTAGTTGGCTCCAAATTCTAACAACTCTTCGAATAAAGAAGTGCTTCCTGGTTTGTCCTAAACGCACTTTCCTTTAATTTCCACCAGTGTCCTTGAGTACGTTATTCACTGTTAAGTTCAAAGAATTCTGCTAGATTTTCATTAAGAATACTTTTGAGAATTTTGATGACCCGGATTAGGTCCGCACACAGTCTGAAGCAGGTCTGGTCAGAGTAGGACATGTCCTTAACCCTGGGATGTACCTGCTTGCTGTCCTCAAGCGTCAAGTGCTTCTATGTCTTTCTTGTAGTTTGTTGACACAGGATTACACACAGTACAGTAATCCCTCGCTATATCGCGCTTCGACTTTCGCGGCTTCACTCTATCGCAGATTTTAAATGTAAGCATATCTAAATATATATCACGGATTTTTCGCTGGTTCGCGGATTTCTGCAGACAATGGGTCTTTTAATTTATGCTACACGCTTCCTCAGTTTGTTTGCCCAGTTGATTTCATACAAGGGACGCTATTGGCGGATGGCTTAGAAGCTATCCAATCAGAGCACGTATTACATATTAACTAAAACTCCTCAATGCTATAAGATATACTTCCTGCGCGGTGCTCGATTGTTTGCTTGTCTCTGCCTCTCTCTGACATTCTCTGCGCCTGACGGAGGGGGTGTGAGCAGAGGTGCTGTTTGCACAGAAGCTATTTGCCTAGTGGATACGGACGCACCTCTAAGAAATGCCGCTTTATCGCGGTGCTTCCAAAAGCACACTTATTGATTTTTTGATTGTTTGCTTTAATCTCGCTCTCTCTCTCTCTCTGACGTTCTCTGCGCCTGGCAGAGATGTGAGCAGAGAGGCTGTTTGCTTAGATACTGACGCTCCTCTAAAAAATGCTGCTTTATTGCGGTGCTTCGCCAAACTTAAAAGCACACGTATTGATTTTTTGATTGTTTGCTTTTCTTTGCGAGCGCTCTCTCTCTGAAATTCTCTGCTCCTGAAGAGAAGATATACTTGTATTTGCATTCTTTTAATTGTGATAAAGAACTGTCATCTCTGTCTTGTCATGGAGCACAGTTTAAACGTTTGACTAAAGGGTGTTATTTCATGTCTAGAGGGCTCTAATAATGTTAACAGTGTGGGAGAGTTTATAAGGGCTTAAAATATATACAAATAACTATACAAACATATGGTTTCTACTTCGCGGATTTTCATCTATCGCGGCGGGTTCTGGAACGCAACCCCCGCGATGGAGGAGGGATTACTGTACACCAGATTTGGTCTCAATAGTGCGCTCCATAGTCTGAGCACAGCATTTTATTTGTTATTTGTGTGCATCTGCACACTCCTTAAGATAGTATGTCAACAAAAAGCACTAAATCCTCTTCAGAGTAATGTCAAGGTTTTTGAAAATGATGTCTTTAGCAGTTAATTGGAGCAGTGGAAAAAAAGAATTAAGAGTGCTATGCTATTGTTCCTGATATTGTTGCCATTTTGAAAGGAAGAAGACTATGGTAGTATGACATGTAACAAGAAGAAATCAAGACCTAATAGAAGAGGTAGTGGAAGATACTATTGATAGAAAAAAGTCATGAGGAAGACCTAGAATAAGACAGATAGTCTTACTTAAAGTACAGGTGCCGGTCATAAAACTAGAATATCATGACAAAGTTGATTTATTTCAGTAATTCCATTCAAAAAGTGAAACTTGTATATTAGATTCATTCATTACACACAGACTGATGTATTTCAAATGTTTATTTCTTTTAATTTTGATGATTATAACTGACAACTAATGAAAGTCCCAAATTCAGTATCTCGGGAAATTAGAATATTGTGAAAAGGTTGAAGACACCTGGTGCCACGCTCTAATCAACTAATTTACTCAAAACACCTGCGAAAGCCTTTAAATGGTCTCTCAGTCGAGTTCTGTAGGCTACACAATCAGGGGAAGACTGCTCACTTGACAGTTGTCCAAAAGACAACCATTGACACCTTGCACAAGGAGGGCAAGACACAAAAGGTCATTGCTAAAGAGGCTGGCTGTTCACAGAGCTCTGTGTCCAAGCACATTAATAGAGAGGCGAAGGAAAGGACAAGATGTCGTAGAAAAAAAGTGTACAAGCAGTAGGGATAACCGCACCCTGGAGAGGATTGTGAAACAAAACCCATTCCAAACTGTGGGGGAGATTCACAAAGAGTGGACTGCAGCTGGAGTCAGTGCTTCAAGAACCACCACGCACAGACGTATGCAAGACATGGGTTTCAGCTGTCGCATTCCTTGTGTCAAGCCACTCTTGAACAAGAGACAGCGTCAGAAGCGCCTCGACTGGACTGCTGCTGTGTGGTCCAAAGTTATGTTCTCTGATGAAAGAAAATTTTGTATTTCCTTTGGAAGTCAAGGTCCCAGAGTCTGGAGGAAGAGAGGAGAGGTACAGAATCCACGTTGCTTGAGGTCCAGTGTAAAGTTTCCACAGTCAGTGATGGTTTGGGGTGCCATGTCATCTGCTGGTGTTGGTCCATTGTGTTTTCTGAGGTCCAAGGTCAACGCAGCCGTCTACCAGGAAGTTTTAGAGCACTTCATGCTTCCTGTTGCTGACGGACTTTTTGGAGATGCAGATTTTATTTTCCAACAGGACCTGGCACCTGCACAAAGTGCCAAAACTACCAGTACCTGGTTTAAGGACCATGGTATCCCTGTTCTTGATTGGCTCGCGGTTCAGAAACAGTTTCATCCCAAGAACTTTAAACGCACTCAATCAAGTGTTCCTTGTAGAACTGTTTGTACTTATAAGTACAATTACTTCACTGTAAACTTGCACTACAGTTATAATATTACACAACCTGCGCCACTTTATAAAGCGGGTATTTACATATGATGACGATATCATTTTTAAGATGAAATGCAGCAAAATATGTTTATTATATTATACAGATAAAACTTTAACTTCATTTAAATAATCTATATTCTTCACTGGGACTGGCGTTAAGGATAGAATAATTAAACATGTACTATGAAGATATTTCAATGTTCCTTAAACATTTTGAAGAATCTGCGCTCTAAGCTTATAGATGGCTTAACGTCTATTACAGAGCTGATTGTGTGGCGATCCACCGTGCATAAGATAACATATTGACATTGGACTTTCTCTATTGGACATAGAGCCGCCCATGAGTACTGCTGCAATAAATAATTTCATCGAAGGGCGCACACAATCACTGCGTGGTGAAACCCATGTTTAATAACGTATTTTAACTATCATCATAAAAATTATATCACATATACATCTCAGTATTTTAGTTATTCAGAGAGCTTTAATATCATGTATGTAATGGATTCTGTGTCCTGTCGGAGGAAGAGAGCCAGTTTAAGAAGCACGTAGTGATTCACACACATAGAGCACATAGAAGATCAAATACAAAACAAAGCATTTAACGTGCTACTTTAATTACGATGTGATTTGAGAAACTGGTTAATTAAATGATTTTAAGATGAAGTTTATGATGTTCTATTTTAATGACAAAATAAATGTGATATGTGATTAAAGTGGAAATTTCAAGATTGAAGTTGAAATTTTGTGCTTTTTTCCCACTGTGTGCCTTTTTTTCTCTGTACCCTAATAAGCTTTCATAGGACACTCAGATGGTGGGCTACGTCTTGCCTTTTCATGGCGACTTTGCCTCCACTTGGTATTCGCTGAAATTCTTCCATTTTCCCTCTTCCTTTTCCCATTGTGTTTTCACAGAAGGCTGAGCTTAAGGGCGATTGATATTGATTTGCATATTCAAAGAGGCGTAATTCTGGGAGGAGTCGGGGCATTACATAAAACGCGTGCACGAGCGTTACTTTTCACGCTGACTGGGATTTATGTAGCGGAAGAACGTGGAAGTTGGAGAACGCACAGATTCCTGCATCTGGATTTTTCTGTGCGTAAGCACATTTCGACTTTTGTGCTTACGCCATGTTATAGTGTGAATTCTACGCATGGCGTTGTTTATGAGGCCCCTGGATTGTAGCAACTACAGGGGAATAACACTGCTCTCGGTGCCGGGAAAGGTCCTTGCTAGGGTCGTCCTCAATAGAATCCTTGATCACTTGTTCACCTACCAGCGACTGGAACAGTCTGGTTTTACGCCTAAGAAGTCTACCACCGACCGCATTCTGGTCACTGAGGGTTCTCATGGGGTGCAAATGCAAATATTGGCAGAGTTTCTTTGCAGCCTTTGTCGATTTTCGCAAAGCGTTTCAACTCAGTTGGTCGAGGTATCCTGTGGGACATCCTGAGGGTTCACGGGGTTCCCTCGAGGTTGCTGGATATCATAGCTGGCCTGTACACTGGTACTGTGAGTGCTGTGCAAAGTGGAGGCAGGACCTTTGCGTTTTTCCCAGTTGATTCTGGGGTTTGTCAGGGGTGTGTTCTTGCTCCTACTCTGTTCAATGCTTGTATGGACTGGGTGTTGGGCAAGGTCATGGGGTCCAGTGGCCATGGGACATCTGTTGGTGAAGAAAGATTTACGGATCTTGACTTGCTGACGATGCTGTGATCTTCATGGAGTCAATGGAGGCTCTGATCGTGGCGCTCGAGAGACTGAGTGAGGAGTCTGAGTGTCTGGGCTTGCGCGTGTCCTGGATAAAAACCAAGATCCAGGCCTTTAACGACCTCTTCGGCATAGACATCAGCAGTGTGTCTGTTTGCGGAGAGAGTGTTGACCTTGTTGAGAGGTTTACTTACCTTGGCAGTGACAGTGATGTCTCTGGTGACTCTTCCTGTGAAGTCAGTAGACAGATTGGGGGAGCATGGGGGTCATGAGGTCGCTGGATAGGGGTGTGTGGCGCTCCCAATATCTATGCAAAAAGACAAAGGTCCAAGTCTTTAGAGTCCTGGTGCTTCCTGTCTTGCTATATTGTTGCGAGACATAGACACTATTCAGTGACCTGAGGCGAAGACAGGACTCCTTTGGTACTGTGTCTCTTCGGAAAATCCTTGGGTACCGTTGGTTTGAATTTGTGTCGATTGAGAGGTTGCTCATGGAGTCCCAAATGAGGCACATTACCTGCATTGTAAGGGAGCATCAGTTACGATACTACGGCCCAGTGGCGCGTTTCCTCGAGGGTGATCTGGCTCGTAAGATCCTCATTATTGGGGACCTGAGTGGCTGAACCAGGCCAAGGGGTAGCCAACGTAACACCTGGCTGCAGCAGATAGAGGGTCATTTCCGGAGGATGGGACTGGACCGTGCATCTGCCTGGGGGATTGCAAACCGGGATCCCGAGTTGTTTCGTCGTGTAGTGGGTGCGGCAACGCACTGTACCGGTGCATGCTCCCCAGCTTGACTTGACTTGGTATATATGAAATATAATGACATTTTTAGAAATGTCTTCAGACTTACTCAGATGTCTAAAAACTGCGTTAAAGCATAATTTATAAGACTGACAGTACTTTATTTGTGTCAAGGGGAAATTTAGTTTTTACAAAAGCTCAAAAAATATGGTAGTATTACAACAAACAAAAACAATAAGAATCTCTGTCAGACACACACAAGAGTTACAAAAAACAACAAAAAATTGACTTGGCTAAAGATAAATGAGAAGTTACAGAAGTACTGTATAAAGGTATATAGGTCTGAAGAATTCCCAGTAGCGTTTCTGGACACGCGTTTAGATACTGGGGTATTTTGTGTGCTGTGGAGAGCTGGCGTAAACCTGATATATGTGACACCTTTTAATGTGGGATGGATTTGTTCTTATTCTAACAGACAGAGCAAAAAAGAAGAGAAAAAAGAACAGGTAAGAGTTAAAAAAATAATAATAATAAATGTTACATACAGGCTCACAGTCACAAAGTCAAATAAGGGACTTTCAGACAGGCTTTTGAGGTACAAAAGAAAATCAACGATAACAAAGAATGCTCCATTTTTGTTACCCGTGTTCCTCTCATCACACCACTTTTACATTATTATTGTTTCCAGGAAACATGGCCACATGGGCAGGACTACTGGAAAAGAGCCTATTAAAATATTGACTGAAGTAGCATCCAGATGCTGATTTGATATACCATACATATCTGCTGTGTATCCACCCTAATAAAAGGATGTGTCTGTGTTTGTGTGTTGTCCCAGTTGCTATGTACCTGTCATTCTAACAAATGGCATATCACAAACATTAGTAGTAATAAAATGCATTCCATTTTTCAAATCCAACAGATGGCACATCACAAACATTAACACTGCTTTTATGAATATAGAATAAAACAGAGCCATATGCATGGAATTTGTCATTGCAACAGATGGCACATCACAAACATTTGTAGTGGTGTATTTTACTACTGTATATGTTTATGAGGCGCCATCTGTGGGAATGACAAATTCAATGCATTTCATTATTACAGAATAAATTCCAATAGATGGTGCACTGCAAATGTTAACACTGAGTGTCTATGTTGATTACTTAGATTTTAAACCTACTTAGACAGGTAGCACAGCAAGTCAAATAAGGTTTAATCTACTTTTTGTTTTTTTTTCTTCAAAGTTCACTTGATGATGCAATTGCTGCTTCAATTATGAGGACACAAGAAACAGGTAAATTTAGGTAATCCACTTTTTCAAGGGCAATATTTGCAGTGGTCTATTAAATAAATTAAATAAAATAGGTGTTCTCCACTCTCTCCTCTCGTTCCTGTAGGGAAAGCTACAAATTATCATTTAATTTCATTAATTTGTTGTGAGTCTGGGCTGATTATCAACCAATTACTGAAAATGTGATCTGCCAAGGGGTATCTTCAGGTAAAGTGGTGAAGTGCAGTTTTTAAGACAGTTTTTAGAGTTTTTTTTTTTTTTGTAACAACTTTGTCAACCTATATTCTGCTGGAAGGAAATTACTTTTCTTTACACAAGTGCCTTTTTTCTTCCCTATTAGGAGTTAGCATCAACTCATTTATGCTCTCATTTGAATTATTCATATTTATGAAGACTTATATAGTCATTTAAAAGCTATTTAGATAGTATTGAATATTCCACTCAATCTTTACTTAACACATTCTTTTCTTTTTAGAGAACAGTCACACTCCTTACTGAATATCTCCTCACCAGACAAACCGCAGATTTAAATGGAAGTAATTAGGTTAATGTTTTCTTTATTTCTTTGCAATTAGAGGTCAAAGTCATATCTCAAAAACCATTTACGCATTACCATCTGGATTACTGTTTACTAGGAACTGAAGGCGATGTTCCCAAATTGCAGTTTATTAGTTTATGCTGTTGTGCCTCCAGATGTGCATTTTAAATATGTAATGATCGTGCTATTCTGAAAAACAGAATCCGACAACATACATTGTCCTTTTACAGTTCTGCTGCTTACATGGCTTTTATACATTTGGCTTAAGATTTCTGTTTTATTTTAAATTCCTCAATCGATGACTTTCCAGCTGTGTTAATCAATACTGGTATGACTCGCTTCTATTTCTGCTGTTACAGACATGCTAGGGGGATCGATACATTCAGTTATAAAATAAAAAGGGAACATAAAAGATTTTATTTCTGAAATCTTTTCATGACAAGAAATTGTTTTGGTTCAACTTTAAGATTTATTTGCCAGATGTCAGTTAAACTCTAATTATTATGAATGCCACAGCAGCACCATAGACATTTGATGCTCAATTCGGAGGCTGACAGATCCAAGAGTCTTTCGGGTTGCTTAATAAAGCTGCCCTTTTTTTGCTGCTATTGCTTTATCCCCACATTCACAAAATATCTGCTTTTAACACTGAATGTACACTTTATTAAAAATCTAATTTTATATAAAGTTTCAAAGTGAGAATGTACTTGGAGTAAAAAATAATTAATTGGAAAGCTGTTTTAAATATATGCTGTAAATGGTTTAATAATTTTAATTAGGCTAAAAAATAATAATAAAATGAATTCTCTATCAAAATTATTTAAAACGATATATATATCTACACTATATACAGTATATAAAATCCTAAGCCTAAAAGTGCAACGATTTTATGTCACATTTTTATATCACGTTAAAATCAGGCTTATTTTTAAACCTACACGTATATGTCTGGTATCATTCTTTTTAGAATTTCTCGAAATTTAATGTGATGTTGTTAGATTTTCAGATTCAAGTTCCGTTTTTAAATTATAAACTAAAAAATATCAAGAGCTCAGTTCCTGTGAGACAAGAATTTGTGCCAAGAGATTTAGCCACGTCCGGGGGCCGGAAATAAAAGACAAAGAGTAGATGACAAAGCCAGCTGCTGTACATGCTTTTATATGTATGAAGAGCCATGCGAGATGAAGATCACATGGCACAGCAGCAAGCCAGCAGCTGATCGAGCAAAGAGGAGGTAAAAAAAAAACTGTATTTGTTTCCCATTGTATTTAAGAGGGGTTTTCAAAATAGCGAACGTGTCTCCCTGGGGTGCGTTCAGCCCCTTCACAACATGTGTGGCAGAGATGTGAAGTGGCTGGTGCGTAGTGCAGAAAAGGGGGGTTGGCGAGTGAAGTGAGTATGCATATAATAATAAGAAACATGGTTTTCCATTTGATGTTGTGTGAAGCTGTTGCTTTGTTGCTGCTCCAAGTTCAAGCTGATGATTCTTCTCATGTGTGAGTGCACTTGTAAGAGCTCTAAGTTAAACCCATATTAGTTTGCTTAATTTGAACAGAATACAATTTTCTCTCATAGCTATAGATTATGGTATAGTGTTTTACCGCCTGTAAGTTTTTTTTTTTTTTGTTCTTTATTTCGCCTCATACAATTTCTTATATTAGGAATTTGGGTAACACTTTACATTAAGTTTCCATAATTACATTGTAACTACTATGTAATTACCTGTATAAGTACAATGTAACTACGAGTTATTACTCCGTACTTACTGTGTAATACAAAGTAACGTTGTAGTTAATTACTCAGTTGTCATTGTTATTCCACAGTTTATATAATTACAAGGTAACAATTTATCACTGATCCAAAAACAAGTGTAATTACATACAGTAATTACATTGTATCTGTACTTTCAAAATGTAATAAAAACATCAGGGTATGTAACTACAACTATGTAACAGATGTTCCATGGTCTGGGCAATTCTAATGGAAAATTACTGTATAAACACATTATACAGCTGTATATATCCATTTAGAAGGAATGCTATGTGGCTGTAAAGGATGACATATCCTCAGCAGCAATATGTAGGTATATAATATCATTGTCGTATTAAGAGGCCGAATGTGCACCAAGAAAACATTCCCCACAACATTACAGTATCTCTACCTGCCTGTGCTTTTGACAGAAAGAAAGAAGGCTCCATTAATTCAAAGTGTTCATGCTAAAAATCTGACTTTATCATCTATATGTAGCAGCAGACATCAAGATTTGTTAGATCAGTCAACATTTTTCCATTATTCAGTCATCCAAAGTTTGTGATCATGTGCCCACTGTAGCCTTACTTTCCTGGCCTTAGCTGAAAGGAATGGAATATGATGGTGTCTTATACTGCTTGCTATTGCTCATTGACATGAAGGTCCAAGACATTGTGCATTCAGGGATACTCTTCTGTCCACTTCTACTGTGAGGAACGGTTTTGTGTGAATGTGTTGTCTTTTGGTCTCCTCTGATCATTCTCTTTAACAAGGTGTTTTTGTCCATAAAACAGGCGCTCACTGGAGTTTTTGTTTATTGCACCATTCTCTGTAGATTTTAGCACTTCAAAATCTCAGGGTGTGTGATGTTGCAGTTTTGGTGTTACCTTGATCCCGGGACATCGATAGACATGAAGTGAGGATGAACTAATGCAACAAGTACATTAACAGACAAGGTTGGTATAAGTGGTTAGTGCATTTTATTACAACAATCAGTGTCCAAATAAATAAAGAATGGTGCAGTTTTCAATAAATAAATAAATTATCCAATAAAACGTAGTGCTCAAGTAGAAGAAAAACAATGTCAGCCAACAAAGTGAATATATCAAAAGATAATTAACCTTCTACTGACTCATCCAGGTAATAACATCTTCCAGTGATTTCTTCATAATAGCTGAAATCATACACCAAAACACGGAACAAAAAGCACTAAGAGGCACAGAAAACCTGTAATAAAATTTGTAATGCAAAAAAAGTCTTATAGACAACTCACCTTAAGCATTAATCTGTCAAAATAAGAGAACCAAAAGCTAAATGCCAATCACAGAGAGTCAAGGTGGCTGCAGGTTTTCACTTTAATTAGTTCATGTTGGGAGTGCCATACAGAATGGACTGGCATCCTGACTCAGATGTAGAATGGTTACCTGTCAGGAGCGATAAGGGAAGTATAAACATAGACTGGCATCCCATCCAAGTTGGGCGCTCGTACCTTTCCCAGAAGAAAGGTCTGGTGTGAGAGACAGAAGGTGTTTGCTGACTGGGGTTCTGTATTCCCTAGTGCACACTGTGGCACTGGTGGCCCACTAGTGAACTCCCATACGAATACCCACAGGGCAAGCTGGAAATTGCAGTCCCATGAGACAGCCCTTTTGGGGTTCTGATAGAGGGTGCTGCAAAGGACCTCTGTACCTTCTTTGAGGGGCGTCCACCTGAGCTGGAAGTGCTTCCAATGTGCAATGCTGTGGCACAGGAAGTACTCCAGGGTACAGCATAAAAGAAGCAGTTTCTACTGCATCAGAAGTCTGAGTTGAAAGGATAGATAGATAGATAGACAGATAGACAGATAGACAGATAGACAGATAGATAGATAGATAGATAGATAGATAGATAGATAGATAGATAGATAGATAGATAGATAGATAGATACTATAACTCACAAATCATTTTTAACTAGTGCGTAAGTGAACAAAGGCTGTAGTGTCTGCCCAAAGAGCGTCCTTAAATATCCATGCCTTGGTCTCAGTGGTGCTGAAGACTATGACAATGATTATTGAGAGTGACGTGTGGTCAGGGGAGTTATTATGAAAAGTAAAAAAATTAATAATGATAAACTGAAATAAATTTGTCCACTGGTCTGTGCTAAATTTGTTTTCTGTATGATTCCAATAATTTTGAGAATTTTAATAGTCAAAATCGCTGAATTTGCACATTTCCTGTTCAAATACAGGGGAGAAACGTGAGGTGTGGGAGAGACGAGCCTCACCTCACCTCAGACTGTGCTCTCCCTCACACACTGGGTTGATGCATGCAATTGGCGCGAGCCTGGTGCTGTCTCTCTGTATGATGTCAATATAATGTTTGCAAGCCTGATTATTATACACCCTGACTTTCCACAGTCTGGCTAATATCTTTAATGAATGCGTGTGACATATTTAGTCTTGCTGATCAGAAATAAAACTGTAGTGAAAAGGCACAAGGTGAGGCAGACAGTACCGTGCCACCCTGAAGGGGGTGGATGTGAGCCCAACATGTGCTTATTGCTGCTGTTCTTATACGCACAGATTCTGGGCATCAGTAAATTAGAGATATCAGAAAGTCATGTGCACTGCAGCGGTCCGTTTATTTTTATTTTTTGTTCCATCTGACTGAAAAACGGAAGATTAAGATTTTTAAAACTAAAGGAAAATAAGGATGACTTTTACAAGAAAGTGTAGGAGGTTTTCGTGGAGAAGGATAGGTGCATTTGCAAATAAAGGTAAGACCATAAACGGTTTTCAATTTTATAAAAAAATGGGATCAGACTAACAAAAAAACAATCCAATATTTAAAAACTACATTTTGACCGTAAATAAAATATTCTTTTGTTTTTCTTGTTATCCTTTTGTTAAACAGTCTGTATTAAAATTGATTAAAACATCAGAATTAAAAGCTTTTAAAAACAACTAGGTCAAAATTGAAATCCGTTTTTTTGGTACACCACTCTATACTTTCATTTGTACTGAATGAGTATGAATTGTGGAATTGCAACAGCAAATTTAGAACACATGGAAGGTGCAGAAAAAACGCGCTTTCTGCGCTCTCTCTTGCCGCTATAAATATAATCTTTCTTATCCAAATATGTACCTTACTTATCGGTGTGTAAAGAATGCTGATGAAATCCGAAACATAGCCAGTAGTCAATATGCATGCTGCCAATTGAATAGTGAATAAGCTACTCTTTTGGGTTCATATATTTGGAAATCTAGCCATGAACCTCATCGTACGTCACTGATTACTGATGAGGTGGAACCGAAAGGGTTCATGTTGTACTGAAAGAGCATCTTCTAGTCTGTTCATATTTTTTGTTTTGCAGCAATTTTTTTCATTGCCCATTACAATGAAGTCATCAGTTGCTATTTTATTATTTTTGTTAAACAGTCATTTATTGACCTGAATCAAATTTCAGGGTGTGTCTCAGCTATGTGCACACTACAATATGCTCAAATATGAATTCAGAAAAAGGTAATCATTTGGATGTTTCTGTTTTTTTAGCCTGCTTTACACTCGAAATTGCATGCTCTTAACTAACTAGAGCTGCAGTGCTAGTCTCTGGCAGCATTGCCTTGAGCAAACTGATTCACGGTATACAATTACCTCAGTCCACACGACGATGCAGCCATTTTAGTGTTGTACACACAGCATCTAAGTTCTGTATGTGTTATGAGTGGCTATTCTATACCCTGCTAATCAGAAGTACAAAGTGGCGTGACCTTTGTTTGTAGAATGTGTATCAATGTATGATGTGATTTGTTTATTTAAGTATGTTTATTGTATGTGTGTTCATTTGCCTCCTTTTTTTTAATCAAATTCTTAGTAACACTGAAATAAACTGGCAAAACACATCATCTTGAACTCATAATATTTATTACCAAGAAAAAATGAAATGATTAGAAAAAAAGTACAATGCTCACATCTCCACAATAACACTCCTACTGAAAACAAAAAGACAAGTGAAAAGAAACCCCCAGATAAGCATAGTCCAGGGCAGAAAAAATAGGAACTGAAGTTAAGGAGCTGAGGTCATGCACCTGCCTTACCAAACAAGTTACAGCTGACCACTCTTTGATATTGGACCTGGACCAGGGTTACCAGATCCCTAAAACAATCTATAGCCCAAGGACAGCTTAAAAATAGTGAATTTGCCCACAAAAATAGCCCAATGGCAGAAGTAGACAAAATGTCACACTAGAATACAGGGGGCAGTGTCAGAGCGAGAGGGTTAGGTACATACCATGAAAGTCTGAAGGGGTGGTGTCCACTTGGCGATATTACAGATATTACATCAAACAAATTGGGGGGTTTTGCCCTTGAAGACCTTACAACGGTAAAGAACATATACATATACACATTAAAAAAATCCCAAAATACCGTGTTGTTTTTAAGAGATTAGTCCAAAAAAAAACGCAATCTGTAAAAGCCCACAATCAATGCAGACAATAATCAAAAATAGTCCTATTTGACAAGAAAACCGTGGACCTGCCAAAATTGACCTGAACAACTCATTAACTTAGGACATAGACAGTTCTAGAAGAACTAAATTATAAAGCCAACATTTACATACATTGTGAGAAAAAAAAACTTTCAATTGGGAGACCAACATAAATATAGTAAGAATGGTGCCCAAAGAGAAAAGTCTGAGTTGAAAAACAAAAGACATGCACTATAGTTTACAGATCCAGAAATAGGAAAATATGAGGAAGGAAAGAAATATTCAAAGCTAGAATCTAAGAAAGAGAGAAATTTAACCTAACCATGCTGGTAGTTTGGATTTTTGGAACAAGAACACCAATCAGAGGTAGAACATTATTTGCCCCCAATAAATAAATAAATAAACACATTCACACACACATTATGGTCTGAGCACATACCAGAATGACTTAAAAGGAAGGAAAATTTAAAAAGAAACAAAAGAAATCTTATAATTTATGCAGATGTGTTGCTGTTAGTATAAAGGATCCCCAGCAGCGTTTCTTGCTCAGTTTTAGTGTATCAGAGAGAGGATGTGCTAATAGTGACTAAAAAAGTTCGTTGAAAAACTGTAATTGTTTTTGCAGCCAAAGACATTGTGGCTTTAAATTGAGAGTTGCATTGTTAATAATTTATCTGACCCAAACATTGTAACTATGAAAGCTAATAAGCTCAAAGTATAAAGATTAGCAGCCTTGGTGATCAAATACAATGTTGGTTATGTCTGAAGGTTGGTAAATTTAATGATTAAAGTTTTTTGTAATCAGTCTGCTGTTTCTTTGGTGTTGTTGTTGAAATATACTGATTGTAAACTCCAATAATGAGATGGTTTATTATATTAATTCACTTATTTGGATTTTTGGAAGCCAGAGAGATATTATTTGAAGATATTATTGCAGGATAATGGAGGAACAAAGGGAGAACGAATGGGAAGGGGTTGGTAAGAATATTTATTTATAAGAGAATTAATGTGGAAACTTGCTTCTTGGTAGGTAAGGAGTGGACTAAATCATTTAGTTGATGGACAGTGAGTGGGGAGGACAATGAAATACCAGGCTTTGGGACTATTCTTAGGTGAATACTAATCAGTATCTTTAATTAGTATCTTTAGAAGGCAGCGTAAACTGCCTAGATAAGGAATGGAGAGTTAAGGTAGAACTCCATATCTGGTAGCAACGTCCCTGTTTTTGACCCATAATGGATCAAGGTGGAATGTTTGATAGAGGGTCTTTTTGAGATCTTGACAAAGTATGAAGGGACAGTATAAACCTCAGACCAAAATTTCAGGGGAGGCAAACAGGACATGTGCAGAGACAAAATTAAGCAGGGTACAATATTAATTTTAATAATTGCCAATCGAGAATGGAAATACAAAGAAATTCAGGGCCAGGGGATAGAATCTTGACTCCTTCAAGATGCAATAATAATTGCAATATCAAAACCATCCATCTAATACCAAGATATTAAAATGAGGAAGCTACAGGGATGGATGCAGGGAACATGGCATATAAAAACGGCTTAGGTAAAACATTGCTTTTTTGACCCATACTTTTAATATTCAGCCAAAATTGTGAAACTGTTAAAAGTAGACATGCATTACAGTTGCATACAAACCTCTCTGAATAAAACTAAATGAAAACACTTGTTTATCTCACTAGAGTTATTCCTAAGGAGACCTGAAATGTTTTTGGCTGCAGAAATAGTAGCAAAGGAATCAGGTTGCCGAAGTCTTAATGGTCTGATGGACTGATCTCAAATTCTACATATTAAAAAAAAATGGAGTTTAGCTGTATTCTAGTATATGTAATTAATGACTCATGCTTCAAGTCCTACTACATTAGGAAGTGAATTCTCCAGAGATGCTAGATTAGATTCCAATTCAGTTATTTTAAGAAATCTTGACAAGCTGCTAGCAAACCTAATTGTAAAGTCACACATAACACCCTAAGTATGCAACAGAGGATTCAAGCAAGAATTGGCATCAATTCCAAGAAATATCTCAAAATCTTTTGAGAAATGAATTCATCAAGAAGGGAAAAAAGAGGTCAATATGGAGTTGGAGCGTAGGTAGACAAACTATAGAGAATTTTGTTCCTCCCTGTTATGATAAGGGCCAGTTCTTAATTTTTTTTTGCTTCTTATAAATTTTTACTGCTGCTCTTTTGTAGTTTCTCGGAAGCTTTATACTTTGGAGTTTTTTTCCTACATTGAATTATTTAGTTTGAGATATATATAAACATTTTTGACATTTAATTTTATCTTCATCACGGCCATTTTAGAATTTCAGCATTTGTTAGTGAGTTTCTGGGATGAGCGGCACTGTTGGCATTTTTCTCCTTTACTCCATGCTGTCTGTGCAATGTGGCTGCAGAGAGCTTAAAGAATTAAGCACATTCACATAAAAACAACAAGGTTGAGCTTTCTTGAAGGCTTTTAATGGACGTACTTTACTGTAAACTGAAATATATACAAAGGAAACGTGCAGGTATTTACAGGTGTACAACCAAATACCATAAATAATGATTTAAAAAGTAATACATAGTAGGCTGTATACATTAAACAATAAAGCTTTAAAAGACACTTACAAGGCAAGTGAGTTTCCACAATTGGATCGTGACAAAGAGAAGTGCTTAGACAGAGGTGCATACAACAACCAAACAGTCCCAGGGGTTTATATAACTTAAAGATACATTTCAGAAATGACCAAAACAAGAGATTAAGGGGTGCCTGCATGAGACACATGGGGTGTATTGTATTTAAATGTTTATTATGGGACCCACGTGCTTTACATGAGTTTCATAGACATTTATAACACCATTGTGAGTGTGGAATGTGACTGAGAAGCGTGTTAATAAATGACAAGACAAAGGGGGGAGCACAGTTTGACAAATAACAGTAACAGCTAATAGCAGGTGGGGCAGTTATGTCATATCATGTCCTGTCATGACAGTGCAGTCCTCCAGCTCTTTATTCAGGGCTAATGCCTTTGGATTTTGTTTTGCAGCAATTCGAGTTTTGGTTGCTGAAGTAGTTTCAAGTACAGTGGAACCTCGGTTCACGAACGTCCCGGTACACGTACAACTCGGTTTACGACCAAAAAGATCGCCAAACTTTTGCCTCGGTTCATGACCACACACTCGGTATACGAACAAGCCAGTTTCCCTTTCAGTTTGTACATGTTCAGTCTCTCCCTCTGCATTTCCTGTACAGGGAGCAAGAAAGAGATAAAGCAAGGGAGAGAGCGAGAGAAAGACACACAGACAGTGCGAGAGAGACGCACACACACAAGAGATTGCGACACACACACACACAGAGGCAGCCCGAGATGCAGACACACAGGCAGCGCGAGAGAGAGCTGGACGCATTAAGAAGGCAGTTAAAGAATGCACTGGGCTTGATTTTGTTTTCACTTCTGTTTCCAGCGATCTGTTCGTAGCGTGAATTGTTGCAATGTTATTTTTCTTGGTGGTTTATTAAATTACGGATTTTTTCAAATGTTCATTTTTTTCCCTGTGCTTAAAACTCATTTAAAAAGTGCTTTTAGCTGGTGGTTGGATGCGCTATAGCACAAACTATTGCAGTGTTAGTTTTCTCTGTTGTTGAAGGTTTTCTCAGTGTTATACATTTAGTTTACTATTATGCTGTGCATTCTATGGTTTAATTAACTATATTTGTGCTTAAAATCCTAAAAAATATATATATTTACAGTTCGTATGGTCTGGAACGGATTAATTGTATTTACATACAGTCCTATGGGGGAAGTTGCTTCGGTTCACAACCAAATTAGTTTACAACCAGAGTTTTGGAACAAATTATGGTCGTGAACCGAGGTCCTACTGTATTTATTTTTGTGGCCGCTTGTTAAATTAGTTACTGCCCATAAAGCGATGGTACCAGTAATCAAAAGTTCACAACATAGATATGCAGCCTTGCTTATCTCAAACCCCCGTAGCATTCTGGTAATATTATCTTAGAGAAAGGATGGGACAAAACTGCTGACTGAGTTCTATAATGGTGGGTTTTGGTAGGTGATAACAGTGAAAAAACATCTAACCTAATCTAATTTAAGTTCCTCCACATAACATATTGTTTGTGAAGTCTTCTAGGAGATCAAGTGTAGCCATGGCTCCCTACTCATCAAACATTTCTGTCTACTGTCATACAAGCAAGCCTGAAGTGTGTGTCAAGGGTACTGCTTTGGGAAAATACAAGGGGGAAAATGAGGAGGAAGCACTGCAACAAACATGTTTTTGGTGTCCCTTAAAGCTAAGGAAAAAACATTTTAAGATGACTGAAATCACTGCTGGTGTTAATGCCACAAGCCCTGCCTCCATCTGCTTTTATTCCCCCATGGTACTTAGACTACTGGCTTCCAGGAAGCCACTGTTCATTATTGGACCTGCTTTTGGAGAGGACGGAGCTCCATCTCAGCCTGAAGTAGCTATGACACCAACAGCGGATGTCATTTTTTTCATTCTTTCCCATTTTTCATCTGGACATTAAACAGGGTGTCTTCCAGGAACCCTAACCCTATTCCCTTGTTCTTTACACCATATATATTGAACACCCTACCATAATTTGTGATTAGTGGTGCTAGAATGCTGACCTTTATTTTGACTGCGTACCCACAAAGTCTGTACGCGTATTTCCCAACCAGAAGCCCTGGATGTGTGCTGAAGTACGCCGGCGGATCAGTGAGCGCAGCAGTGTGTTTCACTCCGGAGATGCACAGTAATACAAAAAGAGCAGGTATGATCTCTAACAACCCATTAAATACGCAAAGGGCCAGTACGCACACAAACTGGACTCTCAGTTTAACAGCACAGCAGATGCTCGTCGGATGTGGCAGGGTAATCAGCTGATCACAGACTACAAACCCCGGACACAAGCGGCCACAGCTACCGCTGCTTCACTCCTGGATGAGTTGAACATGTTTATTGCTCGCTTTGAGCTAGTTAACATGGACAGGCCTGTGCGACTCCCCGCAGCACTGCAAGACTCCAGCCTGAGGCTCTCCGAGGATGACATGAGGAAGACTTTTTCCCAACTCAGCATCTGCAAAGCACCCAGCCCAGACAGAGTCTCAGGTCGCGTTTTAAAAACATGTTGCGACCAGTTAGCTGCTGTCTTTACGGATATTTTTAACACATCTCTGAGAGTTCCATCTGTCCCCACCTACTTCAAGCACACAGCCATCATCCCTGTCCCAAAGAAAAATAAAGTAAACTGCCCTAATGATTACCGCCCAGTAGCACTTACTCCTATAACCATGAAGTGCTTTGAGAGGCTGGTGCTAGAACACATCAACGATATCATCCCTGACAGTCTTGACCCCATCCAGTTTGCCTACCTTTGCAACAGGTCCACTGAGGATGCCATCTCCATAACACTTCACACCACCCTGTCTCATCTGGAGAACAAGAACTGTTATGCCAGGCTGCTGTTTGTGGACTACAGCTCTGCATTTAACACCGTCATTCCATCCCAGCTCATCGCTAAACTCCTGGATTTGGGGCTTAGCTCTTCACTGTGCAACTGGGTACTGGACTTGCTCACCGGTGGACCTCAGCAAGTGCATATTGGTGGAAAAACCTCCTCCATCATCACCATCAACACTGGCACCCTGCAGGGCAGAGTGCTGAGCCCCCTGCTTTACTCTCTCTACAACCATGACTGCGTAGCTAAGTACAGCTCTAACACCATCCTCAAGTTTGCTGACGATACCACTGTAATAGGTCTGATCAGCGAGGACGATGAGACGGCCTACAAGAAGGAGGTCAGACTCCTGTCAGAATGATGTCAGGACAACAACCTCACACTCAACGTTAACAAAACTAAGGAGATGATTGTGGATTTCCGCAAACAGGCAACAGAGCACAGCCCCATCTACATCGGAGGTGAGGGTGTGGAGCAGTTCAACAGCTTTAGGTTCCTCGGAGTCAACTTAACTGATGACCTTAAATGGTCAAGCCACTCTGCGGCAGTAGTCAAGAAAGCCCAACAACGCCTCTACTTCCTCAAGAGACTGAGTAAAGCCCGGATGTCCCCCACAACCCTGTGCAGATTGTACAGGTGTACTGTGGAGTCCATCCTGACAGGATGCATCACATCCTGGTACAGCAACTGCTCAGTTCAGGACTGCAGAGCTCTGCAGCGTGCAGTAAACACAGCCCAGCAGATCACGGGCACACAGTTCCCTGCAATCCATGACATCCACACTACACGCTGTCTCAGGAAAGTAAACCGTATTAGGCAGGACCCCAACCACCCTGCACTGTCACTTTTCACCCTTCTCCCATGTGGGAAGTGACTAAAGTCCATTCAAACACTCACCTCCAGGTTCAGGAACAGTTTCTACCCAACTGCAATCAGACTCATGAACAATCAGTAGCCTTGTGTCACCTCCGCTGCTACTTGCACATATACTTCTGCCACTGTCTCTGTTTATTCCTAGGGTTCTGGTTTTGTTTATGTACTTATTTATACTCATTTATTTATTGTGTGTGGGTTTTTTTGGTCTATGTTCACTGTCTGCAGGGGCACATGGAAGCAAGCATTTCATTGTACATGGTACTTATACTTGTACACATGACAATAAAGAATTGAAATTGAAACAGTAAGATTAAGAGTATCTCTTAAGTAAAATAATAAATGTACAATATATAGCATAAAATGCCATACATCACATCCTTACATATTAAATGGATTCACGTGACCTCCACTGTTAACATGGAGCACAACAATTTAGCCACTTTAAATTGACTTCTATCCTTTGTTTCTTTAATGGATTATTTAAAATATCTAAAAAAGAAATAAATTAAAGTTTCAGTAAATATCGAAAGAGGACGATGACAACAACTATGATTTGTAAAAGATATGAAAGGTATCTCCTATTTAAAAGTGCTATGTAGTATCCAGGAAACATTCAAGACTGAACTCAGTGTTGTTTTAGCAATGGCTCATTCATATCAAAATATATTCAAATGCTCCTATGATGCAAGGTTTTGCAATGCTATTTGAGACAAGAATTATAGACATGGATAAATTTGTTGATACCCTTACAGCTCACTGAAACAGTGAATTGTGTTCCTCCTGAAAAGCAATAGTCCCATGTATATTTGCATTCCTTTGTTATGTCATCGAGTAAAACAAAGCAAATGTGAAAAGAGATACAATAAGTATTGCTTATTCTACAAAGATATTCTGAAATGGCCCAGACACCTTGGTTGGTTTCCCTAGAAAAGATCATAAATAATTGGATTAGAGTGATTTTTCAAACTAGCTGTTTTCTTTAATTAGCGTTACTATCAGTCCCTCTGCTGTTTGGTGTTATTGTGTGTCTCACATTGAATATAAAACAGAAAAAGCAAAGGAGAGAGTAGTCTGAGGAGATAAGAAAGAAAATTATAGAAAAGCAAGTTAAAAAAGCTGTAAGACCATCTCCAGACGGCTTGATGTTCCTTTGACAACACTTGCAAATATTCTTAAGAAGTTCAAGGTTTGTGAGACTGTAGTCAACATCCCTGGATGTGGCAGTGTTATGATGTGAGAGTTTGCATATAACTTGATAAATATTTTGTATGTCTTTATTTGTAACTTAGGCAAAGCAATGTAATATTAGTGTTACATTATTGATAATAACAGTAATGGTTTGATGGTTTAATTCCTTACAGGTTACTTACAAAAGTTAAGCAGGTTTCATTTCGAAATTCTACGTGTAACGGTCATAACAGTCAACAACGTCCGACATGTTGAACTTTCTTATTTATGGCCCCATCTTCACGAAATTTGGTAGGCGGCTTCCCTGCGCTAACCGAAACCATTGTACGTACTTATTTCGGTGGTATGATGCCATATTGAACTTTTCAACGGTCTTTGTTACTTATGGGCCCATCTTCAAGAAATTTGGTACGCGGGTTCCCAACGCTAACTGAATCCTACTTACGTACATATATACGTCCATAGCTTGCAGCTTGGTCACCGTGTGAGGCGGCGTTGGGTACCCCATCCCAATGCCTCCCACGTTGTTAGCTGCCTGCCTATATAAGGCCGTCCATCGCTCCAGTCTCTACATTCCCTTCCTTGCTACGCCACGGGATTCACATCTCCCTGCTGATAACTACAGCCTTTTAATTTAATCCACGGCTTCTCCACTGTTTTATTGTTCATTTATTACGATTATATTTATTGTGTAGGTATTTTAGACTTACTTTAAATTGTTCAGGTACCCATTTCCTTTATCATTCCAACTGTACCCCTATTAACATGTCTATCGAGGTGATCACCATCTATCAAAGAACTATCACTTACCGAGTGGTTTCCATGCTCGGAGATGGCACTTACCTTTTCCATTCTCTGTGTTACATATTGCACGACCATATCAGGCTCACTCTTGATATCTGGAGGAACATTGTGTTTTATGTATTGAATGACTGGGACAGGTTCAAGGTGTGGACTGATGACGGTACAGGAAATAATTATACTACACAGGAGCGCTATAAGAGTGAAATGCTTATGCCCTTCACCTATGCATCTGCATGTGAGTTGATGGCTGCCGCTGAATTGTTCGGTTGTCGCTTTCAAGTGTACCGAAATGGCCAAATATTTTACACCTTTCGACAACAGCCAATGCCTCTTAAACATCTTAGATTCACAGGTGACGATTTCAGTAGTGGACACTTTGATGTTTATGAATGTTTAAACTCTCAAAAGCTGGATATGAAGTTATCGATGAAACCGGTTGTATACTTACAACGCTTGACAGATGCCAAATGCCACTTCAACACAAGTCCTACAAATACTGTCATTATTGAAACAAACCATGAAACTCAAACTGATTATGACAGCAGCAATCCAAGCTGTGAGATTTGAAACAGGATTACTTTTCACATGGCCAACTGTACGTTGCATGCTCAAGAGTAAGCTCAGCGCACAGCTTGGTCATATTACAACCGGAGGGCCGAACTCACAATGTAGTATACAAAGAGATCCTTAACAAATAATTATTGGTATATTTTCCCTCAGTTTAAAAAGGTTTAATGTTCTTCTTAATAAAAATTTTAATGTAGTACTTACAGCAAGCTGGTATTTTGCTAGTTGTTATGATTTATGAATATAATTGTTATTATTTATGAATATTATTGTTATTATTTATGAATATTATCAATAATACATTGTTTAAATTGTAACTTAACTCCTGCTTGTCTTTTATTACACCTAATTGCCTGAGGTTATAGATGTAGGAGGGAAGGTGGAGAGAAGTTATATACTATAATACCTTATAAACAATGGTAAGTCTATGAGATTTGAGGTGTTCTGACAGAGGCTACATAGTAATAATACAATAGGAGAAAGTAGAGTAATATAATACTCTACCAAGACAAAACAGGCAGCATGAGGTAAATCGCCCTCTTAATGGGCAGAAGGATATTGAAAGTGGCAGATAAAAAGCCAAGGACAACTTCCAAATGGATACAAGCTGAACTCCAAGATCAAGATCCATCAGTATCCGATCGCTACCATCTGATGCTTTTTTGAGTTACAGTGGGCTCAATGGAAGAAGACCCAAGAGGACTCCACTGCTGAAGTAAAAAAAAAAACATCTAGAAGCAGCACTGAAAAGTGCTAAAATGCATATTGACATGTCACAGTGCTTCTGGGAGAATGTCCTTTGGACAGATGAGACAAAACTGTAGCTTTTTGGCAAGTTACATCAGCTCTGTGTCCACAGATGAACTATCAAGACATTCTGGAGCAAAACATACTGTTCATTGTAAGAAAGCTATTTCTCAGTTGCAGGTCATGGATCATCCAGCAGGATAATGACTCAAAACACACAACTAAAAGCACCCAAGAATGACAAAGAAGAAAACGTTGGACTATCCTGAAGTGGCCTTCTATGAGCGCTGATTTGAATCCTATAGAACATCTGTGGAAGAGCTGAAACATGCAGTCTGGAGAGAATCCACCGTTCAGATCTGACACAGCTGGAGCAGTTTGCTAAGGAGGATTGGGCCAAACTACCTGCTGACAGGGGCAGAAGTCTCATTGAGAGTTCCTGGAATCGCATGTTTATAGCAATTGCCTTTAATGGCTGTGCAACAAAATATTAGGTTAAGGGTCCCATCATGTTTGTCCATGCCATTTGGAATTGTGTTATTATTTGAAATATTCTGTTGAATCAAAACTCCAAAAAGTCTTATTTTTGTTAAAACAGAATAAACAATTATGGGTGCCAATTACTTTTGTCAGTTTCAAATTATTTCAGGTTTTTTCTTTTTTTGTGGAAGGGTACCAACAAATTTGTCCACGTCTGTATAAACAATATTCAGGTTTTTATATACCGTTGATACCATCTTTCTAGCAGCAATGTCAATTTAAATGTACTCTCATTATATTTGCCATTGACACTTCTGAACTTTTTAGTAATATACATTATATGTATTTTGCTACAACTACTGTTTTTATTAATTAAGAAGTCTGCACATTTCAGTTTCACACATATTGTACAGCAATACACATGATATGATTAGTAATATATCATTTTGCATAAATGAAAAACAAAGTTAGCCTGACTTTAGGAGAAAAATGGATGAGGTCAATTTTCGCATGATTAGTAACAATAGTCTTTTTAATTTCCCAGAGTATGTGTAGCATGATTCAATCATCTCTTTCTCTCACCCTTTGGAGTTTTGATTTGATTTGTGATTAATCATGAGAACATGATGCTTCCATATTTTTATATCAGTGCCTTGAGGATTTTCTTCCCAGTGTAACTGGCTGTACGTGAAGCATTGCTCAAAAATAATTTCAGGCTGTTCCAGAATGAAGACTGCCATGATTGAACTTAATAATTTTAGTGCCATCGCTTTCAGCATGTGAATTACACCAAAAATACATTTTAATTTGCCTCTGATCAGTGAAGACAAGCTTTTTGAATGTAAATTAGCTATTTTCTTATATTTTTATTTTTCTAATATATAATAAATTTCAGATGATTACACATGCTTATCGTAAATTAAAAAAAAATATTTCTGTCATTCTGTCATATTTTACCTCGGCTAGATTGTAATAGGCAAACCAAAATATAAAAGGATTCACAAGTAATTTCAAAGATCTCATAAAAATTAAAGGACTAAAGTTGATAACATCAGAATGTAATTTATTCTACAAAAAAGATTAAATCAGTTGTGAAAATGGTGCAGTGTCTTAACAAGTGCCACCAGTTTTAACCTTCACAGTCATCTTCAGTTGAGCTCCAACAAATTTCCTGGACATTAAAGCTATGTCATCAGAACTGCTACCCACTCTGCATATTTATGTAAGAGATGTCCCTTCCGTCTCAACAGTTAACTTGGCTGAAGACATTATTTTTAGAACAGCAAACGTCTGTAAGAGCTGCTGCTGTTGCTGCTCATATTATGATTTAATAAATGCCAGAATCATGATCATCTGTTGTCTTTAACCATCCCCATTAATTTCTTTGTGTCCCATGGCACAGCCTGGCCTCTCATAGGGTGACCAAATATCCTGTGTTTCCTGGGACGGTCCAGTATATTATGTTATTCTTTTTTTTTTTTTATATTTTCTATAGATATTATAATACTGCATATCACATCCATTTTTACCACTCCATCTGTACTAGTGTGTTGCTGAGGTGTCACCCAGTACATAGCTGCCCTCGGGTCCTAATCTGAGATCTTGAGTTGGTTTGTCATGTGGTGGGTGTGGCAATGCGCCGTATCAGCATGTGCTCCTAACCTCTCTCTCTCTATGTCTAATCATCACTGCTTAAACCAACAAATAGTACTTTTTCCCTTGCCTCTACCTTGTATTCGCTGAAATTCTTCTTTTTCCCCTGTGCTTTTGCCATTGCCTTTTCACAGAACACTGAGCTTAAGGGCTATTTATATTGATTTCCATATTCAAAAGGGCATAATTCTGGGAGGAGTTGGGGAGTGGCAGCAGGCGCGTGCATGTGCATTACTTTTCATGCTGACCGGAATTAATGGAGCGGAAGAAAGTGGAAGTTGCCGTTCGCACATCTGGATTTTTTTTTGTGCGTACGCACATTCCCGCTTTTGTCCGTATGCCATGTTTTAGTGTGAATTCTATGTACGCCGTTCATTATGCATGAGGCTCCAGAGCTCAAGAGAACATTCAGTAAATTTTGATCATGCACTGTTGCTAATGCTATTGAATTTCCTGAGACCTATAATAAGTGTGTGTGTGAGCCTCAGTAATTTATACACTTTGTATTTTTTTCAGAATAATTGTATGTCTAGTATTGTATTCTTTACTTCATGGTTTTTCTATCTTAATGTTAGGGTTTATGGCATCTATAGCTTTTTTGAATCTGAGATTTAAAGATTTTAAATATTTTTCTGTGTTCTGCAACTAAAGGTATTGAGAATTTAAATTCCGCTTTAGGTCCTTGGAATTCTTAACTATGATTAAAAAGAGTTTTGTTTACTTGAGATTGACATTTCTCCTTTCCTTTTTGGTCAAGTTTGTGTTTTACTAATACTAATTTATAATTATCTTAACTGTATTTGTTTTTTCAAATTAATTATTAGTAAGGTATTCTTCTCTATATGTTCTTCCATTAGTGAATAGACATGTTTTAAGGTAGCTCTGTGGGCCACTCACTTTTTAACTGTTTTACTATTTGTTTCCTTCCAAAGCTCAACAGAAAGACCCAAAGTATCTTACTCTTGGATCAAATGTTCCAGTAATGTCAGCTGTCACAAGAACTCATGGTGAGGTTCCCAACCCAGTAAATAAAACCCCTTTACACTGAGGTAACCTCTGGGGAAGACTCTATCAACTCTAACATGGCAACCTTTTATGAAGAAATAAAGACGTTTGTCCTGTGAAGCTGATTGCCTTGTAGAACTGCATACAACTTAATTTCCTGGAACAACTCTGCATTTAAATGCTACAGGAATGAAGACAAAGACAAAAAAAGACTGCAAAGGAAAGGGTGGGCCTCTATTAATCAAATTCACATACTGCAACATTAAGTTGGTTCCGTGTTTCTCACATTAATTGATACAGAGCACAGAATTTGAAAAAATAATGTTTCTATTGTACGTATTTGTTGCATTGAAATGGAGATAATCTCCAAAATAGACAATAAAGGCATGTCAGGATGTTAACTGGCCATCCCAGAAGCACCTCTCTGTAATCAGCTAGTTTCGCAATGACTACATGCTAGGTTCCAGGGCCCAAAATGGGAAAGTAACTAACTTTAAAAGTTCAAAAAGACTATAAAAGTCCCAAAATATATAAAAATGCCTTAATAAAGAGAGGAAACCATTATACTCTGGGTAGTTGAGACAATTCCCACAAAGAACCTTTATAAAGGAAAAATATTTATTTAAAATATATTATTATCCTCTCACAAAGTACAAGGAATGGAGGCACATTGATTGGAAGGTACAGTTAATAAATCACAGATAAACACAGCAGAAATGACATACAAACATGAAAATTAATCATTCAACAGTAATAAAAACATCAATAAAACAGTGAAAAAATAAAGGACAGGAAAAAACCCTGTCTGTAACATATCAATATTAAGGGAGGCTGAAAAGGGGGGCACTTCTGCAAATTTGTTTGAGTAATTGTGGCCCATTATATTTCCTACTCCAGCAATTGAAAGACACTATAGGACAAGTTCATTACATCTGAGGTTACTGATAATAAGATATCTGAACTATTTTCAATTAAGTAGGGAAAATTCATAATCTATCCTTTGAAGAAAAGTGAGTTCATCTCTATAATGACTTTAGCCCAAAAATTACCCAAGCATGGAAGGCAATGAAGCCCAAAATGAAAACAGCTTGTAATATGGGCTTATAGCTGTTTCTGTGCTGACCATGAGACAGTTCTCAATAAACAGGTAGGGAACAAGGAGAATCCATAATGCATCCATTGATAGCTAGTAATTTCATCTGAGCACAACTACTTTTATTCAAGCAATTGCCCAGACAAGGAAGGCAACACTACTCATAATGAAAATAACTTGTGATATGGGCTTGCCATCCATTTCCTGCTTATCCAGCTTATCTTAAAGTTTCTCATACGTTTGGGGACTGATCTACAAAGACTTGAAGAAAACTCTGGTAACTGTTGGCAGTTTTCCAGCCCCTGGTATTTTTCATGCAATAATGGCCCTTTCCTTTGCAATGATACTCTTCATCAACTGTTTTTTTTTTATGGTGGCTGCAAAAATGTTCTTGCCTATCTTTTTGTAATTTATGTTTTTCTTTCCCTAATCCATTAGTTAACTTACTAAACTGCCATAGTGAAACCGTCAGCTTATAAGTTAAATGTTCAAATGAGGTATTTAGTGCTGCTGAAATCGATAATTTGCAGATATTTGTTAAAATGTAGGTTAAAAAACTTGTAAGCCTTTCTTTCAACATGTCTTCTGATAATGTCAATTTCATACAAATGCAAATGATTTGTTAGATTTGTAGTTTTTAGTTCTAAACTTGAAACATATCACTACTATAAATTGGCAAGGTGAAATTGGTTCAGTATGAGTGTTCTGTCTTCTTAGCTTGTCCAAATATTTATTTGAATTAAAAAATAGCAGCGTTAGGCAAATGATCAAGTTTATTGTTCAAAAGGGAAGTAGAAAACCAGATGTTAGCAGAAGGCAAATCCATCTACCACTGTGTGCTTCTGCTAACCCAGTTGACCCAAACCCTAGTTCTGTGGACACCCTTTGGCTGCAGGTCTTTGCCTCAACCAGTTTCCCAGTCAGTGAGTTATTTTACCTCTAATTGACATCATTATTTATGTAGCTAGTATTTTTTCATCTCTTATTCTGCATTTAGAAAATACAAAAGGTGTGAGATTTGCATTCATCAGAAATTCAACAGTCATGAGTTCTTAACTCTCTTTTGTCATTTTTCTATCAGTTCACCTTTTCTTGTTGAGTTGTCTCCCTTCATATTAATGCCAGCCAACGAGTGTTTGGCTGTTTGAAGATCTTAATTTGGCCTGTATGCTAGTGAGTGTTGAGATTATATGCATAAGTGAATTCTGAGATGAACCGGGGCTTTGTCAGTGGATGGGTCCTGCCACATGGCCAATACTAATGGGATCGGCTTCCCTGTGATCTTGAACTGGATTAAGCTGATTTGAGAATATTATGTTATATCTCGGCTGTAGGTATAAAGGTCAGTGTTGTACTTTCCTGGTCATCCAGGTTTGCAGATAGTTCAAAGAAAAAACTCTAACAAACCTCGATTCACTTTTCTAATATTCTGGCTTTGAATTCTCTTCCATTTATCTCTACGATTAAGTCTTTCCTTTTGGCCAAAGTTACTCATAGAAATTACTGGCTTTGTTCTTTTCACTGGGTTTTGGTTTAAGGTCTTTGATTAGTTTAATAGATTTTGAGTCCCTATTATCGACCTTGGTATATTTCTGACTTTGACTTCATCTCCTGATTTGAATATTGCAGTCGCTGTGGGCAATCAATATAACACCCACACTCACACAGGATCAGATTGCTGTATAGATGCAAATCCCCATAAAATGCACATCATTGGGAGGAAAAAGATTATTCAGGGGGAAAATCCATACAGATAACAAAACAATGTGAAAACCATGACTAGGCTAGGATTCAAAAGTAGAGGATTCTTTACATAGTACAAGAGTTTTATAAGTGGGCATATTCATGTGTTTTGCTTTCATTCATGAAACGTAATCCATTTTAGTGTGTATTAGCACAAATTCCCTTAAGGCTCACAGACTATAAATCCTAAAGCCAAAGCCCTGCTGAAAGTCATCACAAAAGGATACATAAGTACACAAGAAATCTGACAAACAAGAGGAGACCATTCAGTCCATCAAGCTTGTTTGTTTAGCAAATAACTAAGCTATCCCAATATCTCATCCAGATTCTTCCTAAAGGTTGTCAAGGTTTGTGCTTTAACTACATGTCTCAGTGGTTTCTTCCAGAGTCCCACAACTATATAAGTAAAGAAATATTTGTTGGCTTCAGTTTTAAATGCACTCCCCCTTCATTTCCACTGATGTCCTCAAGTATGTGATTCACCCTTAAGCCGAAAGAATGTTGCTTTATAAATGCCTTTGATGAATTTAAATACCTGGATTAGGTCCTTATGAAGTCTCCTCTGCTCGAGACTAGATAGGTTTAATTCTCTGAGTCTGTCAGAGCAGGACATGTCCTTAAGTCCTGGGATGTACTTGGTTACTATCCTCTGCACAACTTCAAGTACTGCTATGCCTTTCTTGCACCTTGGTGACTAGAATTGCACACAATACTCCAGATGTGGTAAAACAACACCCATGACCATAGATCCACAGTGATCCACAGTGGATCAACTGGAGAAAAAGAGTCTGTAAGCAAAGTGTTTGGCTTAGATGTAGAAAGGCGATAGAATGGATTACCATTACGGAATCAGTCAAGTAAAGGAAAAAACTAAAATAAGGCAAAGACATGAAAAGAAACTATAAAAAACAGCTGCTGCTTCGCCCCAACTTATACATTCAACTATAAAAATAATGATTTGAAGTGTTTTGCAATTCAGATTCTTTTTTACACATCTACTCACCAATTCAAAAGCATCAAATAGACAATAAAGCAAAAAATAAAATAATAAAGCAGATAAACTATATAGTGTTTTAATTAAATCAATGCGCCAAAATCGTTGCCAAGAAACATTACATCTTAGTTGTCATAACTTTTTTTTTGACAAACAACATGCATTAAGTTAAACATTGGGAAATAAATATGCATGAGCAATTAGAAAGCCTAATGAAAGGAAGGTGGTGTGACGTTGTGATTCAATGACATGCATTTTAAGGAACATTTTCAGCCTCAAAATAGGCTTTTAATTGACAGCAGCGGAAACAAACCATTTAAAAGCAAACATATGCTAAATTGTTCTTGGCACACTTAAATACAGGATGCCAGTGCGTAGCTGTTAAGATTGTAGGAAAATACATTTTTTGATAATGTACAATAAATGCTACTTTTTGTGAATTTAGCACAAATAATTTTAACTCTTTATTAATATGTGCTTCAAAATACTACTGAAATTGCTTTGATAAATAAAGTATCGGTAGAATTTCCTAATCGTGATCACCACTTCCTTATGTAACAGTATTGTAAAAGTGGCCTGGACACAGACAGACATTGAGACAGCCAGATGTTTAAAACACACACTTTTTACTCCTTCTGCACCTGGAGTAATGGCTCACAGTCCTTTCTTCTCTTTCTATTGCTGCCTCTACTCTACTCCTCGCAAGCTCCATCCTCTTCCACCCGACTCCTCAAGTGGAGTGAGGCGGCCTCTTTTTTAGTTCACCCAGTTGTGCTCCAGATACTTCCTAATGATCTTCCGGCAGCACTTTCTGGTGTGGCGGAAGTGTTACCTTCCAGGGCTCCATAATTATTCTGCCACCCCCTAGCGGTGAACACGGGCCCCAACAGGGATGAGCTTCCAAGCTCTGTTCCCGTGCACCCCACATAGACCAGGGCAGCTGCCCTCTTGTGGCCCAGGGGAGGTATTGTCCCTCTCCTGGTCCTTCCAGGTGTCCTGGCTGGGCTGAATCCCCAGCCATCCGCCACAGTACTGTATACACTGGGTTCAGTTCAGGACACTCTCAAAGCAGATAGCCAGTAGAGATATCAATTAATCTGACAAGAATGCCTTTAATGATATGAGAACAAACCCAGAGAAATCCAGAGGAGCACAAGGAACATGTTTAAACTCCAAAAAGGTTGTGATTTCAGCACATCTGAGCAACAGAGTGACAGCACTAACCACCACAGTAAGATAGTATAATGCAGAGGTATGTTTAGAATATAGTAAGTGTAAATATTTTACATTCTATTATACTTTTATTATACAAAGAGATTAAATGAATTCATATTGACTGCATAGAGCCAAATGGATTGAGAGTATGAAGTGTGTGTATTAAAGAAAAATGGCGAGGTACCCCATCCACAACTGATTCCTGCATGAGCAGGTACTTGCAAGGCTTTGGTTTCTTAAACTGCATTTCTACATCACCAAAAAGCTGGATGGCATGGGAATGCATCATGTAGTAGTGCAGCTTTAGAGTTTGATTCTTCTTTTTTGGAGTCCCAGTTGTGTAGAGTATGCATGATCTCCTTGAAGCACTGACACATAATATATTTTATTGGTTTGTCCTTAGTCTGTATGTTATGTGGTCCTAACAGTGAACTCTGTCTGCACCTAAGCCCATATAAAATTAGAATGAATGAAACAGATGTTTTGGGCAGACTCCATAAGTGAGGACCTAATACAGTGGAACCTCGGTTCAGTTCACGTACAACTCGGTTCACGACCAAAAAGTTCGCCAAACTTTTGCCTCGGTTCACAACCACACACTCGGTATATGAACAAGCCAGTTTCCCTTGCCTGCCTGAGCTAAGCTGAGAGAGAGAGAGAGAGAGAGAGCGAGTGAGCCACGTGCCTGCTGGGGAGGGGGAGGGAGAGATTGCTGCACATACAGTACTGCCTGCCTTCTGCATAGGGGGAGGGGGGTACAGCTGAGACCCTCTCTCTGAGAAGCAGGCAGTACGTGCACATCCCCCCAACTCCACCCCCGGCACAGGCAGGCTGAGAGAGAAAGAGAGAGAGAGAAAGCGAGCAAGCCACGTGCTTGCCTGGCTTTTTCATTTAAGCAAAGCCGCTCCTTGTTCATTGATCTCAGTCAGACGTGCAGTCTCTTTGTGCTCTACAGTATTTCGTGTGCTTTTGCAGTTAACTATGGCTTCTAAGCAAGTGAAGAGTGGTGAGAAGAAAGTTTTGAAGAAAATTGAAATCGAAGTAAAGAAAGAAATTACAAGAGGTGGAAAAACTGTGTACCAGTTTACTTATTTACCAATCTGAGAACCCTCCTGCTTTCAAGCAGCACAATGTAAACAAAGCCAGACTGCCAGTAATGTGGAGGGAAAACAGCTAAAAGCACCAGAAACCCAAGAAATCACAAGAGAGAAAACACCTGAAGGAAAACACTTCATGCCAGAGCTCGACTCATGCAAGGTTAGTTTTCTTGGTGGTTTTTGTATTACGGATTTTTCAAAAGTTAAATTTTCAGTTCATAGCGTGAATTGTTGCAATGTTACTTTTCTATTTTTTCAAATGTTCGCTTTTTTCCGCTGTGCTTAAAACTCATTTTTAAAAAAGTGTTTTCAGCGATCGGAATGTAAGGCTATTAGCATGAACTCCTGCAATGTTTTTTAGTTGCTTGTGGTTGGTTTTTAAATTAAAGTTCGGATTTGTTCAATTGTTCCTCTCTGTTCTGAGAGAGAGAGTGAGCGAGCGAGCGCGTGCTGCTGAGAGAGAGAGAGAGAGCGAGCGAGCTCAGAGAGAGAGCGAGGGCGTGCTGCTGACGGGTGTGTGTGTGTGTGTGTGCTACAGAGAAAAAGAGAGTGGGAGCGAGCGCATGCCGCTGACAAAGTGGGGGAGGGCTGATAGTGGGGGGGGGAGAGAGAGAGCGCAAGCGAGCGAGGGCGTGCTGCTGACAGAGGGGGGAGGGGGTGTGTGCTACATAGAGAGAAAGCAAGCGCGTGCTGCTGACTGGTGTGTGTGTGTGTGTGTGTGTGTGTGTGTGTGTGTTACAGAGAAAGAGGGAGCGGGAGCGAGCGCATGCTGCTGACAAGGGGGGTGCTGACAGTGGTTGTGCTACAGAGAGAGAGAGAGCGCAAGCGAGCCTGCTCGTATAGCTGAGCAGGGAGCCTGGGTGTTTTGTGTCAGTGTTTTTAGTTAGTTAGTTAGTTTACTATTACTCTGTGCATTCTATGGCGTAAATAACTATACAGTATTTGTGCTTAATCTTTACATATACTTACATATTTACATACAGTTTGTATGGTCTGGAATGGATTAATTGTATTTACATACAATCCTATGGGGGAAATTGCTTCGGTTCACGACCAACTCGGTTTACGACCAGAGTTTTGGAACGAATTATTAATGGTCGTGAACCGAGGTTCCACTGTATTGTTAAATAGCTACAAGCCCAATGATCTCATCCCAAGGTGCAGCCTATTTTGTCCTGTTCAGATTATAATGATTTCTCCAAAGTGGTATACAATAGTACAGTACAGTCTAGATGTACTTTTTTGAAAGGACAAACATCAGACATAAATAACATGTATAAATGTTTCTACTATGCTAAAGCCTTTAATGTTAGGACATAGTAAGGACTGATACAGAGGGCTTTGAGTCATATTGAAGTTGTAGTGCCATTTGGTATACTTTTCTCACCCCCCAGACACTCTTTGTTTTCTCTTCATTAACTAGTACAGATTAGAAAAAAAACCTGTTTGATAAATGTTTTCATTATAAATAATTACATTTGGAGTTACGTCTTTGTTGTTTTAGGTGATTTTTTTTTCATTCTAATGAAGTTTATCAATTTTCTTAATGCACTGAATGTATTTTTAAGTTGGAAATGGATAGGTTTGATAACAGTCATCCTGGGTTTCTCATTTCCTTTGGGAACTAGTTCTGTTTTGCAGTGGATGAAACACCTGCTAAAGCTATTGCTGCTCAGGGCCAAGCCAGCTTCCTAAATAAATCAATGCTCTGGTAAGGTATGATAATAAGAATCAATGTTAAAGAAATCCCTGGAGACAAACGCACTTTTCTATTTTGCAGCTCTGAGTCTCTTTGTGCTTACTTGAAGAGAAAACTGTTAGGCTATAATTAATTGGAGAGTGCAAAAAATTTGCAAGAATATAAAATTGTGTCAGTTATACAAAATTGAAAATATGTATTTAAAACGAAAAGTGCAAAATGAACATACTTAGCTAAAATACTGATGTAGAAGCATGTTAATCCTTAATTTATATCCAACATGATAAATGAAACTGTATGGTATGTTCTTTTCACTTTCCTTGGAAAAAAATTACCACCTAATTGTCATAAAGTGGCTCATTCAGTTTGGTAATACAAGATTGGACAACAGGGATTATTTACTGTATTAAATTAATAATTACAGTATGTTGGAATTTTAGAAGGAAAACAGGAAGGGCAATTTGTTTTGGTATATCTGTAAAGGAAATATTATTGCATTACTGAGTTCTTAACAGTGACTTTCTACCTCACATTGCTTGGCCTATCTAAATATGAAGAATGTCAATTGACCTACCTCATTTTATTAATTATAAGTCAGAGAGAGGCTGAACATTTTATAAAGGAGGGAAAAAATAAAGAGTTTAGTTTGAACACAATATGGAAAGACATGTAATAGCAAGAACCTGACTGACATTCCTTTGCCTATTTTATAAAACTAGGCAGCAATGACAGGGGTGGACAGAGGCAAGCAAAATGCTAGTATGTCTCAGTATGATAAAAAAAGAAGTCTTAGACTGAGGCTGTTGTCTCACTCAGGACTTGGCATGACTAATCTCACAGCGTGTTAAATTTAAATGACTAAATTAAAGTGCTTAATCTGATTGTCTTTGACGGTGTCAAATTATATGACTGGAATTTGGAAAGGGTTAATGATTACACAATCATTCTACAACTTTTCATAATGGTTCCAAATTTTGTATTCTGCTCTAGAAGTACTGCCATGTTGCCTAATTTTGGAAGCCACTGGAATAAACTGGGCACACCTGAATACCTGAGCACCCACTGTTTCTGCCATCCATTCTTTTTCCATTTTGTCATGATGCAAAAAAATGAAGCATCAAACCTTTGTGTGACTGCAAAGTTTGACAAGCCTCCTCTCCCTTTACATAGTCCAACACACTCCCCTTCCTTGGGGTCAAGAATTGTATGTATTGTACTTCTGGCAGAGCACTTATTTGATGTTATTTCTTGCAGACACAAGAGACCACCTTTGGGCTTAGTAGCTGACTATAATAAAATCAAATCAGCTTGATTTTGCCATAGAGAATTGCAGTGGGCTATTACTGAGTCACAAGGGGTGACACACTGCATAACTGTCTGCAGCAGACACGTGCTGAAACTGACCACAACTCTCTGTAATTATCTAGTTACTGTATTGTATAAAGGTGTATAGGGGGCACTTTACCCTTTTCAATTGAAAAATTGAAGGTAACAGGCCTTAGCCTGAAAGTCTTCTCAAATTAAAAAGGAGTGTAGCGTATTCTGAGAAAGCTGGAACATAAACCAGGATTTACAGCATTTCGCATTGTTAGATTGTGTAGCTTTTAATTCACATTGGAAAAGAACCTTGAACTTAGTGATAATGATGTCAGAAACATTTTTTGTGTGTTTTGAAAAACTGTAAAAATGTTGGTGTGCTCAGCTAACAGAAATGAAAACAGGCAAGCCAGGGGTCTCAGTTGTGTGTGAGAAGATAGGGTGAGAGCAGCTGCCTTTTGTTATACACTTTTCATTTTTTTCTTAAGTTGCTGCTACGGACACTTCATTGGAGCATTCTCCCAGCTGATACTTTTCAAACACATTTGCAAAAAACTCTCTGCTGAGTTGATGCCTGATGAAAAATTGAACCTTGCAGGAAGTCTCTCTCTTAGGTGCTTCATTGTAACAACTGAAACAGACACTTTCATGGTGCTTTCTATCAGCCGCTGTTTAGCTGCTGGATACTTTCAAAACAGCTCTATCTTGAGCAAGAAATCTTTTTCTTTTTATCGTTAAACTATGCATATATATTTTATAAATAAGGAAATGGACTATTTTGGAATGACTAATCTGTGCATTGCTGTTACAGATGGGACTCTATAAACCCACCCAGGTTGTATAATTCTTTGTATCTGCAGCTCCTAGTTTTGAAGCAAATAAATACTATTTTTAATTAAAAGCTCAAATGAAGGGCCTCTGTTTGACTATTACTAGTGTCACCAAGAGGTGTAGATTCCACATCTAAAATTGTCTCTTAAGAGACTGAGAGGATTCTCTTGTGGAAACTTATAATGGAGGTAAACTGGTGTCACGCATGCACACCAGTATATCATCCTCTGGGCTCTTCTGAGGTAAGTAGTACCACTCTGGGTCGAGACTGCTAACCATATCCTCTTTTTTTCCTTCCACAGTGCTGAGAAGATGCCCATTTGACTCAGCACCTTCCAGTTCCCTCACCACTTATTACATGGTTTCTAGAAGGAAGAGTCACTTTTTACGACAATGCACTGCAAGAAGAAGCTCTTTCCCACCATGACAGGCTTGTTAGCCAAGAAAAAGGCTTTGTTAGCCAAGAAAGGTTCCTGAGTCAAGGATCCTGATTTTTGTTGGTTTTGACACCATCAAACACACCTTTTGTTTGCTCATTTGTATCGATTAAATGGGGTTGACCTTAAGGTCCACAGGGGTAAATATGCAGGGTACAGCATGGAAAGTGAGACATGTAAGAGGTTAATAGATAATAGTTGTGTAGCTGGTTTTGAACTTTCTCTCTATCCCCCAGGAAAAAAAAAAAAGATGTTAGTTGGTACCTTTCGTGTTAGGTTCATGTCACAGGTGAGCTAATAACAAAATAAAACAGAAAACCATGACTGAAAATCATTCAAAATGTCATGTAGTGTGAGACCCACTGAAGAAAGAGATACTATCTGTAGACAGGTGTTGACAATGGCCAGGTCTGAAGAAGATTCATCACTTAAGGAATACTTGTTCGGGTGATAACTGCACAACACAATTTAGTTAAAGTGAACACCCCAATTCTTTTCCATTGCTTTGTGCTATACTTTAAGTTAGCTACTGTTTCTTTTCATTCATTTTATTTTTTGGGTCACAGGAAACCTATAATTATGGCTTTATGGCAAATTTCATAAATATTTGCAAGAAAATACCTTAGAGTTAGGATTCATTTTTCTGAATGATAGAAGAATCAAATTTCTAACAAGTCAATACTGAAAAGCATACTATAGCTAGACAATTGCCTATCTGATATGTGCTAATATAAAAAAAAAGTTTTCAAAATAGGCAGATCATTAGTATTTTGATTATTCTGGTCTTATAGGAGCAGATTTAAAAAGGTAATAGGAATGCAGTAAGTTGGGAGCCAGGGTTCTAACTTACAGTATTTGTCTCTTTTTTCTCACTCCAGAAGATGACCTATGTTCTTAACTTAAGACCACCCTCAGAAGCAGCTTTTATAAAGACCGAAGTTGTCTCTATAAATGCAACAACACTCTCCTCTCTCAGCTATTTATGTGCAAATGTTGCTGCCAGCAGTGTGCTTGTTTGAACCCTCTTTAACTAGCACATCAGTAAGTGCTGTGTTTCCACTAGGATCTGTAACTGTTTATCTTCTCACTGCCCTTTAACATCACACCATTCATTTATCAATCAGAACTTCAACCTGCTTTTTAGATGTACTCCTCAAAATGTGACCATTGGAAAAATGTGGACAACAATAATTTTATAATTTGTAAAAATACCTGACAAAACATCACTATAAGAAGAAAGTGTTTCAGAGTTGTAATTCCTGCAACTATTCCTTTCAAAAAAAGAAAATTGCCTTTAGTTGTACAACAGCAATTTCACCATCAGCTCAGCTTTTTTTTATCAAGAAACAAACTCCAAAGACATATGCTTTTCATATTGTTTCCGTTTTACAAATACAATCAGCTATTCTTGCAATCAGAACATATGACGATGGTTTCTTCAATCTTTTAAATAAGAAAAAACCCATAAGGGTCAAAATGAGAGGTCCTTTACTTGCCATTATGAACATTCAGGGACTGCCACAGGAAAATTTGCTCAGCCATTGCAAAGGAGGCACCACAAGCGTAGATTTGGAGTCCAGCAGGGAAAAATGTGGCACCATGCAAAGAAAAACACAATATTTCTCCTGGATGCCAGAGGTCAGACAACCCAGGAGATGATAGTGTTGCCTGATCCTCTGCTTAGGGTGAAATAAATGCTACAAAAACACCAGGTTTCTAAATGATTCACTGTTATTTGAGAGAATAAGCATGACCAGCCTTAAAGGTCTAACCAGGAGTCAGGAATGCAAGAAAACTAAAGGGAAATCTAATCCATGGTCCCTCAAGCCAAAAAGATAAACCATCCTTGAGCTAATGAATGGTTTGTTGTAAATATGCAGTAGCTCCTATTTCACTGTTACAAATTAGTACAACCTTGAGAAAAACAACTAAAGCTGATACCATTCTCTCAGTTACCTGCAGGTCTACAATATAAACATATTTCTATTTATAAACCTTTTTAAAACCAATTCTATTTGGGGTGAAAGGAGTCTAGACTTTGTGGGGGGAACACCAACACACACACACACCTCCATTCCTAAAGAATTGTTTTAGGTTGGCAGTTAAGCAAGCCTGCATATTTATGGGTGAAAAACCAGTCCTTGAAGAAAATGACAGATAAATTAAGATCATGTAATTCCCATAAAGCCAAAGATAATGCAGGGTGTATCCACAAGGAGATGCCACTAAGCCCCAAACCACAGTCACAATGTAACCCAACACAACTTCGGATTGAAATAAAGGATTTTTATTTGTTACTAACACGTTTCAAAATACGCACCAGCAAAAATCGACTCAAGAATATGAAATCTTTTTCTTCACTCCTTCCTTCCTCCAAGTGAATGTTGCCTGCTGCTTTTTGATTCGAGGTAAGGCAGAGCGGCTCCTTTTATCTCAGACACAGGAATACCTCCAGTGCTAGGACATGGTCTGTTGGAATTACTTTCAGGTCAGGCAGGAATCCTACAAAGCCAGGATTGTTAACCACGACAGCAACTCTTGGTGGCACTCACAGAACCCAAGAGGGCTATACTCCAGGACTCCAGTTCCCAGCATGTCATGTAGGTATCCAAATAGACAATGAAGCCCAGGGATGTTGCCTTCTAGCATAGTGGGGGAAAAATATTCACCATTCATTATATCCCTCTAGTCCTCCCATTGCACTGGCCTCCTGGCCAGGTAACAATCCCTGTTCATCGCTGGTTGGGGTGGCAGCCCATGTGTGCCATCAATTACAAGGGCTTCACATTGTTTCTGCTTGAACTGTGAGTCAGCAGCACTACTGCACCATTATCCCTCCTTTAATTTGTAAATGAACCCCTGAATACTTACTCTTTTCCATTAAGGTTAGCTGTTTAGCTTTCTTTGATGGGAATAGCCTCAGATCTGTAGGTACAAATTTATATAATGCTTTTCACCAAGTATAGAACTGAAACACATGCACAAATCTACACCTACAATTCACTTTCAGCAAATTCTACAGTCATGCAACATTTATATAGAGGAAAACACAAACAAACATTAAATTAGTGCATAACAATATAGAATCCATTAGTATTTTAAATGATATGTAGCCACTTTACAGTGGAGGGCAACAAAACTAAAAATTTAATTTCTGGGAAGTACATGGTTGGTTATAACAGACAAAGTCACCGTTTTAATATCCTAAAGCAAGAGTATGTCTAACCTGATTTAATTCCAACCACTTTGCTAAGTAGAAGACAATCATTGCTTATAATGACACAGTGTTTACCTACAGTATAATTCTAGATATTACTTTAATCCTTCCATTATCCAACCCGCTATATCCTAACTACAGGGTCATGGGGGTCTGCTGGAGCCAATCCCAGCCAACACAGGGCACAAGTCAGAAAACATACCCAGGGCGCCAGCCCACCGCAGGGCACACACCAAGCACAATTTAGAATTGCGAATGCACCTAACTTGCATGTCTTTGAACTGTGGGAGGAAGCCGGAGTACCCGGAGGAAACCCACGCAGACACGGAGAGAACATGCAAACTCCACGCAGGGAGGACCCAAGAAATAATAAAAAGGTCAGAAAGAGGTGAAACTCCATCATTCATTGGCAGAGCACTTGATTACAGTCAGTCAATAATAGCATTTATTAAAATAATGTACCTGTTCTGACTTACATACAAATTCAACTTACAGTACAAACCTACAGTCCCTATCTCGTACGTAACCCGGGGACTGCCTGCATTTTCAATGATGGTGGTTTACTGTATCACCAGCACTTGCATCAGATTTGTGTTTCAGAGACATTCTTGAAGGGTGAAGACAAAGAGTTACGATGAGCTCTTCTGCACAGCACTGTACACGCTATCACAGCAGGAAGGTACCCGTCTTCAACACATCTGATATACTGACAAGAGACAACTTCCTGCTATGTGCGAAACAGTACAAGCAGGCTTGCTATTGAGAATGAATGGGAGCAGCGAGGGGCAATTCACCATTCACCCACCACACAGTCACTTCCACTACAGTATGCTGCCTGCAGCGTCCGCCCACCGAGAACGAACACGGTCAAAGCCAAAGGCGGGTAGTGAATCGCCCACCACCACCCCCATTCAACAGGCAGCCAACCGAGGCACACTACAATGCTACCCCCCGCTGCCCCATTCAACCTCAATGGCCTCCGTTCATCCACAACCAGGTCACCACCTGCAGCATTACCAGCCGCCCACCGAGAACGAACGGGGCAGCCGTGTGTGGTGGGCAGGCAGTGAAACACCCCCGTCCACTACATTCAGCCTGTGTCCAGTCAGGAGCAGTAGCTGCGGCTGCATAGTGGGCATGCAGCGAACCACCCTTTTAAACCTCCATCCTGCACACGAGCAATAGCTGTGGCCCTGGTGACTATGGACCATGGGTCACCATTTGCTGCTGGGAGCCGCCTGAGGGACACTACACTGTGCGAGCAGCAAATGGTGACCCCCCTCCAGCCTCTGTCCAGCCACCGCTTGCAGCGTCCCCAGGCCAAAGATGACAGAGCGGCAGTTACTGAGGCGCATGCGTCGCAGAGGCGACCCCATTTGTAAGTCGTAGGTCGGATGTCCGTAACCTGGGGACTACCTGTATTCTTTTTCTCTTTGTTCAAGGAAACAGATTTATTTTGTTACAAGTATGGGTTTCATATCTCCAATAGAAGGAAAAGTAACACAAAAGCAACACATTTGTAACTTATTACATTTTATAATAAGTACTACATTTAGTTATTTTTTTGTAAGTAATGGAAAATGCAACTACGTTTATTTTAAAATTAACGTTTATCAAGACTGTTCCTTGTTAACATTCCTTTTTAACAATGACCAGTGTAAATAAACTGGTCTGCTGAAGCAGCTGGCTGAATCCATAGTGAGAAAATTGATCATGTCTTATTTTTCATCTTCATACCATTTTAAAGACAGAATTATTAACAGAACCAATCAAAGTGCTAAACTAATTTGCATTGTAATGTGGCTCAAATTAAGTAAATAAAAAACTTCCTTTAAGCTGTTGACTGATTAGTGTTTCATTGTTTAGTCGATTATTTCTATTAAACAAAACTGTTCATAAACTAACTGGAATAATTAAATGTGCATAGGCAAGTGATTATTGAAATTATTTTGTATTAGAAGGTAATCACAGAGTTATTTCTGATTTATAGAAAATAATTAATCTACTTGAAGGGGATATGTAACATTTTGATTAATATGCAATTAATTTAAATAAAAAATTTTAATTGTGCAAGTAATTGTGTTTACATTTTTAATATAACAGCAGCACTAATTTATACCAATAAGTGTAAAGGTAAGTGGTATATCCTAATGTCATACTGTATATACAGTATACATTTAATATAATCTCAAGGTGCCAAAACTCTTAACTTTGTAAAAATCGTCAACACAAACAATTATGTCTAAAGTGAAGCTTTTAATTTAAAAATTCTTAGAAAATAAAATATATTTAGTTGTAACTATCTCATTGTTCCCTTGGTTACCTGCTCAGAACACGATGGGTATATAATATTTTAGTTTAACTAGAAAGACAAACCCAGAACACTTATAAATTCACACAGGAATATATTTTTGTCTTTTTTCTGTTACAATACCTCCAAACTTTTCACAACATTAGTTCCTCAGGGACATTAAGGGATGAAGTGTCCCCACCAACAGAATCCATAACAGTTTCTCATGACTCTGATAAAAAAATTTAATCAACAGTGTCAGGAAATGGTAACTGGCAAATAAAATAATAGACATAAGCCTATTATATTATGACTAGCTGACGCCCGCCGTAGCAGTAGCAGTAAGAATAGGAACGGAAAACGGTGAGAAAGGAATTCAGAAATCAAGAAAAAAGAAATAATTCTTGTAAGACGTAGTTGTGAATAGGTGTTTTGCTGGAGACGGCAGATAATGAGTCGAAAGATCTAATCTTAGAAAAAGCCACATGCAACAATAGTTTTGTTGCATGTATCTTGGGTTGATGGCTCTGAGCATGGAATCTAGCTGGAGAAGTAAATTTTCGCTGCATGCAGAGTTTTCTTTATTTTGTTAGCGTACTTCAGTAGCTTGCACTGTGTCAAAAACATACAACTGTCCATATCCTGGAGAGGTAGAAGTTAGCATATATTGGAGAGATTTGGTGATAAATTTGCCCCTGTATTTTAAAACAGTATGGCCTGTGGCCAGGAGGTTGAGTTATCTGTGCACCCATGGAAGCAAACCCTAGAGAAGAGTTGCATTCTCGAATGTGTTCACGATACTTTATACCTTCTGATGTTTGCTGTGTAGAAAGCTGTTGTAAAGACACAGGTGGCTCCCGCAAAGGTGGTAAAGCTACTTTACTGTTGTGGCAGCATCTTGAGTACTTGTTGGATGTGTTACACACAGCAGGCCAGTATAGTGCATGAAAGTGTAGTGAACTTCTTATTGCATTTCTGGCACTCATATAGTTGTTGGGAAGAATGCCTTTTCTTGTGTTTAGCAAGTGAGGTTCGCATTTGAAAAGTTTTGATGCAGGAATCGCACTGGAAGAATGTGTTACTGGAGTGGGAGTCAGGTAATTTTTCAGCGGAATGAATTTTTGTGTGTTTGTGAAGATAGTTCTGCGGTGTGAAACGTTTTGTGCAAGTGTGGCACTGAAACAATTTGTCATTGCAGTGAATTTTCTTGTGTTTGGCCAGGCTGTGTTTTGTTTTGAAAGGTTTACTACAAATGTCGCAGAGGAAGGTTGTACCAATAGACGAAACTGTAGTGTTTTGTGGAAGAGAAGAATGAGGAAAAGGAAGAATAGGAATCGAGAAATGCTGTGTCGGCTGCATGTGGATGGGACCAGTTTTGAAGTGGAAGCAGGACGAACCAGAAGAGAAATATATATATATAAGAGATTGCCATTTTCTAACAGTGAAATACCTTTACTTTGAATTATATCATGTGTATTACAAGAACATTACAACATTAGAAAAGCTGTGACAAGAAAATTCTATTCACGCTAATGAGCTAATCCATTCTATTTGTCTAGATCGGGGTTGGCAACCTGCAGCTCGCAAGCCACATGTGGCTCTTTGACTTTGTGACTGCGGCTCTTCTCATTCACATTTTCATGTCTTAACATATTATTTGATAACACTTTTGTAAAGATAAACAATTTATTTATGGGTTAATATTATTATTTTTTATTTAGATATTTCTTTAGCTATATGTGAATCAGGTGGTCCTTTGCGCGCCTCTGTTATGTTTAACCTCTTAACTGCATAATCTACATTTTCCTCAAAGTCATTGTGTTCGATGAGATTACATCTTCGGTCAAGTCATATGCTCTCCAGAGTTTTCCTCAGTACTCGTGATTGAATGTACGCTTCAACGTTTATTAGGATTCCTAATTCTTTGTGGTTAATCGTCACCATTTCCAGTGCCTTCCCATTTCTTCGTAAACATTATTATTACATTTTTTCCTATTTACATATTATAGCCATCTGAGTTTGGACTGGAAGGGGTGGGTGTTGGGATGAGGGTGAAGATGTTATGTGTGTGAGTGATTTAAAACTGAGACACAAAACTTTATGGGTCTCCTCCATCCATCCATCCATCCATCCATTATCCAACCCGCTAACTACAGGGTCACGGGGGTCTGCTGGAGCCAATCCCAGCCACCACAAGGCACAAGGCAGGAAACAAACCCTGGGCAGGGTGCCAGCCCAACGCAGTATGGGTCTCCTAACATGTCTAATTTGCAATGAAAAGCTACTCAATAATAAAACAACAAATAACGAGAGTCACTTTTTAACAACGCGCGATGCATTTGTAAAAAAAAAAAAAATTCATTTGGAAAGGAAAGAACAAAAAGCGGTGACAGAATTAAAGCAAAATATGCAACAATCAGCAAGTTTTTTGTTTCTTGTTAGATTGCAAAGCATAGATATCCTTTCATAGATGGAGAGTATGTAAAAAATTGCCTTTTAAACTTGGCTGGACATCTCTACTTGTACTACAAAAATAAAAAAGATACTATTAAAAAATGAAAGACACTCCACTATCTGCAAAATACTGTTCATGATAGAATCATTAAGATGGGTAAGAATGTGACAGATCCACAGATTAATGGTATAAAATCGGCTTGTGTATTTTCTTTGGCATGTGACGTGTTGTGATGAAAAGGAAATCGCATGAATTAGCCTTCTGGGAATGTATGTTTCCATTTAAAGGTCTCTATGAAGAATTACTGGCTTTGATACCTCCGGAGGTGAAGATGTCTCTGTAGCAATTTTGAAATTTTCGACTGTTAGGGAATTTGACATCAATAAATTGGTATCTATCGCTACAGATGGAGCACCCAGTAATGACAGGTAACATACAGGCTTTGCTACCATCTTCAAACAAAACTACTTTGTTTGCAGAAAACTTGAACAGTGGAAATCTGTTTCTTTTTGAAACTTTAAAAAACCATCTGGAAACTGCTGAAAGTGTCATTGATAACAAGTTCTTTCTGGGAACTATTACAAAAATGCATGTTTCATTTACTGGTTACTTCAAAGATTATAGAGATAAAAAGTCCACTCTTTCGTTCTTGACAAAACCACTTGTGGCAAATGCCAATCGAATATATTGTAGCGACCCCGCAGTCAGCGCTGCCGGAGTGATGCATTGTGGGAAGGTTGTACGTTCACTGATTTTTCTAATGTTTTTCCTGTTGTATTTATTAATTTCTTAACTTGTAAATAATGTTGTGTTTGTGTTCAATTAGTTGGGTGGGTTTGGGTCATCGCCGTCCGGGGTTATTTATTTTGTAAAAAGTACCGGTTATGTGAAATGTGTCTTCGTGCATGACCTTGACAATGGCAGTGCAATAATGTCGAGCTTTGTTTACTGGCTATCTGTGAATAAAGAGATACAACAGGACAGAGCTGTATTCATTGCTAAGATTTCATCTAAGCAATTAATGCCGAGACACTCTGAGTCGTGCGGTGTATGGGACACGAGTGCTCGTTACTTAAATAGCTGGGTACAGCTGCGTGCACAACGCTGGCAATCCGCTGGCAATCCGCTAGCAATCCGCTAGCCGACAGCTTGGGAGAGGTGCACGGCAGAAATCGGCTTTAAAAACTTCAAGACTCGACCACGGGTCGCTACAATATTCTTCGCCATTTCTAACAGTTGACAGAGCTCAGTTTGAATTACAACTTGAAAAGCAAAGATTTGTGGTGTTCAAAATTTACATTTTACAAGTGGAACTAGAAAACCCAGAAGGAGAAAGGATGACTTTAGCCACGATTTTACAAATGGATGGGACTTTCCAACTGTCGAAAGGAGGTCCAACTGATTTTCAAAACATGAACAGCCTGGAAGACTATTATTGTCAACTCAAAATGGTGGTGTTTGGAATTTTGCTGATTTTTGGGTCCACTTATTCTTGTGAGGAGATGTTAGCAGATGTTTCAACATGAATGATATTACATGCAAGCTAAGAAGTCAGCTTAATGTTGTAAGGTTGGAATCATTTTTAAAATTGAAGACTTCCAACTACTCACCAAACATGAAATAACTCTGTGGATATGCAGTGTCAGAAGTCTCATTAAATTGTTTGTGTTTATTTCCTACAAGTACTTGAAGTTTTGTTTTTGTGTTAAATGAATGTACAGTGGAACCTCAGGTCGTGAACATACAAATTGGTTTACGACCAAAAAGTTCGCCAAACTTTTGCATCTGTTCACGACCACACACTCAGGGGGTTTAACAAGCCAGTTTCCCTTCCGGTTAGTACGCGCCAATGATTTCCGCATGTGTTCAGCCTCTCCCTGTGTATTCGCTGTGAAGGCAGGAAGCAGGAGGAGAAAGCCGGTGCAGGAGAGAGAAGGAGCGAGCGAGCGAGCGCGCAGGCTCATGTGCAGCTGAGCAGGGAGCCTGGGTGTTTATCTCACTGTTATTCAATGTTTTTACATTTAGTTTAGTATTACACTGTGCATTCTATGGTATAATTAACTATTTTTGTGCTTACAGATATTTAAAGAAAATATATTTACATACAGTTTGTACAGTCTGGAACGGATTAATTGTATTTACATACAATCCTATAGGGGAAATTATTTCAGGTCATGACCAAATCGGGTTACGACCAGAGTTTTGGAATGAATTACGGTCGTGATCCGAGGTTCCACTGTAAACCCATATCGCGTTAAAAAATGTATCTAAAACTTCCTTCTTTACCCATTGTGGCTCTTTGTAAATCTGGGGTCAAACATTTAGGATAAAATGGCTCTTTGCTTTAAAAAGGTTGTCGACTCCTGGTCTAGATTGTCGAAAATAGCATCAGGTTGAAATTTGAAGGTCTCCAAAGTCATACTGTCCCCCACACTACATGGTAATTTATTCCTTGTCTCTGTGGTTCTATGCAAAAAGAAAGACTGTCTAACATTAGTGTGACATATGTCCTTAAATTTCCAATCATATCTAGGTGTTCCTGTTGCAGAATTCATTTTTAAGTAGCAACTGGGATCAACTGTTCTACTTCCTTTCATAGTTTTAAACACTTTCATTATGTCATCTCTTTGCCAAAACAAAAAATATTAAACTCCTTCAATCTCTCCTCATAGTTCATGCCTCTCACTTCTGGAATCAGCCCAGTTGCTTTTCTATAAACCTTGTCCAGCACTGCTGTCTCATTTAGTAACATGGAGACCAAAACTGAACACAGTGCTCCAGATGAGGCCTTACTCACTCATGTTATATAGCTTAAGCATAACCTCACTTGACTTGCACTCCACACCTAATGATATACAGTATAACCTGACATTCTATTAGCTTTCTTGCTCTCTTCTATATACTACTGGATGTAAATATTGGTGAGTGCACTATGACTGCTAGGGTCTTCTCCTAATTTCAAGTTTCAGACCTCCTATTGTGTATTCATATCTAACATTTTTACTTCCTACATGTAATACTTTACATTTACTTGCATTAAATTTCATCTGCCACAAATCTGCCTAAGCCCAAGAACCTGATCAAGAATATCAAGACAATTTCCCCCTCTTGTTGATACTTTAATATCCAAAAATTAACTAAATATGTAAGTCTATAAATTAAAATTCCTAAAAATCCAATGCTTATTTATAGATAGATAGATAGATAGATAGATAGATAGTACTTTATTTGTACCAAGTGAAAATGCACCTTTTTCAAAAGTTCACTAAACATTATAACAAACAACAACAACCACTACCACAAATATACACCAGAATTACTAAAAAAAAACAAAAAACTTCTGGCTAAAGATAAAAAAGATCAGTCCCAGTAGCAGTGAGGCCCAAGTAGTGTTTCTTTATTAATCCTAATGGGAAATTTGGATGTATATAGCAACAGAAATATAAAAAACAAGGATGCAGACTCATATGATAAATAATACAGTCAATCAATCAAACAAACAAACAATGTATATTGTGCAGGAACTGAAAAATAAACTTAATTGCAAAGCAAACTTAAAATATTAGTATTTAGTTGGGGCATTGGGCAGAAAAGATCCCCAGAGGAGCTTCTCAGCATATCGTGGTGAAATGAGCATGTGGCTAACACTGATCCAAGAGACAGCCTCCTAGAGAGGATGGAGGGGATTTTTCATGATGACATGATGACAGTTTTGCCACAACCCTCTTTTCCATAACATCTTCCAGCATGTTCACGGTTAGCTTGTGATTGAGGGGGATTAATTACAATGATCATCAGTTCTTTCTTTCTTTCTTTCTTTCTTTCTTTCTTTCTTTCTTTCTTTCTTTCTCTTTCGGTACTGCCTCCAGCAGATCAAGAGTGCATTTCACAACTGAAGTGCCTTTACATTTATCTTTTTGATTAGGTGGGCCACTCTTAAAGTGATGTTACTAGACAGCACACTACAGAGTAGAAAATCATATTGGTCATCAACAGAGCTATAGAATAAGACAGACAGACAGATAGATACTTTATTGATTTTGAGGGAAATTTAAACATGTCAATGTTGTATTTCTTGTTTTATTCTATTTGGTTCTCACGGTTTATATCTAAGTGAGAAAGGCTGCCCAGTGCTGTTACTATCTAAATCATAATATTTTTATAAATTTGCCCATTGTCACTTTTTTCTGTATTCCCAATGCTATGACTCAGTCTTTGCAGGTTTCAATTCTAACTATTGTGGCCTTACAAAGATGTTTTCCATCATATTTGTCAAGCATCCTTGTTTATAAATTCTCTCTCATGTATATGGCAACCTCTCAAAGTTGATACATTTTGCTATTAATTCTAAAAATGTATATCCATTTGGAGTATATGTGACACTCACACCAATTTCTTGTACTTAGTCATACTTAAGCACTAATGTCATACTTAACCTATTGGACATAAATGTTCTTTCTGGCAACTAGCTTTAAATTCTAGCTGGTTAGTATCTTCATAAAGTTTGCATTTTATTATGTCTTTATGTTTCTGTAACTACAAATATTCTTTAGTGCCCCTTTTTATTGACATAATCTGTATGAAGGTCACCAGAACATGGCATAGGCAGAGATTCAGAGAAGGCCACCTAGTGTGGAAGACGAATGTTCTCTTCGTTCCCTTGTACTAATTCATGTCTGAGAAGTAAGCTTTACTAAACCATGTAAAACATGCTTTGTTTTAGCAAACAGAAAAATATTTGTGCAAAGGACTCAAGGTCTAAGCATTCCACACATGAGTCTGCCTTATCACGTTTTCCCTTAGTTTACATCTGAACGCCATAACAAAAGGATCCAAGAAATCAAGTTGCACAAGGTGCGTTGAAGGGGCTCAAGGATTGTGTATAATAAAGTGTTGACTGTTACATTTCATAATGATATTAAATCACGCATTCTATGGGTATAAAAACTTGCCCCACCCAACAGACGGGGTTCAGAAGAGCCCTCACGCTGTCATGTATATTTGATTGTCTGCTTTTCTGAAATTCTTCTCACTGGGACTGCTTTATAACCACACCTGCTGTCTAGTCTGAAGTCTTCGTCCACACTAGTCAGTTCTACATGTAGAATTTCAAAACTTTTAAATGTAACATTTGCTCTGAAATGAACAACCAGATCCACCCGACTCCTCTCTTATAGCTTATTTCCACAGTAAAGGAAAACTGAATATGGACCATGCTGGCAACACACACAGTGTGAGATGCCCTGTCACTACTACAAAATGTTGCATTAAAATCCTTAGGAAATGAGTTTCTTACTCATACAATCTCTTTCTGCTACTATAACAAATCACATACTTCATTTTGGACACATACAATCAGAAAACTTACCACGACTGGTGTCATAAACAAATTGTTTGGAGTAAAGCCTGGAGGTGCTGTTTTACTGGTGGGTTATGTACTGTAGGTGGCAGGGTCAGGATCCACAGTCCCTGGCATCTTGAACTTGGATCTGTTGGTAACATAACCAAGAATGAGCTGGGTAAATGGAAACACAAACAGTCAGCAAGGGTTTCTGTAAAAGTGATAAGCGCTTTTATTAAAATAAATGGTGCCCCAAATTAAAGTGCAGTGCTCCAAGTAGTTAATAAATAAATAATTCTCAGTAAAAACATGTGAATCAATGGATATTAAAAAGGTTAATACGTAAATTCATAAATAATTCTTAAAACAAGATTAAAACCAAAGGCACATTCTTCCTTTAAAAACATAAGCCCCACTGCTTCCTTCTAAAATGTCACCCCATGGATGCTGAAGGACTGGTGATAGGGACCCAAGCCATGCTTTGAACGTTGAATGCACCTGTTACCACTGACAGGTGCAGTCAACCACTAAACTCTGGCTCAGTTCCCTGTTGGCAATTCTTCGGCATCCACGGAGGACCACTCTGAGCTGCACATATGTCTCCCATTACCAGTACTTCAGCATCTGCATAACAGGCCACTTGTACTCCCCAGCATTGTTCAATAGGAGTACCCTCTTCAGTCCTGTCAAGCTCTGGTCCCACGTTCCTCACTCTGGGACTCACTCCTGACCACCTGCCTCCATTCCTCACAAGTTGGGCTCTTCTACCTAATGCTCACTCTCTCTCTCTCTCTCTCTCTTTCTTTCTTTCTTTAGCCTTTCTCATTCTCTTTCCCAGGCTCCCTTTTATGCTATAGATGGGCGCAGGTGCTGCAATCACCAACTGATGCGTGAACAATGCACTTGACTAGCCCACTTGTGTCTACGTGTGAAATTGCAATCAGCCAAGCATCTCAATCAACCTTGGAGATGTGTGCACACATTTTCATGGGCACCTGTGCCCGCATGGAGCCTGCACAATGAATAACAGATTTAATTTAATATCGCCTAGTGCTATGTACCTCACCCTTCACATTGACATGACAATATGGAACAAGCTTGTGGGCTCACCACTAACAAGGCTCATTGATCACAGACACATGGAACAAATCACCAAGTGCTGTGGTGGAGAGTAGTTTAGGGACCTTTAAAACTTCAATTGATGTTATGTTGAACAAACTAGATAGGCAGGATTGGCAAGCTTTACTAAGCTGAATGGTCTGTTTTTGTCAAAATTGTCTTAATGTTCTAAAAGAATAAGTGAAGGAGTCAGTTGAAGTATAGATCAAACGGCTGGCATAAAGGCATAAAAACAGCCAAGCTTCCACAAACAAACAAGCTGTAATTCCATCATTCTCAACCACTTTTATAGCTTCTTCCTGGCTCTCTGGTCTTCTTTCTGTCTGCTGATATCCCTGGACCTCTAAGATGTTGACAACAATATTCTCAAAGATCTGCATTAAAAATGTATCTTAGTATGACTTAAGAAAGATGTGGGACACATAAAAGTCACACATCATCTGCCTGCTCCATTTCACTACTTAATAAAAAATGGGAAATGCAGCTTTTTTTATTTTGCTGTGAAGTCACCTCAATAATACCTGTTGTCATCTAGAGTGTTTAATTGCTTAATGTGACGGTACGGGTCCAGCTTCATGCTCCCTCTTCCCTTTTGGGAGCCTCTCCAACCCAACACCTTCGGTAATGTAACTGGATGAGCTGGTCTGATGGGGACAAATCAAACTGAGCAAGGGGATGTTGGAAAAGGTACAAGTGTTTTTATTATTCAATAAAAATCAAACAACAGTATCCAATGAAAGTGCAGTGCTCAAAAAAGTCCATAAATAAATAATCCATAAAAAATTAAAAATCCAAATGCTTAAAACAAGGCTAAAACACGAGAATAATAACCTGCAGCAGACATTTGGGCAAACCAGCCAAGTAGAGCTCCTTCCCGGTCTCTCTAGCTCACCCAAGACTTCCTCAGCTGGAGAGACTTCAGCCGCCACGTTCCTCAAGACTTCCCGTCTTCCTTCTCACCCATGCAGTTGTCCTTCAGGTCCCTAGGGAGGACGCCACCTTGATTGAACCAACTCCTCTGAATAATCAGTGGGCACAATACGTCCCTCGAGTGCCAATCCTTCGCTCCACATGGGACCCCTGACCACGTTGACCTCTCCTTTAACCCGCTGGCTCATCCACTCTCTTTTCCCCAATGCTGCTGTCACTCTCTGCCTCTCTTTTGTTCTGTCTTTTGCTTTTCCCATCTCTCCCGTGTCTGCCCGTACTTATACGGCTCTGTGGGCGCAGAGGCTCAATTATGCACTGCAGGAAGCCGATTTAGCAATTGAGATGATCGTATCTTCACGTGCAGGTGCAACTTGCCCCAATTACCTCAACAACTCTCCGCAGCTGCACAATTGCACCTATGGAGACCGACAGGGCCAAATGGATTATTTAAAAACTGGCCATTTGTTCAGAGCCGCAGACCCACTATACCAAACTTAGTACAAGCACTCCTTATGTTAGGATTAAACAATTGTGTTAGGTGACAGTAACCAATTTAAATGGTTAGGGTCACTCTACAGGGTTTGTAAAATACTATAAACATGAAGAAAATGTAAAGCAACTAAGCACTGATGTAACACTGCACAACAGTTCCAATCACCCATCGGTTTTTACATACGTTTTTTTTACACAGTACGGTTGCAGAAGTCCATTCTAAGAGCTTCAGGAGCAATTCAGAAAGGAACCTTTAACAGAATGCCAGTGTATTACAAGCATCCTAGTACAGATATTTACATTTTGGAATGGCTTGTGTTAGGGGAAATATTCTGTTTAAATAACAGTGATGATCACTGTTTGATCAATGATCAGACTGATCATTGCTTCCAAGATGGACATTACATCAAGCTTGAGGGAACCTGTCATGTATACAACTCAGTTCATCATGACAAGGCTGAAGAACATTGGAAAACAATGCTCTTAAATAACAAAGAATCATTTACATAAAGCAGTTACGAAACATGTTATTTTGAAACAATCAGCATAAAGATAAATGGTTCAATCTTTCCTATATCTAAAGATCACAAAATAGTTAAATTGACTAAATGTCTTTAGCAAATATCTGACCATTAAGTACGAATTTTACATATAGTATCACAATTAAACAATTAAAATGTAATATGATCTCATCTCCATAATAAATATACTGGTAACAGATGTTACAAAATGTCTTAGTTAAACAGGCATGCACTGTCAGATGCATTTTACAAATTCATACAGAACATTTTTCCCTGACAGTTTTATCTTGCATTGCAGGCACAGAGCTGAAATGAAAATATAATGACTTATTTGTCATCAATGCGATATTGCCAAGGCAACGCAAGGTAATGTTCTGTTTTTGTTTTTATTTGTTACTTTAGCAATGTTAGGTCATTACCATTTGTTTGTTTTGTTTTTTTATTATTAATTTTTTTGCTCATTTTAATGCTATCATATAGTTTTTCTGGCTTTCATTTTTGATGCAATTTTCCAATAATGCTCATTAGAGGGGGATATCATTGCCAAACCCCAGTGAGTAATAAAAGCAAGCAAGCATAGTAAATAAAATGGTTATTTCACAAAAGGCACTGTGAACACATGAAGCTCCCTAGGGCACACTAGGCAAAAAGGAGTTGCCAGCATGGGCAATCCAAGGCGAAAAAGTCCCAATATGAAATCATAAGAATAGTCAAAATACAGAGCAAAATAGTCCAAAAGCCAATTAATGCCAAAAAAACACAGAACTAAAGTAGAAAACGCTAACTGAACTCACAAGCAAATTTGAAACAAACTGCCAGAAACTGTGGAGTGGAGGGTAGTTCCTGGTAGGCCTCTTGGGGGTGTCCACACACAAAACACACGAAACATAGCATAGCTTACATACATGAAAACAATCAAAAATAAAGAAGAATGCACATAATCAATTTAATATAGCACATCTAAATCATCACTACTGCAGCCAACTGGTTTTCGAAATCCCATAATTAGCTCAACAGAGATCACTTGTCTGTGTTCAAGTGGTTTCAATTGACTCTGTTGTAAGTACACCTTATTTGGAAGGTCTATTTTGTGGTGGGTCAGTATCATGGTCTAACAAACAACATTGAAGCAAAAGAAAACTCCAAGCAAGTCAGTGAAAAGATGTTTGAAAAGCACAAGTAAGGGGATGGATACAAGTCCGTGAATATCCCTTGGAGTCCAGCTAAATGAGAACTAGAAAGAATATAGCAGAGCAGTAGATGTGCCTAAAGCAGGTTGTCCAATAAAACAAAGTCATCGTGCATCTTGTTGCTGACCATCTTAACAATTTTCGGCCTATTTCTCACTTACCTTTTCTGTTTAATGTTCTCGAGCATGTTATAGCCACCCAATTCACTAATGATTTTAACTTTTAATAAAGTGATGTAACCCTTTCAATCTGTTTACAAAGTGTGAAACTGCTCTGCTTCGGGTAACCAATGATTTGCTAATGGCAGCATACTCTGGAAAAACCTACATATTCATTCTGTTAGACCTCAGTGCAGCATTTGACACTGTCAAACATGACAGTCTACTGTCCAGAATGGAGAACATACCAGGTATCACTGGCATTGTCCTTCTGTGGTTTAAGTCCTGTCTGACTGATAGGCAAGAGGTTGTTAGTCTTGGCAACAGCAGGTCCAGCTCACTGCCGGTCACACAAGGGGTTCCTCTGGGCTCTATCCTCTGCCCTCTGCTCTTTTGTATTTATATGCTTCCCCTTGGCCATATTATTTGTAGCTTTGGACTGGGTTGCCATTTTTATGTAGATGATGCTCATCTCTATTTCAGTGTTAAAATTGGTACCTCATCAAAGCTTTCTCAGCTCATAACTTGCCTCAGTGAAATTAAATCCTGAATGGAGCATAACTTTTTAAAATTAAATTGCAACAAAACTAAACTCCTGCATATTGGTAGTAAAGCGCAACCTAAGGAAATTAGCTCCTTTTCAGTCACTCTTGACGGTGATGTCATCAGACCTTCTTGTAATACAAGGAATCTTGGTGTCACTTTTGACTGCTCACTTTCGTATTCCACCCACATAAACCACATTAAAGAACTACTTCCGCCTCCAGTGTTTGCTCATTCCTCTCCTTTCCTAATGCTGAAAAACTTGTCCATGCTTTTATCACATTCTGCATCGATTATTGTAACTCCCTACTGGCAGGTGCTGTTTTTAATCTGATATTACAGCTACAGTTGATTGAAAACTTTGCTTACATGAACCAGCAACAGCGAGCGCATCACATTCATCCTGCTTTGCCTCCACTCGCTCCCTGTGTCTTACAAGATTGAATATGAAATTCTATTATTAACCTACTGCAGTGAGTTGGCGCCCTGCCCGGGATTGGTTCCTGCCTTGCGCCCTGTGTTGGCTGGGATTGGCTCCAGCAGACCCCCGTGACCCTGTGTTCGGATTCAACAGGTTGGAAAATGGATGGATGGATTATTAACCTACAAAGCTTTAAATGGATGTGCACCAGACTACTTCAGTGTCCTTCTCCATCAATATGCTCCTGATCGCCCACTAAGGTCCTCTGATTCTGGCAATCTTGTTGTGCCCAACACTAACCTGCACTCTGTGGGTGACATGGCCTTTAGCTGTATAGCATCCCGACTTTGGAATGACCTCCCAAAATTTATTAGATCTTCTGACTCAATTCATTCTATTAAAGAATAACTTAACATTCTTCTGTTCAGGAAGGCTTTTACCTTAACCTAACATTCTGCCCCTTCTGCCAGTTTACTTCTCTGCAACAATGCTCAGAGAAATGTGTGTGTGTGTAGTATATCACAAATTATGTTATTTACTAAGCTTTTCTTTTAGTATTGAATTTAGTATTTTACTCTGGTTTATTGTCTTTTAGTCTATTTAATAATTTGTATATCCTGTATTTTTCCTTTTTAGTGCTCTATGTAGAAAATATTTGTATCTGATGTTACATGTACCCTGCTGTTCCTTCTGAGGCTCTGTGAAGCACCTTGAGCATGGGAAAGGTGACATATAAATAAAATGTATTATTATTATAATTAAGAAAAAGCCAAAGCTAAATAGAAATGTCTTTCAAACAACAATGTAAATGTCCCTGAGTTGCTGAGTCCAGATCTCGATCTAATGGAGAATGTGTGGCTGGACTTGAAAAAGGCCGTTCACTCAGGATCCCCATGGAACCTGACAGAATTTGAATAGTTTTGCAAAGAAGGATGTGGGCAGGTTGTGTTGTCTAGATTGGTAAAGCTGATAGAATTGGTTAAAAAAGCTTAGAATTGCTGGCAAAGATGCATGTACCAAATACTGACTTGAAGGGGGTCGATTATTATGTATTTTTATTTGTATTTATTTAGGCCTTTTTTCAGATATTTGTATTCACTTTGACATTAGAGTCTTTTTCTGTTGATCAGTGGCAAAAAAGTAAAATTTAAACTACTGTGATACAGTACAATGTTGTATAACAATAAAATGTGAAAACTTTCAAGAGGGTGAATATTTTATATAGGCACTGTAACTGTCACCCATTCAAAGTATTGTCCAAACTTTGTTGAATAATAAAAAAAACAACTGCACAAAATTACCTGGTATCAGCTTTAGTTTAGATTTTAACCAAAAATCTTATAAACTCCATTGAAGTTGATGATTGATTTTTTTGACTTGTAGTTTTTCTCTGGCAATGTCTGACTTCCATTCTGTAACACCCCAAAAAGTACTGCCTCATGAACTACTGATTGAATTTGTTTGGACTTTAACAGAAAGATCGAGATGGACATGAGATATATTTTGCCTGACAACAAGAAAGATCGCAAGTAACAGCCAATAAAGGTTGGCAAACATTCTTTTAAAATGAGCACTTATTAAGTTGAGTGAGGCCACCATTTGAAGCAAGTGTTAACTATTAATTTTGTCTAGCAACAAAATTTAAATAATTGACTTTGACAGTGAAGAAAACATTTCATTTTCATTTTATTTTCAATTTTAAAGTAGAGAAATCACACTGCACAACTGCAGATCTAAATGCTGATCACACAAAATGCAGCAGGCACAAGCTACGAACACAAACAAAGCTGTTCACAGAAATGCCAGATTAAAGTAAGAGTCCTTTGGTGATTTAATCATAATCATTGCATGCGTTTCAGAACATTAAATTAAATGTACAAATGGTATTACCTGCTGTGGTTGCCTATCAATATTGTGATTTCTGCTATTATTCCTGACATGAAAATAATTAAAAACATAAATGTTTCAACCAAGAATATTAATATTTTAAATAGAACCGTTAAAAAGTAATTAAGAGTTTTGATGGAATGAAATTTAGGAAGAGTCTGGCATGATTAATTGACTCAAGATTATAGATGGATTTTTTTTTTTACAAAGCTCATAGCCAAGGCTGCAAATTATAGTGAAAGCTATGTTTTAACACGAGTTACAAAGTTTAGTAGAAAACATAAAAATGTTTGTTATTAATTCCCAAGCAATAGCATTTATTTATATAGAACAAGACACTACTACAGAAAACCAGATAACAAAAAAACATTGTAGGGGTTACGAAAGAGTGCATATCCTTTAAGTAAATAATAGTGCATTACAATCTTTATATATAATACGCTACCGTGGCTGTTCGTTTGTCTCATCAGGATTTTAAATCACCTGTAGCTCACAAACCATCTGACCTATTTACCTGAAATTTGGAACACATATACTATATGACGTCTACTATCAGCTTTCTGGGTGATGATTGACCTCCAAAGTCATTCCTCTTTTTATTTTTATTTTATTTTATTATAGAATCAACTCTCAGCAGCAGCCTGCAGGGCGGCAGTGCGGCGCATGCGTACGGGGTCCGTTCTCATCCCTACCACCTTTGCTGTCACTTCCCTTACCTCTTCATATCTTAAATTATTCTTCAGGCAGATTGAAGACTTAAGTACCAGCTTAAGTGAAAACCTCCTTACTAAGTAATTGCAACACAAACACTGACTTAATCAGTTTTACCGTGAAAAGATGCTGATGAAAGAAGAAAAGAAGTGGGCCACTAGGGTGGAGAAAAGAAGAGCAGCTCAGGAAGCAGCAAACACATCAACCTTTGAGCAAACGAATGCTAAATGTACAGAGAAAGAGTATCTAAACAAGGAATGCAAATTCAACGCTACTGGTCAATATTATATTCTATTAAAACTGGAGCAAAAAGATATTAAAAAGCTTTGTAAAAAAGTGCATATTTAAAAGATTTTAAAAATCTTCCACAGTATTAGCCAAACATGTCTATATCAGTAAAGCATTACAGATTCATTTCAGCTCTTTTATGTTTGGCTCCTGGAACAATAGGCATCAAGCATAATCAAATTTTAAGGAAGAATTGAGGAAATCTATCCCTGTCCTAGTATATATACTGTAGCTGATACAGCCTTGTGTAGCAAGATTTACAAGTCTCAAAATACAAAGGATAGTGGTAAATCAGAATTGTAAAAGAAAGATACAAAAACCAAATCAAAGCGATCACTGAATTGCAGAAATTATATCACTAAATCACTAAAACAAATAATTTACTGCACATGATGAGCAGTTATAGTGTATATCTAACTGGTCCCAAATTAAATGAGCCAGTTTTGTTGCACTGAAAGGTCAGAGTAGTCAATTGATATAAAGAACATTTTTTTGACTTGGATGACTAAAGCATTTGTTATTCACTATCCATGTAGTGGGGAGGACATAGATTTGTGTTCTGTTTAGGATTAGGAGTGTTATGTTTCAACCACTGCAGTGGGCTGGCACCCTGCCCGTGGTTTGTTTCCTGCCTTGCGCCCTGTGTTAGCTGGGATTGGCTCTAGCAGACCCCCGTGACCCTGTGGTTAGGATCTAGCGGGTTGGATAATGGATGGATGTTTATATTTCAACCAAGATTTCCCCATTGGATGGGGTTCACATCCTTGCTTTGTTTCTTCTTTGTTCTTTGAATGTTTGCCTCTGATATATTCCTTGTGATTGGCAAGGGGTTCTACAAGATGCAGGGCAAAAGACTGGTTGAGGTAATCCCATAGTTCCTTGCAGCTCATCCTAATTTGATTGGGAGTTGGTGAGTGTTTCTTTGTGATTTTGCTGTGCTTTTGTGATTTGCAGAATTTTAATCTTTTTGTTTGATTTTTTGACTTCACCACTGGATTACTGTATTGGGACTTTACGTTGTTACAGGCAACTCCTTTTGCCTTTTGTGGTTTCTTTTGTGCCCCTGGAGAATTAACCTTTTTATTTTATAAAGATCCTATGTTTTTCTCCTTGTTACTAGCTATTCATCCATCCATTTTCCTACCCGCTGAATCCGAACACAGGGTTACAGGGGTCTGCCAGAGCCAATCCCAGCCAACACAGGGCACAAGGCAGGAACCAATCCCGGGCAGTGTGCCAACCCACCGCAGTTGTTACTAGCTAGGTTTTCACAAACGATGTGTGCTTCAGAATGATTCAAGTTATAACAAATTATGACTTCCAGCTAAGCTGCCAACTGTATACTTTAATTCCCAGTACACACAGATATATTGGTCTCCAAAACTTAAGACTACTAAGAACCACCATGATATGAGTGCAGTTACTTTTAAACATACACTTTTTAATTAAAAGTTCCAAAAGGCTAACATTTAACTTTCATCTTGTACTATCAAACTAATTGCTCAGTGATTTGTAATAGTGAAAGCATAAGAACTATATGCGGAACCCAATAATGTATACTGAACAAAGGGTCATTACATTCACTATTGACAGTATGACAGTTGATATATCATTAAGACTGTTGTCAGTTGCATTTCCAGACATGGTGAGAAGGTTGTGAGGCCTCCAAAAATCTTCAGAAGAGCAGGCCAGGACTTCCATCAGGCTTTTCAAAAAGAAGCTTACCCCAAAGGCATCCAGTTCACAGCTAGTACCTGCATGTTTTCACCAGCTCAATCCCAAATGGGGATCTGGCTTTAAAAGTTTAAAATCCAAGCTTGTCCAAAAGTATCATTGAAAAATCAGGGAGAGAAACTGGCAAACTCTGGCTTGTACAGACTGGTCTCACCAATACAGATTTTTTTTTTATTAAATAATAGAAAAAGAAATACAAAATAGGCCCAAATACAAAAAAGAGATTAAAGTATGTGCCTAAGAATGCTAGTAAGAGTCAATGTGCAATCCAAAATGAAAAATACAAGCACAGGATAGAAACCCTACACAAAAAAAAGAAAATAAAACAACTACAAGCAAGGCAACACTAACAAATAACTTTCCAAACTCAATAACCCACGACTGAGTCTCTGTTCTAACAGGGAATGTAGCTGTGTTTTCCTAAAATTACCAAAGTTCTGCTGCTTTAGTTTGCTTCTAGCAATAGCTTGACACATTGAAATGTTTCCACAGACACAATATCTTCATTTTTAAAAGCTTTAGTAAAAATTCAAGGTGAAACACATTGTATCACAGATATAGCTGAGAAAGTTCTATCTCATGTTAACTTACTGGGAGTTAAAGACTATACCATAATCTATAGCTATGAGAGAAAATTGTATTCTATTCAAATTAAGCAAACACTAATATGAGTTTAACTTAAAGCATTAACTTTCTAACTTTGGCTCTTACAGGAAATATAAAGTCAGAAGGAGGGCCCAGCAAGTGTGATGATAGGGTGGCTCCACCTCCTTGGGCTCCATCCACAAAACACACAAAATTGCAGCATAATTAAAGAACAGTCTAAAAATAACAAAAAATAAACAATTCAAATAAGTAACCTATAAACAGGAGAATAATAACCCACAATTAATAAAAACAATGAAACATAAAATAAATAACAAGTAATAAACAACACAACAAAGACTAAATCCCCAAAATTCCTTTAATTTATTGAATAATGTTATTAAATTCATGCTCCTATTTAAACAGTCATGATATAAATATTTATACTGCATTGGGAAAAAGTAACACTTAAGTAATAGATGTATTTTTGCCATAACTACTATGTAACAAGATCTTAACAGACACGTCTTTGGGTATTCATAACACTTAAAGAGCATTGCTAAAGTGTTTATTGACGTCTGCAATGTGATGTACTAACAAAACTTCACTTTCGAGTGGACTGAGATGCCTTAACTGAGACACATTTCTCTTGAAATTACACATTCTGTATAAAACATGTGAATCCTTCATAATAACAAGTTATTATGCCACCATATCAATATACTGCACTGCACAGAAATGAATAACCAATCTACTTATGTTTTATAAGTGTTATGAAGACCAGAAAAATACTTTGTTAAGGTCTAATTACATAAAAGTAAATGAGTAATAGATGCATTTTTACAGTAACAAAAATGAGTGTTATAAGAAAAAATAGCCTGTAAAATGAATTACAGAATAGTCTTTTCTGCTTCAGATGACAAACATTTCCTCACTTAATTGTTCATATTTTCATTAGGGTTCTTTCCATCAGGCATTCCAAGTGGTTGCATGCAACGTGTATAGCAAATCTTGAAGAATTCCACAACTCTGTAAATCTTTTAGCTGTCAGTTTTATTTTCAGTCTGTATAAATTCCTTCCTGTCATCTCAGACCCCTTTTTCTACTTTCCTGTCTAGCCTGGTGACCTTCCTCTTAAATAGCATGGTTTTCCTAATTAAAGAAATAACTGAAATAAGAAGTTAAAGCAGAGACATGAAGATGAAGCATTAAAGCAACTTAGACTTATGGTTCCTTCCTTTCTGTAGGATTTTGCCTGTATATTGTGGCCAAGATTTTGAAATAAGCTTTGTTTTTAAAAAGTCAGTGAAAATGAGTAAAAGGAAAAACAATCAGGAGTGGTCTCCCCTAGACTTTCTTGCATACTCAGATATGGGGATGGATATTTGAGGAATAAACTGCAAGACAATGATTATATTTTTATATTACGTACATTAAAGAACCACCAACAACAAATCAAATTAATAATACTTTGAACAATTATTATAAAATTAAAGTTGAATAAATTGGACTCTGCCGCTGTAGGAATAAAAGGTAAAGCACCACTTCCAGTTAACAGAAATAACCCAAAAGTTGATAGAAATCTACGTTTTGTACCTAATACTTGTATGCAAAATTTGGTTGAACTAAGTGAAAGTGTACTCAAGTTATCGTGTATGGATACACACACACACACACAGACATAATTCCAAAAATGGTATTTTCGGACTCGGACATCTAAATGGTCGAGATTCATCAAAATCCTGCAATTGAATTTTCTGAGGATTCCAATACTTTCCCTATATTTCATATATGAGAAAGTCAGGGGAGTCTAAAAACGTTGAGATTTATCAAAATCTCAATATCAAATCTTTGGACGATTACAATACTTTCCTTATACTTCATATACGAGAAAGTAAAAAGGAATTGAAATACAAACAGTGGTTTGTTACCAGAAAATCAAAGGTTCAAAAAACCAAAAGCAAAATGTTGTAAAATGTTCAGAAGGTCAAAAAAAGCCAAAGTCAAAAGTCGAACCATTACTAATAACAAGGTGTCCTATGCACGAAAACAAACATCTAATAGTGGCAACTCTCATGAACTAGAGAGTTTCTCCAAGCACAATTCAAAAACTGTTGCAAAAAGTCCAAGTGGAAGGATCTGTCATTCTTTGGCTTTTGTAACAAAAAGGGCAAGTGAAAAATCTTTATAAAAAATGAAAAAAAACTTTGTAGCCAAATAAGCTTTGGGAAGCACAAAATTGCACAGAAGAAATTGCATTCAGAAACGGACAGTCCATTAGCAAACAGGCCCCTAACTCAGTTCCCAAAGAAAGGTAAAAAAACAGAACACATATGTCAAAAATCAGTATACAGCAATAATCAAAAAAGCCAATATGTACATACAAAGTACACAAGGGACTGCATGTTCTCTCAGCTTTTTTAGGGTTGAGGACAGCCCCTTGATGGAGATGGACAGTTGGCCCTCCCAAAACTACAAGGAACGTAGTAGTAACATAGACACATACAAATTAAATAATACACCAAACTAAGAAAAAAACTGAGAATAATGCACATAATCAACTGAAATAATGATATTAACACAACAAATGAGAATTGAACACGAGCAAAAAAGGGATAAAAATGAAATTTGTACATCAGTCAGGAGAGAAACCAATATTGAAACATAATAGCAGCAAAAGTGTCACCATCATCACAGGGCAGCAGAGGTCATACAAATGGTACCATAAAGTGGTAGTGACTAAGGGAAAAATAAAGTTGTGTTTTAAAATAATTAATTAAAATTAAAAAGAAAACAAAATTAATTTAGGAATGTCCTGCAATGTATGACACCCCCATTCTCACAGCATAAAGACCTTTGTCGTATTGTTTTACCTCCTTTAAGCCAGACAGCCATCTCCAACGATCAGTGACAGTTTTCCTTAATGAGTAATATAAAAATTATATAAAATATATACAGATAGAACTTTATTAGTCATATAACAAAAACAGAAATTATATGTAAATAAACAGACCATGTGATATTTCTGTGCAGCGTGCACTCAAAAAATTAGTTGACGAAAATTATCAAAAGAAATGGAAAATGTGTACAAATCTCCACAAGCTCCACAAATCTTTAAACTGCATCCTGTGCCTATTAATTTAACAATAAATATATGTTTTTCTGTGTAAAAGCTGCTGACGTTAACATTTTTACATAAAAGGTAGTCATATAACTCTTTAATTTGAAGATTTCAGTATTGAATGATATATTCATTTAAAATATATTCATGTAATTTGAAATGAATTGAAATTAAGAAATTTCACCTCACCATTAATTATGTATTCAAGATATGAAGTTCCATTAAACATTAGAACATTTGAAGAATTTTGTCAAGAATGGGCCATTCACACCAAGAAAGTCTGCAAATCTCCTAAAGTTTTGAGGGTTCCTGTAGTCCTGTTGTCCACAAGACTAACTGGCAATTTATTCCCATGTGTCTGTGGTTCAATGTGTGAAGAGAAATATTTCAATATTTGTGCAAAGTTAACTTTTAACAATTCATGATCTTTATCCCTATGTTCTTGTTGAAGAATTAGTTTAAAGAAATTGCACAATACTAATTTTCTTCTTAATTTTAAAAAATTCATTCATTTCAGCTCTTAATCTCTATTTGCTTAAACTAAAAAAGGTATAACTGCTTCTCATAACTCATCCAGTGCAGTCCTGGGGGGTATTTTCCGTACGTCGCTTAAATGATCTGAGATTAGATGCCTCATCTTCGATGAGTTAATGCCGGTGAAAATTATCCAGGATAAGTCGGTTTTTCAAACGCAGCTGTGTAGTAGATTAGTCTAGCTGGATCTAATCATCCGAGATGAATACGCGCTCCCGCTGATTGAAAAGCCCATATATATTGAGTCTAGAAAACGTGATCAGCAAGTCTTTGATAGGCTGCAACAAAATGACGAAAGAACGGGCACATTTTTTCACACAAGCTGAGCAGGACCTTTTACTCCAAGGTTATGAAGAATTTCAAGATTTAATATGCACAAGGGTTAACACTGCAAAAGCAGCCCAAACCAGAAAAGACGGCTGGCAAAAAGTGGCAGACAAATTAAACGTGTAAGTAGTGTGCATTGTACTTACTGAATGCAGTGTTTTATTTCCTATGTTTCAGATTAATTATTATTTAATATGTCATAATTCCAGATCAAACGTGAGCACAAGGAGAACATGGGAACAGGTTAAAGTGAAGTACAAGAATGTACTTCAAACTGGTAAATATTGGTATATAACTATTTAAAGAATTGTTGACATGAATCATATATAATATAAAAAATATTCATTTTAAAGCTAATAAGAAGGCAGACAAGCAAAAAACAGGTAGAGGTCCATGCGATCCAGACCTAACCCCGGCAGAAGAGTTGGTTCTCCAGCAAAATGCCCATTGCCCTGTTTCTGAGGGCATTCCAGGGGGAAGCTCCTCCTTGGAACCAGTGGCAGGATGCATTTCAAGTAAAGGATGGTCATTGCATATACTTTGTATTTGTCCTCAATGTGTGCCATAGGTATGTTCCATATAGGCCTCTTTTTTTTGTTGGGTCAGTTGCAGGGAATGTTATATCGCTAGAACCTGTGTCTGACCAGCAAGATATTGACGAAGGTCAAATATTTGACACTGTGTCTGACTATAATCATTAGGAGAAGAGGTCAATTTTCCAAATAATGTTTGATCAAACTCCACTCCGATCAGTCCCATGTGCCCCAATCCCATTTGGAAATTCTGGGTAATGAGAATGCTAGGCTGATTGTGAGATTCTTTATGGAACTGTGGGTGTTTATGCCTGTGTACCTGCAATGGCATGAAATGCCTCTTTTATTGTCTGCACATGCAGGTGACCAGGAAACACTATGAAAACCCGAAGGAAATATTTCAGAGCCAAACAGACTTTACGAATTGCCTGGCAAACTGCACTTTCAGATAGATTTTCCGCATCGCATACAGAATATAAAAAAAATGTGCCGCTTGCAAAAAACCTCAAAGCAATGCATACTGTCTGTGTGGTTGTGAGAGCCCGACTTCGCCTAGTTTGACTTCGAATATAAGGTGCTAATAAATCTTTGAGGTACAATATTCACCCCAGGCTAAAGCAGTACCTTTTGAAAAGAATTTCTTGTGGGAGCAATGAAGGATCTTGCCAATCGCGCAAAACCCTCTCTATATGAAATTCTCTTCTTATAATTTGTGCACCGATATCAATTGGTCGCTCATTCATGAACAGCGAAGCCATGACTGAATGAATTCCATGCACGGACACCGATTAAGTGTGTGAGCTAATCCTTGTTTACACAGAACAAACCTGCTCTGAGCAAGTTTGAGGATTTGGATGTGCTGCTATGACAACAGATCCAGCAAGATTTTCGAAAAATCGACAGATCCAGGATCATGCCAAATCATCAACAATTACATCCGGCTAAACGAGTAATCCACGTACGAAAACTACCCCCCTGGAGTCAGCTTAGTCACTCTTCTCAGGACTTTTTTTTTATCTGCTATTTCTTGTTTGCAGGGTTGAGACCAAAACTTCACATAATACATCAAATGAGGCCTCACTAGTGTGTTAAATAGCTTAAGCACTACTTTAAGGTACCAGAAGATCAAAAAATGTTATGTAGACTTACTGAAAACATAAATTAAAAGAATGTTAGCATACTCTTTAATGGTGTCCCTTCAGTGAGACTTAAGTGACACTTTTGTTGTTAAAGGAACATTTTCACAGTTCTGAATTTACATAATTTCATAATAGATGAATGTCTAAGGCAGAACAAAGAAATGCAGCAGTTATACATTATGAGACCACTTTTGACATGTCAGGCATACACTTGAGTCTCTGAAGCGAAGGGACTTTAACAGAGCAATTTAGGAATCAAAAAGAAATTAAAGGTAAACAACTTTTACTAAAGCCATGTAGTTTATGAAATCATAAAGTATCATATTATAATTTCATTTCAGCTTTCACCATTTCAAGATGCATGATAAGTAAGATAAGTAATATTAAATTACTTTTCATGTGTATAATGATACTATATACTTCAGTTAGTCTGGAAAATGTTTTCTTGCTATTTTTATTTAATGTAAAGTTGTTCTATTCAAAATGTGTGTTTAGTGGCTGGTTGGTGACTGCTGATTTCTTTTTTCTGTCTACAGCAATTATCCACAGTATTTTTTCTGATAAACAGGCAGGCAGCAGAAGCCTGACTGATTTGCTTTATTTCAATACTAGCAGGAAATCACTAAAAGCAGGTGTAATTTAAATAAGAACTGTGAGATACTGCATGTTTCTAGTTTTACTTTTTTTTTTTTCCGCTTTGTAGCTGTAAAAGTTTTTTTTTTTTTTTGAGATCCAGACAAGAAAGTATGTAATGCTTATGCTTAGTACTCAATCTTAGAGTTATTCACAATACTTTTGGTGGATGACTGAAGTGGTGGAAGAAGAGCCAAAATTGCACAAAGAGCACTTGGTTTAAAAGTATAGAGAACTAAGTTTCCATTTCCTTTGGATTTAGACAGTTGCCTGCAGCAAATTATCTTGAGATTTCTCTATAAGTAAAGATATCTATACTTGAAAGATAACTAGAGTGGGGCATGGGAGGGATATGCTAGTTTCAACATTAGGAGAAAGTGTTCAGTAGTTTGCTTATAATAAACTAAACATATAATTACATGTATTAATATTTTTAAACTTTCTAATAAAATGCTGTATTTTACACATGAATCATGGTAGCTCTCCACTGTGTTATTTTCTCAGCTGCAATGCAACACTGAAACAGAAGGAAGATTGACAAAACTGTGGCCCAAAAGACCAAACACTTCATTAATTTAAAAAGTATACAAAACAAGAAATAACCCCACCAAAAATCCAAAAGGTTCATATTTTAAAAACCAACATTCAAAAAGAATATGTAAATATTCCAATCTACAAATCCAAATACAAAAATCAAATTCAAAGACAAGGCAAAAAATAAAATCACATAAAGCAACAGAGTAAGATGGACAACCTAACTATATGACCCATATATACCCCTCAGTTGTTTCTAGAGGGCTAATCATAGGATCTGGGGCTTGTATATCAATTAACAGTCTCACTGCACCACCATGAAAAACAATTAAACACTTAATTACATTAACAGAAATCAAGGTTAACATAATTAAACTAATAAAAGGGAGAAAGACAAGGGGCCTCATGCATAACGCCGTGCGTAGAACTCACAGTATAAAATGACGTAAGCACAAAAGCCGAAATGTGCTTACGCACAGAAAAATCCAGATGCAGCAATCTGTGCGTTCTGCAACTTCAGCGTTCTTCCGCTACATAAATCCCAGTCAGCATGAAAAGTAACGCTCGTGCACGTGCCTGCTGTCCCACCCCAGCTCCTCCCAGAATTACGCCTCTTTGAATATGCAAATCAATATAAATAGCCCTTAAGCTCAGCGTTCTGTGAAAAGATAATGACAAAAGCAACAGGGAAAATGGAAGAATTTCAGCGAATACCAAGTGGAGGCAAGGAAAAACGTACTCTTTGTTGGTTTAAACAGTGGTATAAACAACAAAAGGAAGCTGATCGAGTGACATAGCATGTCAGAGAAACTTGAAAGCTCAAGTTCACAAAGTCGCACAGTGCCTGAAATAAAAAAGAAGTTGTCAGATATCAAAGTCGTAGACCACCATCTGAGTGTCATATGAAAGCTTATTAGGGTACAGAGAAAAAAAAGGCACACAGTGGGGGAAAAAGCATGAAATGTCAACTTCAATCTCGAAATTTCCACTTTAATCACGTAGTTTATTTTGTCATTAAAGTAGAACATCATAAACTTCATCCTAAAATCAGTTAATTAACTAGTTTCTCAAATCACATCGTAAGTAAAGTAGCACGTTAAATGCTTTGTTTTGTATGTGTTCTTCTATGTGCTCTATGTGTATGAATCACTAGTGCTTCTTAAACCGGCTCTCTTCCTCCGACAGGACACAGAATCCATTACATTTGTGATATTACAGCTCTCTGAATAACTAAAATACTGAGCTGTATACGTGATATCATTTTCATGATGATGGGAGTTAAAGCACATTATTAAACATGGGAACATGGTGGCCCAGTGATTGTGCGCGACCTTCGATGAAATAATTTATTGCAGTAGCACTCAGGGGTGGCTCTAGTCTCGTCGCTACCCTGGGCAGAGAAAGAATCGATGGCTCCTTCGCCCACCAATGTCAATATGGTATCTTATGCACGGCGGATGGTCATGTCCATTGCGGACACTGCATAGCCGCCTCGTGCTCATGACACAAGCGTTCAACTTTTGCCGAAATTTGCTGCTGCGTTTTTAGCTGTGTCGTTATTTTCTCTTTCTGTTTTATATTCAATATAAATTGGCGTGGCAGCCCCTGGGATTTGGCGGCCCTGTGCAGGTGTACAGTTTGCACATGCGTAAGGCCGCCCCTGAAGTACTGTCTCTTTCAAACGTACTAACCTCCAATTCCTGTCTTTCCATTTCTTTCTCCAAGTAACCGATCACCACACAATCAGCTCTGTAATGGACGTTAAGCCATCTGTAAGCTTATAACGCCGATTCTTCAAAACTTTTAAGAAACATTGAAATGTATCTTCGTAGTACATGTTTAATTATTCTATCCTTCATGCCAGTCCCAGTAAAGCATACAGTGCAAGGCAGGAACAATCGTGAGCAGATCGCCACATCCTTGCTAGCATAGTAACACTGTGTCCTTTAATTATTAACAATATAGATTATTTAAATGAAGTTAAAGTTTTATCTGTAACATATAATAAACATATTTTGCTGCATTTCATCTTAAAAATGATATCTTCATCATAAATACACTCTTTATAAAGTGGCCCAGGTTTTGCAATATTATAACTGTACTGCAAGTTTACAGTGAGGTAACTGTACTAATAAGTACTAACAGTTCTACAAGGAGCAGTTGATGGAGTGATTGAGTGCGTTTAGAGCTCTTGGGATGAAACTGTTTCTGAACCGAGAGGTCCGTACAGGAAAGGTTTGAAGCGCTTGCCATGTGAGAAGCAGTTCAAATGTGAAGCATGGCTGAGGCAGCGTGTGCTTGATGCTCTATACCGATAATTCTCTTTCCGATCAGCTTCTCTGAGTGCTGCAGTGAGAGTAATATGGAAAAAGATGATCCATTGTGGCAACCCTTAACGGGAGCAGCTGAAAGAAGAAAAAGAAAGTGTAGTGAGAGTAACAACGTTAAAGCAGCTATGGTATTTAGAATAGTTTGACCATTCTGTGGACCATTATATTGTTACTGGTTAATTACAATCAGATGCATTAAACTAATAAACAATATGCGGTTAATTTCAGTGTATTTATAAAGCCACGTCAGGAAAAGAAACGATAACCACACAGGAACAGTAGCACTGCTTTGATGCTGGGTGCCGCCAGTCTGCAAAACCAAGCGGAGAACTTGCATACGACAGGGTATGTGTGTGGCTTTACGCCAAGTTTAGGTTTTATACATCGCAATTTGAACGTGGAAATGTTCTTATGCAACATTTCTGTGCATATGTACCGTTTATACATGAGGCCCAAGGTGTTTTTGTTAGTGATGGGTGAAGCCTCAATAAGCACTGAAACGTTTGATGCAATTGTGTCTGAAATTGTGTTGAAGCTTCAAAGCATTTGAAACTCCCCTTTCTAGTGACATCTCCTGGCTATTTTCATTAACGTTACACAAATTCATAATTAAGTTCAATGATGTCTGTTAAATGTTTGTTTCTTTTATGTTTTGCCATTATGGATTGGAAATGAAGAGAAGTGTTTGTCAGTATCTTCCAGTGTTTGATGTCTAAAAAAAATATAACGCCAACAGGTGGAATGTACTATATGATAAACAAAAGTTTAAATAAAAGAAAATAATACACCTCACCCTTGGAGGAGCCCTGGCTCTTGTAATAAATATTACCCTTTTACATTGTAACATTATTATTGTCCCTGTTATTAGTATAATTATTAGCCCTCATCTTTTCCTGAAATCACGTTTAATCGACTGTCGTTTGGGGTTTCACAGCTGTAATGTTGTAGGTTAATAAATAAAAAAATAAATTGAAAAATGAGTTTTGTCATTTGTCTTCAAAAGTTTTGTTTGTTCTGACCTATTCAAATCTGGGTAGATGGAAAATAAAGGTTTAACCGTCTATTTGGCCATAATATAGGTGAGCACATTTGAGAAAGAAAGCAAAATCCTTAAATTAACAGATGTTATAATTCCATCAAGTAATGAGATATTTCATTTATTAAATATTTTACAGTTTTCTATGGAGCTCCTGTGGCTTGACTGACTAAGGCGGTTGCTTTTTGTATTCTGCGTGTAGTGCAAACCCAGGTTCAAGTCGGATTAAAGAGCCAGCTTAATTACAGAAAAAAAACAGGTGCAATATATTTATAAACGAATTTGAAATCATTCCCACTAATTTGCAGAAGACAGCTAACATGTTTACAATAATCCATCTTCTTTTCATTGCCACCATGAATCCCTCCATTGAAAAGGATGATAACAAAGCCACTGTGGCAGATCAGGCTGAATTCTTACTGCTGGACCCAAAATTCAAATCTGTCAATCCAGAAGCATGTCAGAGAAGCTGAGAGTCACAGCGCAAATGTGGTCACCAGCACACTGGCACACACACAGAACACTCCAAGGTGAGCACTGTTAGTATTAAGTAATCACACTCTGTACTTGAAATCTACTGTATATGTAAAGTGTAATGTGAATAAAAGTATGTGTTGCATACTGTTATTCAAACAGAAACAGTGCAATGGACATCACTCTAGATGCCTTTGTGGTAAAAAGAGAACTCAGCGATATCTATGGAGGTTGGCAATAAAGATCCACTTGAGTACTGTGGCAACAAAGAGCAGCAGGATAAACATATCTGGGCCTGCTTTCAAAAAAGAATCTGACTTTACCAACAACATCCCTTCCTCGTGAACACATTCTTGAAGGTCCACATAGGCAATCAGTACAAAGTTGTCTTAGTCACAGCACAGGATAATAATAAAATATTTCCTTAAATAAAATAAAAATAGTTATCTTGTCTGTACCATTCTTAACCAATCATCCAGATACAGAAGCACACTCCCAGTCACTAACACATTGACTGTGTACCCCCCATTATCAATTAAAGGAAGAACATATTCCACTTTATTAAACCCAAAATCATTAGCCATAACAACAATTGAAATCATTGGTTAGATATTTCATTTTGCTATACACATGAAACTAGGCATGAAACAAGATGCACATTTAGTTTTGATATATCCTTTGTGACAGATAGTGGGCGCTATTGTCCTCTTGAACCCTAAGACAATACGTCAGACACCAGGTAAAAGTCCAACAGTTGACTTTATTAACAAAATAATGTGCAAAAAGCACCCTCCAATCCACAATACTCATAAACAATACAATAAAGCAATAATCAATATTAAAATAATTCCTCCACTCCCAGACGCTTTGCCACCCTTCAACCCAGCTCAGCTCAACGCTCTGGTGTTTCTCAGAGTCCTTTATAGTCCTTGACCTGGAAGTGTTTTGAACCTTCAGTCTATGTGACCTCATATCAATTCCGGGTCAGATAAAAAGTCCTCTTTCTTCAACCCGGAAGCACGTCATTCCTCTTGTCCATGTGACTCGGATGTACTTCCGGGGCGTAGGGCAAATAGTCGCTGCTCCTCCCTGCAGTGCCTTCTAGCAGCCCCCGTGTTATACAGTAGGACTGTAAAGGAAAACTCCAACGTCCATAATTCCCTGCTGGCATTCAGGGCACCTCCATGCTGCAGGGAGGGCTCCACCTGGCAGCCTGTGGGTATTGGCCGAGATGAACAGCCGGTCATATATCATACCTTATAAATTAATGATAAAAGGCAAAGAAGGTATATATATGAGAACAGAGTATTATCGTATTTTTTTAGTTTGTGACATTGTCTCAGTAGAGTTTGAGTGCCATTAACAATGTATTTTTTCCTAAATAACAGCTCACAAGCTTTTTCAATATTTCCTAAAGGCTAGAGCTTCTCAGTTTGTTTATTATATTTTGATAATGTTTTAATTTAATCTGAATATTTTAAACAAATTACCCATATTCATTGCCCATGTAGGTATGTAACATTTGGTGAGAATCTATATATATAATTTACTAAGGCAAGACACAAATGGAAAGGCAAGACACCCGTGGAAAGCACGCCGGAAGGGGCGTGGATTCACTAAGCCGCCGACAAGTAAGACACCTATGGCGCACGCAGGAAGGAGCCATGCCCACCAAGACCATTGGATACGACGACAACTCGCAGAGCCACGGCCACCAACTTGGATGCGACGACACAGAAAAAACGGCGTCGTTTATAGTCGTCTGTCGTAGAGGCCACATGCAACTCCGTGCCACATTGACTGTTCATAGAGGTATGTTTCTCGCGGAGGTGAATCGCCATATGCAGCGTGTAAAACGGTAAAACAATCCTTTACAACTGAGGTTAAAACACAATGAAGTAAGCAGTCTTTAAAAACCGAGTTTTCGGTTACGACGCACGACCGCATGCACCATAGCAAACTGTTTTAAACGCTACATACAGCAATTCGTGCTACTACCGTGGTCGGGTGTCTTGGTGGATTATATATAGAAAAGCAGCCAAAACCGCACAGAGCAATGAAAAGTCTACGTGAGTCACAGGTGCATGTGGACTCTGCAAAGACGACAATGACTCAAGTGACGAGTTGGAGGTGGGCACATGAGCAGGCAGGGTGCGATGGCGGTCCACCAGTTTTCAGTCACGGACGATTGTGTGTTGGTTTGTTCCGTGCATTGTTACAATGTTGCTTTTCTTGCTGATTTATTACATTACCGATTTTTCAATTGTTAATTTTCTCCCCGTGCTTAAAAATCATTAAAAAACCGGCCTGATTATGTGGCGTATGGTAAGCCGCGGGTTGGCTAGTAAACAAAAAAGTGCTTTTAGATTTTTTCATGCATGTACATTCACTTTAATGAGTTGATTGCTGTTTAGTGGCATCACTTGGGGTTGGTTTCATAGGTAAAAAGAAGAGGGGCAGGTAAGTACAGAGAAAAATAAATTGTAAGAAAATAAATCGAGAAGTAAGTAAGTGCTCAAAAAAGACAAGAGCCGAGCAGGATGGCTAGAGCTCTCCGCAGGTTTCTGACTTAGGCAAAAGAGAACACTGAGAGAGTGAAACAGTGTGAGCATGAGCATGTGGAGTGTGAACCAGCTTGGAGGAGATGTCCAGATCTACTGTATAACTAAGGGAGAAGAGAAAGCAGAAGGTAGCTAGTGTAGATCCCGTATTTGTTTTTTTCCCAAAAATAACTTTCAATTTTAATAATATATTATGAAGTTAAAATAACAAATGCTGAATAAAAGTAATATTTCTATATTATATGATTATGTGTGATATAAATCATTTTGTGTATTGTTTATATATATTTTTGGTAATGCATCACCTGCAAGTTTCTGTAATCTTTTGACTAGCTCCAAAAATATTCCCATTTAATTGTTCACAGCTAACTTGAAAATAACTGAAACCGAATCTGGTGGAGCAGCTGTATTTTTATCATGTTTACATGAGAAAGTGCATTATCCCTCTGCTCTGCCCTTTTAAACTAAGAAGAATATGTAGGTGTGAGACGTTAATTGCCATTGCCCCACCATTAACTGCAGCACCTCACTGTTAATTACCAATTAGACAGAAGCTAAAATATGAAGCAAAAACAAGACTATCTGCAAATTAGTTAAATATGATATTGATCTTGTCCTGCTGTTCACTGAGACATCGCTAAAACCTATGGATCATCTCATCTATGTACTTTAGTCTTATTCTACTGCTACCACGGTACTATCTCAGGTACACAGCAGCTGACCCATTGAGGCTAAAATACAATTAGGTCAGGAGTGTCTAAACTTTTTTCAAGGAGGGCCAAACTTGATAATGTGAAAGTGCCCAAGGGGCAACAACCCCTAATAACATTATTTTAAACAATAAAATATGCATATGAATATTCTGTTATTTAAGGTTGTCATTTTCACACAGCAAAAGAAAAAAATATGTAAATTGCATTTAGATATACAGATCACTATATACAAGTTATCTGAATTTCTATCAGAAACTGAAAACATTCAGAAACTGTGTAAAATACAGCTGTGTCTAATTCTGATAACAGAGCAACAGGTAAGCTATTGACACTAATGTGAAGGGTGAAACTGAGATCTGGATTTCAGTACACAGGCCAGGTCTGGTTTAAGATCAGTAGTAGACATGCGTAAAATGTCACGTAGATGGGAGTCACTAAGTATTGATCTCAAGCAGTTCTTGTTTAAATTTAGAACAGAGAGGCTGTTCACACAAATTTGTAGAGCCAAACAAGCTCAACATTTTTTTTGCAAATGTTCGCATTTCTGGGAACTTGGCTTTATCCAGCTGCCGATAAAAAGGCACAAGACAGAGAGCTGCTGCTGTCAGCTATGGCACTTGTTGTCACACTGAAGCTCAATCAGATCTAGCTGTAGGTGAGCTTCAATCAATCAATCAATCAACATTTATTTATATAGCACATATTCATACAAAAAAATGTTGCTCAAAGTGCTTTACAAAATGAATAGAAAAATAGAAGACACAATAAAAAATAAACATAAGTCAACATTAATTAACATAGAATAAGTAAGGTCCGATGGCCAGGGTGGACAGAAAAAACAAAAAAAAAAAACTCCAAAAGCTGGAGAAAAAAAATAAAATCTGTAGGGGTTCCAGACCACGAGACCGCCCAGTCCCCTTTGGGCAATCTACCTAACATAAGTCAAACAGTCCTCTTTGTATTTAAGGTTTTCATGGAAGGACCTGATGATGATGGTCACGTAGACTTCTGGCTTTCAGTCCATCAATGTTGGTGCATCATGATGCTTTGAGTAGGTGGTGGTGGCGCAGGCCGGCACCACAAAGAAACCGGAAAAAGAAACAGAAGAGAGAGTAGGGGTCAGTATGGATTTTGGAGCCACTGTGAATAGTTATTATGAAGAATTGAACATACAGAGTATCAGTATTAAGTTAAAGTGAAGTTATGAGAAGGCCATGTTAAAGTAATGTGTTTTCAGCAGTGTTTTAAAGTGCTCTACTGTATTTGCCTGGCGAATTCCTATTATCAGGCTTTTCCAGATTTAAGTGCATAACAGCAGAAGGCCGCCTCACCACTTCTTTTAAGTTTAGCTTTTGGAATTATAAGGAGACACTCATTTGAAGATCTAAGGTTACGATTACCTCATCAGGGTCCATGCTAAAGGGAGAAGAGAATATCAACAAGTCCTTTTCAATTGTGGCAAAATCTAGATAGCGGTCATTGAACTCTCTGGCTAGAGATGCGATGATTATTGCATACCTCTGTCTGCACACCCATATTACCAACCATGACATCCCGCAAAGCTGTGAAATGTGTGGTGCAGGGCTCCGTTTGTGAGAAGTGTCTCTGGAAAAGTTGCAACTTCATTTTAAAGGCCTTATGTGTAAATATAGTTGGCTCACTACTGCATTTTGTCCTTGAAGGCTAACATTCAGTGCATTCAGATGCTTTGTTATGTCAACCAAAAAAGCCAAGTATGCTATCAACTCAGTATGTGACGATTCTTGCATTGGCTGTTTCTTTTCAGCCAAATACTGTCCAATTTCCCCTTTAAGAGAGAAAAATCGCTGCAGTGCTGATCCCCTGCTGAGCCACCTCACGTCATTGTAATATATTACATCTGCATATACAGCCTGGATGTCACGCAGGAACTACTGGAACTGGTGGTATAGCGCTTTAGAGAGGATGAAATTAATTGCCTTTACCACTGGTTTCATAACATGATCAAATCTTAGATGTTTGGCTCAAAGAACCTGCTGATGAATGATGCAGTTTAAAGTCACTGACTTTGTTACAGGTAAGCGTGGACAATCCAGTTTGTTCACCAGCCATGACAGGTGCACCATCTGTAATAATCCCCCTAAGCATGCTCCATGGTAGTTTCATGTCATCAACAGCTGAACAAACATTATGGAATAAATCGGTTCCTCTTGTTTGGCCTTTGAGGCTTTTGAGGTCCAGGACCTCTTCTGTTATGTTCATGTCACCATCAACACCTCTTAAAAAATCAGTAACTGAGCAGTATCTGATGCATCTGTGCTTTCATCGCAGACCAAAGAAAAAAAGAGAAAATTTGTTGACTTGTCTCCCTCTTCCTACATCTGATGACAGCTCTTCAATTGTCCGTGCTCAGTGTTACGAGCGAGGCAAACATTGGCAAAGTCTTTCTTCTTTTCGGGGCAAATGTGTTCTGCTATTTTCATGACACAGTCTTTAACAAACTCACCTTCTGTAAAACGTTTTCCATGTTTAGCAATTAACATAGCCATAGCTGTTTTCATTTGACTCATGGGCCCGCATAAAGAACCACTGTTGGGCAGCTAAGCTGTCCTTGAGTTGCTTCATTTTTTCAGCATGGTCAATTTCTGATAGCTTGTCATATGTACTAGCATGTTTTCTCTCGTAGTGTCTCTTCACATTCTATTCCTTATACAACAGTCTCATGTCAAATTAGGCAGACACAGTTGTTTTGGTTTTCAGTGAAAAAAATATTTTAACTTCCACCTTGCCTGGAAGCGGCATCCTTCATTATCAACTTTTCTTTTTTTACTTGCTGTAGCCATGACAGTTGTAGGGTCAGAGCAAATTTTACACAACCATACAGTGTAGCTTCGACTTGGCAGCATACACCTGCAGAATCCTTGGTGTTAAACGCAACCAAGCCCCACAGCATCATGCGTCCAGCGAGAGCTGTGATTGATCCATCATCCAATCTTTTTCTGTTTGAGGTTTTATGGCAGTTGACAGACGTTTATTATAAAATGCTTCCACCATAAGTTCAAAAGAGAAACTGCATGTTGAATTGGTATGATTTATGTATTCTGTTTGTGCCTGCTGGCCAAAAATAACACATTTTAAGTCAAAAGGCGTGGGCCATTTAAAATCCGACTTTGGGACTTTGGACATGCCTGAATTAGGTGGAATGGAGCAAGCAACAATTAACACCAAATCACAACAAATAAAGGCCAAGAAATACAAAAACCCAAAAATAGAAAAGCTGCCAAATAACATTTAAAGAGTGAGCAATACAAAAGGTCCAGCAATACAAAGGCAAGATTTCGAGAACTAACTAGACTAAACTAGGCTTTAAATAAGTAATCCAAAATTTTGAGAAGAAACAACAGTCAGCTTGCAGTTTGTGCAGCCTTTAAATTGGAGAATTGATGGCAGCCAAGTTAGTTACAAGGAAATACAGTAACAAAAACAGTGTCCATTAACAAAAAAAAAATAATTTACAGGGACAGAGTCTATCAAATTCATAACAATAGTGTGTATGCATCACTGACATTATCTACCTTTTCTATGTATGTGTTAACAAAGGGCTTAGCTGTGCAATCACAGGACATCTTGTTGGTCAAAACTTCTGCCTGCTTGAATAAACCTGATGTGATTGATGATTAAACATAAAGCACAAATATCACTTCAAAAATACAGGTCAAATAAATGTTATTTAGGACCACCTTGGGACACCTAAATTGGGGCTGACATGCAAAACTATCAAAAGAAACACAAGACGCCACTGAGAGGTTTGGTAAGCAAAGTTGCTGTCTGATTTATAATTTAGGGCTTCCAGGATGGCTATCCCTTGTGGTGGGGGCCAGTGTAACAAGGGTCCATAATCAGGCTAATATTCTTGTTGCATATTAAGGCAAAAGGAGACAGCACAGGAGTCTAAATGATGTCAGAGTTGGCACCATGTTACTTTTGAGTATACCTCTATATCGACTGAGATAGACCTCCCCCCCGTGTGTCTCTTGCAGAACAAGGATTCATATCCACATGTATTGAATGCCGGGTGAGAGAGACACCATTGTTTATATCTGTTATGTAGTAGCTGGAAAAACCATTTATGTATATGACAAAGGTATTTAGCAGGTTGCCCTAACTCTTGCTTACACTTAACCTTAAAAACTAAAAGGAACAGGAAAAAACGAAGGGATTGACAGTAACAGTATCTCCATTCAATCCATCTACAAAAATACAACCATTGAAAGTGTGAACTAATTGAAAAGAAATGCCGCAGACACAGACATACACGAGGAAAAGGGAACTGCAACCCTTGGGTTAACCTAATGTGGTACTTGAACCAATATGACAATAAAAAAATAATAGATAAACTTCATGTTCCCTCATCAGCACGTTAACTCCAGAAACAGTGGAAGAGATTGAGTCCATTGAGACATTGTACCTATTAATGCTTTCACGCAAGAACAGTCCAGTATAAGTGAATGGGTACAGTTTACTCCAGTCTTGGAAGAGAGATATTGACCATTTCTCTTCTAAATGTTATCTGGAATATTTGTCTGTGCTGGATCTTCTAGTGGAGGAAAAACAAAGACATATTAAGTGCATCTACTAGAATACCTGTTTGAAGAGATGCCTGCTGGGGTTACATTAAATGATCACTCCATTTGTGTTACCTTTCCAGGTCCAGTGAAGCAGACATGCAGTAGAGTCAAGATAGTTTTTTTCTCAACACAAATTGTAAATACTAGGTAAAATGTGACCATTGTTGGGTGGTTGGATGACAGTGCTGAATGCAATATGATTTGATCACTGACTGCTTCAGAAGTTTATTTCACAAACTTACTGAATTTCTTTTGATGGTGAGTTCAGTGGTTAAACTTCTGCCTGTCTGTATATACGTGTTTTAACTTTGGTAGCCTTGTTAGCTATGTGGTGTAGTAAGATATGCTACAGAAGAGCCATTATTTAATTTTTGGTCCTTGTTTATTTTCTTGTTTTTTCATTTTGTTTTATTTTATGAT